>NC_091469.1:334856882-335187715 GCF_036971445.1 Narcine bancroftii | reverse complement strand
CTGTTAATAGGAGAGATTTGATCCCTTTTATTTGAATTTCATCATAGTTTTCTCACTGTGTTTTTAGGCTGCAGCACCTGGATAGCCCTCCCTGCGACCCAGGTGCAATTAATGGGGCAAAGGTGCCTCCAACACCTTTTAACCTGGGGGGGGGGATAGCCCTGGTAAATAGCCAAACCGGTGATTTAAGGTGGATCCCGCCCCTGTGATGAGGCGGTAAGTGATGCGTCATGCAAACTAGTCTTACCCCACCAGCTGTCAGTCTCCCTACCACCATCAATCACACTCCCCCCAACCCGCAGCAGCCAACCCTCTCCTCTCTCCTCTGCGGCAGCGACCCCTCTCTCTCTTCCCCCCCCCCCCCAATCATTGCAGACATTTCTGCTGGGGTTCCCCTGTGACGCCAGCGTGTAAGTGTTGACGTCACAGGAGTAACCGGGTCAGCCATTTTGTTGTTCAAGCTGCCGGTGCACACGCCCTGATTAAATTTAACTGGGATCCCTGACTACCTTCAAGCTAGTGGGGCGCTAACCAAGCAAATTGCCCGGTTAACCCCATTTTACAAGGCAGCTTGAAAGCACCTAATAATTTCTGCAAACCGGCTCTCCTTATGGCAGGATATGCATTTGGAATTCACAGTAAGTCACTGCAATGTTTTGGCTGAGAATCAAATTTATCAAAAACTCTTTACTTCATCCATCATTCCAGAAATAAAATTAAACCTCTTTTAATGAGGTTATGTCTTCAGAGAAATCTGTTTAAAGAATAGATTGAAGAGAACAAACTGGCCAGGTCATTCAGCCCTTCTTCCCATACCTTAAAAAGGATGCTTGCAACTTGTGAATTCTGCAGGAACCTGGAATTGGGAATAGTTCCGCTTATCAACATCCTGTTGTTCTACATTCCCACTTTGCATAACCATGTGCTTGATAGTTATTCGAACCACCAATTCCTATTTCAACCAGAGTTTTATCAAGGGTGAGCTGATTTACTCTCTGTGCCTGATGCTGGTCTGATCCATACTCTTGCATGGAGAGAGAAGAGAAACTGGAAAGGTTTCCCTTAAAGCAGTGAAGTTTGGGGTGAGATTTAATAGAGTCGTTCAATGTGAAGGAAGTTTTTATTGAAGTTAATCCAGTAAGTAGAAATTATTTCTGCTTGGGTGGGGAGGGGGGGGTTAAGGAGGGAGGGAAGGGAGGGGGGAAAAGGGGAGAAAATTACACTGTGTATATTCAAGAGGGAAATGTTTATGTGTATTTTGGTCAATATGGTTCATAGTGTGAAAAATTAAAAAAAAAATTTAAAAAGAAATGATTTCTGCTGGGAGAAAAGAGGCCAATCAAAGGAAAAAAGATTTCTTTAAAACACAGCAGGTCCTGTTGAGCACTACCCTAAGGGGCCATGGCAGTAAATGAAAATAAGTTTTAATAAAATGGAGTGTAACTTTTCAACAGTTCCAACCAAAGCAAAACAAACTGAATATCCTACTGCTGCGCTTATGATTCTATAATATACCCAGATTTCCTCACATAGCATCTCTGCACTGCTTGGTAGAGCTCCAAATTGGTGTGCTGTTGTCTATCACTTTCAGTAATGTGAAGGAACCTTGTGCCTGCATTTGTTTCATTACATCTGGAGAAATGTGACAATGTGAGCATTGACACAGGATTCCTTCAAATGATTCAGAAGGGGTTATGATCTGATGAGAATTCAACTCTCCCACTTTCCAGTCTTATGTAGGTCTTCCTCTGGACTTTCAAATCTTGATTCTGAATGCTAAATGTTGGTATGTCAAGCTGTTAATATCACTGCAATTTAAAGATCTGCATCAAATTTGGTACATGGAAATCAAAAGGATATGAATTTATTGTAAAAATTAAGCTAATGATAAGTGATAAAACAATACACTTTAAATTTCCAATACAATGCCCAAAATGCTGTAGCTTTCAAATCTAATTTGAAAATAGCTAGACCTAACTCCAACCAGCAAAAAGAGAAATATGGGTTGCAAGATGACAAATTGCAATCTTTAACACCAAAATGATCTGTCAAGGAGACCTTTCCTCAGAGTCATTTGACTCTGTTGTCTATTGAGTCTATTGACTCTTTCCTCAGAGTCTATTCCTCAGACATCTATTGAATTTAGCAAATGGGAGAACCTGACCTCTATTCTTTCTGTCGAATATTCATTAAAGGTGTGGACCAAGTCACCAACTCTATGGCATATATCATTTTCCAAATGTGGTAAAGAATCACAAGAAGGAGAAATAAGTCGATGCAGAGCCATATAGGAAGGTATACATTCAAGTTCAAATTCAAATATATTGCCACAAGTCAAAATGCAGCGATGGGTTATTTTACGAGCAGACGAATAGACATTTCCTACATAGTAAGTGCAGAGTTACAGAGAGCTATTAATTGAAACGGAGCAAACCAAAGCTTATCAATTTGCACGAGTTGGGTGTTGGACCCTTCAAATCTGCTCTCATCATGGCTGATTATGCAAATCCAGTACCCTGAAGGTATAAAGGTAGATAATTGCCAGGTTAGTCAAAGAGGTGGAACCTAAAAGAAAATAACTCCACACCCTGGTTCTTGGCAGCTGAAACATGGCCACCGGCCATGGAGTGATCAAATTCAGGGATAATCAATAATCTGGAATTGGTGAAACAAAGATAATATTATGTAAAAAGATTTCTGGAGTTTTCAGTGATGCAGAGTAGATTTAGGATTGGCATGGCTGGGTGCATGGAAGATATTATGATACATATATTACAAACTTTCTGTTTAACTCCAGAAATGCCTTCTGTATCTAACTATCCAATAATCAGATCCCACCACTGATTGCCCAACATGGCGGTTTTCCATAACAAAAAACCAAATGCTAGGGGAACTTAGCAGGTCAGGATGTCTTCAACTAGAAACCTCTGCAGCATCCATATCCTTTCCATGGTGCACTGTTTTCCCACGCCAACAAAATCATCCTTTCCCAATCA
This sequence comes from Narcine bancroftii, assembly GCF_036971445.1. Classification (NCBI taxonomy): domain Eukaryota; kingdom Metazoa; phylum Chordata; class Chondrichthyes; order Torpediniformes; family Narcinidae; genus Narcine; species Narcine bancroftii. Next base: position 335,184,719 of record NC_091469.1, on the reverse strand, counting down.
AAAGGTTACCCTCCCCTCCCAACATAGTCCAATACTTTTGTAACAGGTAAACAGAATTGCTCAGAATTACTCTTCTCCATGCTGTGATATTTCTTTGGGTTGACTTGTTAAAGAATACTTGATAAGAGTTTGTTATTCCTGAAGACTCCAGGGTGGACATGGAGGAATAACAACCATATTGGGTCCTGGTCAGTTTATCAGTGTCTCAACAATGTTAACTTGGTGAAAATGCCAAATTTGGGGTTTAGCTCAATCGTAATGCAATCCAGAGCAATAAATCTGCTACAAGAAATTATCTAAATCAGGACAGGTTTCTTCAATTACCTCAAAATCAGGATGTTTGAAGCATTTTTGAAGGCAGAATTTTCTTTTATCATCTTTCCACAATAATATTAGAAACAAATGTGCACAGTAAACTATGTTATCGACCATCAATTATCATCTGGATTGCAAAGTACAATTCAAAATGAGAAATGCTCCTCTTTAAAATGATCTGACTTCCCTCTCACCCATGACAATCAATGCTTAGTCCTCTGACCCCTCATGACTATGTGGCCAAGTCTGGCACCAATGCAATGTCTAAATTCACTGACGTCACCAATATCATTGACCAAATAATAGGAAACGATGAGTCAGCAAAAAGGATGGAGATTGTGAATCTGGTTGGGTGATGCCAGAACAACAACCTTGTAATCAACCTCAACAAGACCAAAGTGCATATTTGTTGACAATAGGAAGAATAGACCAAGGGACCACACACCATTCCATTGAGGGGATGAGGGTAGGGTGAGTACCTTCAAGTTCCTGGGAGCCTACATATCAAAGGACATTGAGGCAACTATGAAGGTGCACCAACCCTTCTAATTTTGAAGAAACCTGATGCAATTTGGCACGTCATTGAAACCCTTATCAAACTTCCACAGGTGCATTGTAGAAGGTATTCTGACCGATCAATCAAGGCTTGCTTTGATAATTTGAGTTCCCAGGAACATAGAAGGCTGCATAAGATAGCAAACATAGCCAGGTTCATCAGAGGCTCCAATTTCCCACCCAGTGAAGATATCTATGCGAAGCCTCAAGAATTATCCAACATCATAGTTGATCCCCTCGTCCTGGTCACACCCTTCTTGCTGCGAAGTTCGGAAAGGAAAGGGAGTATCATGCTCTTGAATCTCACCTTACCACTTGGCTAATAAAGTACTCTGGCACCACAAAAAGATTTATCTTCATGACTGAAACACCACTTTGCCTGTACTGTACTGCAAATATTTATAATCCACTGCCTTTTATACTTATTTATTTATTATCTCTTTCTTAATGTATGCTATTGCAGCTTTTCTTTCACATTTGTCATTGGGTTTGTCTGTTAGGTTTGGCCAGATTGCTGGAGAGTTTAATGTGTGCTCAAAATAATGATCAAAGATCCTCATTATGAAGCAGTGTAATTCCTGAACAAAGAAGAAAATAATGTTGTCACGCAAAGATCAGAGATAAACATGATCTGATTTTAGATGTTTTTCCATGGAAACAGTGGACAATCTGTCTACTGGGACAATTACCTGTTGGCTTACCTGCATTTTGCTCACATCTTGATGAAGGGCTCAGGCCCAAAACCTGAGTTACGTTTTGCTTCCTATAGATACTGTATGAACTGCCGAGTTTCTCCACCACTACATCATTGGATAATGGCTTCAACAGCCTGGGTTTAGAAATGAGAGTTCCATATTGAAAGTGATTTTGATCTTGTCAGATTTTACACAAACCAAACTCAATCACTAGTGCTCATCGGACAAGGAAAACTGCAAAGAGATGTGAAATGGCTAATTACATCTGTGCATCCATAGCAATATGACAAGGATTTCTCTATGGATCTTGGCAGCTGCACAATCATACCAAATCAATCCTTGCAATTCAAAACACCACCATCACCTCAGGAGATCCCGCCGGAGGTGTCAATATCACAACAATGATTTTTCTTCTTAAATTGCTGAAATTAAAGTGGAAACAATAACACTGATTTTGCCGGCATTTCTTAGAGTGTGCACCAGCGATTTCTCATCTCTGAACTGTAGCTGGACACTGCATGGAGAGTAAAGGTGGAGCAAGAATTGCTGAGATCTCAGCCAGTTACCATGCAGAATGAGTTTCAAAGTCATTCACACCAGTTAGACAATGTGTTAATTCACTTCACAGTTGTGGAGAAGTTATATTTTGATTTGTGTTTATTACCCAAGGTAATGATTTTAAACTATGATGTTGAACTAATAATTTTGTAATTTTTTTTGGTGGATTAGTTAGTTTTTAATTGCTTTGACTGCTTCTGAGAAGTAGCCACATGCAAAAGCACTGAAAATCTTAACAGTATTACATCTGGGGCTGTCAGCAATTAGCAGGCAGGGCTTATTCTAGAATGTGGAGCCGAGGTGCTCAGGGTTTCATCGCTCAGCATCAGGATATCATTGTGCAGCAAAATCTAGATGACATCAGTTTAAGGTGAGTGCTGGGGATTTAAAGGGGAATCAGAGGAGTTTTATCACCCACAGAGTGTAGGTGGAACACACTACCTGAAGAGGTTGTAGGATCAGATACAATTACTATGTTAAAGTGGCATTTAATCAAACACTCAATTGGGCAAGGCATTCAAAAGATATGGTCCTAATGTAGGAAAATGGGATTAGGGTAGGGTCATCATGGATGTGATGGGCTGAAGGGCCTGTTTCTGTGCAGTACAACTCCACGACTCTAGGACAGCTTGATCGCTGCATTTAAAGAAGGACATTCCAGAGTTTAAGACTTGGACAGTTGAAAGTTCATTCACCAACAGTGGAGAATGAAGATTCAAAAGCCAAAGGTGCTTGAAGAATGCTCTCGATTTGAATGAAGAATGAAAATCCCAATATCTAACCAGTTGTATAAAAAGAAATCAAAAATAGTGCAGATGATGGAAATCAAAAATAAAAACAAAAATGTGGGGGGAAATATTCTTCAGGTCACACAGTATTTGTCGAGAAAATAATAGAATTACTGTATATTTCGGCAAATAAGTCAAGGCAAGAATCCCAAAAAAAATCTCCAAAAAAAAAAGGGGTCAATCTATACACCAGATATACTTTTGAGACCTTAAATCCAGCTCAAAATCCAATCCACGATGATCTGGCCTACAAGTCTGCCCTTGAGAATAAAAAAAACTACAACAGATTTTCATTGAGATTTTTATTGAAAACAATAACACAATTAGCACCCTTCCACATCACCATCATTGTCTGAAAACAATGACATGTTTAGAACCCTTCAAAATCACTCTTGCTATCATCCACTGAGGTGAAGATGGCGGAAAGCACATCCATAGGCTGTTTAAAGAGTCATCATATGGTTCCCAGTCTGTATCTGATGAGGTGGTTTCAGCTTTGTCATCAGTGTCCCACAATAAATCATCTTCCGTGCCATGAGCACGAAGTTACGCAGCATATCAAGTGATGCAGCATGCATTGACCCTTCTTTCGTAAATGACTTTTCTGCACTCAACATCCATGTATTCCATTCCTCATGCACATTGTCTTTGAATGGCGTGTTCAAGCAGGTATCGAGAGGTTGCAATATGGACATCAAAACACCTGGAATAACTGCCATATAAGTTTTATGTTCTATTCCGTACTTTGTGTAAACTGCCTGGCTGCCTGTTCCACACATTGTCTATCCATAGTTTTACACCATTTTCATCTATCCTTCCTTTATTGTGAAAATATACAAAAATACCTGCAGAGAATTCTATTTTGGTTTAATTTTGCATCTGAAGATTACCATGGGCCTTAACTTTGTCCCGTTGGTCATGCACGATACCACCATGGTAAACCTGCTGCTTTCATGGCCTGTACATCTGGTTTGCACAGTTTTAACACCTTTCCATTCCACTGTTCTATTGCCTATTATGTCAAAATTCATGGGGGTCCATGTTGCCGATATTTACCAATGCAAACTGGCATTTCTGCCAGTTACATATAATAAACTAGTGAAAGCTTATAACTTTATGATCACCTTCTGTGCAATTTTTGGGTTTTGGCGTAAGTTTTCTTGTTCATGTAGCCTCAAAGTAATCACTGAGGTCTGGGTGTGAATTGGCCCATTGCAGTGCAAATGTTCTTATTTTATTTCACCTTGTCTCTGTTCATGTACCCATTCTGCAGCGTGATTTTCCAACTCTGGCCAACGAGTGATTCCTCTTCTCAATGAACATTGCCTTTTTGGTATTTTTCTTAAAGTCTCTCCTTTCTTCCTCCAATCTCTTACCAACTTCTTAAATACATCAAATTTTCTTGCAGCAGCGCAGTTGTTTGTTTTCTTGGTCATTTCTATCACTTTCAACTTAAAACTCGGTTCATATTTTCATCACGTTGTATTGTGTTGATGTACCCTCCATGATAGCAATCACCTCCAACCAACGCCCAGCAGATCAATCCACGCGATCTATGGGGGTCGACATATATGCCAGTCAATGGCCCATTTCAGGCATCAAGTTTTGGGGTCAGCTTATACACTGGTCAAAAGGACACCTCAGGCAGCCAGAAAATGGAGGTTGACATACGGCAGATAATACCATAAAACCCTTAAAATGAGTCAACATACACCGGTCGACTTGTATGCCAAAATATACGGTACTAAAATGAATTTCAGTTCAGGATTGAGATGAAGGGTGAAGAAGGGGAAAATTCGACTTCCCATCAGCTGAACTACATCAGGAACTGTCAATCCCTCAGTCACAGGCCACTCAATGCACTTGCTTTCATGCTTCTATGCATTAATTTTTGTGCTTCCCATGAATTCAACCATGTGTATTGTGAATCAAGAGCCAGGAGCCAAAGTGCAGTGCACAGAAAGACAACCCTCCAGGGAATCTCATCCTGCTTTCTCTGTATATCCAGTTAAAATGAACTCAGGATTTATGTTGCATTAATATGACTGAAAAAACTCACATTCCTAGATGGTGCCACACACCAAACGATTGGCACGATGCCACTGTTAGGAATAACTCTTGAGAGATGATTGACATTGTTTCCTTGACAGAAGGCAAAGAAACTCCCTACAAAGCTCGTTAACGCTTCTGCAGTTCTCAACATGTAACAGTGAAGCCCAATGAGATGTTGGATAAGTGAATCTACAGGGATAACATAGGGATCAGGCTCCATAACTGCAGGGGGACAATATTGGCTGATAAACATGACTGTGACACTCAGAAAAAGAAAGAGTGTAAAGAGTAAGAGGATGAGCTTATTCAATGACAACCATTCCCAACTTCAGAGTGTCCCAAGGCACTTTACAACTAAGGTAGTACTATACAAAATATAGTCATTGCTGTCAGTGCAAATGTAAAGTCCAACATTAGAAACACAGTAAAACCCACAAACACACTGAGAACATGAGCAGATAATTTGGTGTAGCTGATTTTGGTTGAATATTGGTCAGGACATTGGCATTATCTCCCCTGACTTTCTTTGAAACATTTCCATGGGAGCTCCAACACTCGATGGACCAGATGGGACCTTAATTGAATGTCATTCTCAACCTTTGTTTAGGCTATGATCCCCTTAGGACTCTGCTCAAAGTTTATGGGCCCCCTTCCCTGTGAAGCAGTCAAGTTTTGGTTTTCTCCTGCCGACTACACAAAAAAACGTTTAAAATGTTTATTATGTGAGGTGAAAAGAAAACAAGGCTTTTACCTAAATGTGCTGCAGCCTCCTTTAAGAATGGCTGCTCTAGGCTCAAATAAGGCACTTTCAACAATGTAGCACTTCCTCAATAAAGAAGCGAATCGACATCTTAGATGTCTTGGCTTAATTCGCCATAAAGTTAATATGTCAGTATAATAATGGTTTATTGAAAAGATCTGATGTCCTTAGAACTCTACTCTAAAATAGTTCGATGTCCAGTACAGAGATAACGGGAGTAGGGTGTAACTGCCAAAATCAACAATTGAACCATTTTAGCGGTATGCTTGGAGGGAATGGGCAGAACCAGCACTAACAGCTCCTGTCTTGTGACAGCTAGACACAACAGCCTCCAATCTATTGGCACTTTAAAGTGATACATAATGGTATTTAAAGAGATACAAAAATTCAAAGAAAAATTTCTCATGCTCACGCTTCCTTCACATCTTGTAGAATGATGAGCAAGTCGTTAATGCCTGGGTGGATATTATAACATATTACATCATAGTCACTATGATAACACAACAAACAATAGTTCTCTTAAAGAGACAGGCACAAAATTAACTAAGAATCAAAAACACAAGATTTTAACCTTTACAATCTCCTTCCATCTTGGGATCTGAGAAATATGTAATCAAGGTAAAGACAAAATAGAGAATGGTGCTGATCACTCCCTGCTGGAACAATAAATGCCCAAGACCGAAGGTTGAGGAGCAAGGACAAGGGGGTAAGCTGTTCTAGAGGGAGAAGACCACTGGCAGGAGGAGAAAGGATTGTTCTTGATTCTCAAGAAGAGGCAATGAAATGAGATAATAAAGAGCTAGTATGGTCAAGAAAGAACAGACCATATTTGATGGGCCAAATGGCCACCAGCTCAAAAATTCCTATGTTTTGATTGGTAAGATGGGAGGAACAAGGAGAAAATAAAGAACTACATCAGCATTTTTAATTATTTCCATGAGGTGGAAGTTTTGAAACAATTTGCAACATGAAAGTTCCCAAAAGGAAACATCCAATTATTTTCCAAGGAAATCCAGTAAATGTCACTTGATAAATGTCCTACAGCCAGCTGCTTCCTTCAGCTGCCCTGTGTAGCTGTTGGAGTGCAGGGCTGTCCAGCTTTAAACAATATTGTCATGTATTCTAAACGCAATTGTAGCATTCCATTGACAAACCAAAGTCTAGACTGATGAGGGTGTGGTTTCCTATATACCCATCTCCTTAGCTGGCATTGCAGAAAACAAGATCTTATTTAATAGCCTTCCTCTGCATTCTATTAACACAATACAATCACTACTCCGCAAGCTCTCTGCTAGGCTGTTGGCGAAGCACGGTGGAGTAGTCTTCCAAAATCTCTGTTCTCTAAAATTGGGTCCATCCCAAATGAAATGTCTCTGGTCAATGCCATTTATCCTTTTATCCTTAAAGACTTCTTCACCATTCAAGGTTTGGACCTCCTACTTTTGACAGAAACTGGCGAGATTGCTCCATTGCTCCATTGCATAAGCTTTGCCCACAAAACTGTGACTTAGTATGCCCAGCACGTCTGGATGGGGTGGAGATTTAGCTGTTGTGTTCAAAAAGTAATACAAATGCTGCTTATTTCTCCTCCTTCGAAATCCAACTAATTAAAGTGGGCACAGCTTACCCCTTTTTAATCGTTCTGATATATCGTCCACCAAAAATACATAAGGATTTTATCACTCAGTTCGCAGACTTCCTTTCAAGCGCCATGCCCAACTTCGATCAAGTTCTGATTCTCAGTGATTTCAACTCGTGTTGTCCAACCAAGCCTCTTTTAAGCAAAATCTTGTACCTAGTTGTGTCTTTTAACTTAGAAGTGTTTCCAACAGGACTCACTCATAAGCTAGGACATACTCTCAACCTAGTTCTGTCATCGATTTATCAATTAATTGATACCTGAATGTCAGACCATACATCAGTTACTTTTGACCTATCCCTGCCTTGTTCCCCAAACAAATCTAGTCTTCCTGTCTGCTACTTCCGCTACATTAACTTGCAGACCACGAACAGGTTCTCAGAGGCCCGTAAAGCAGTTCCAGGTACTTTCACCATGGAGGTTCCCCCTCCCCACCTCAATATGGTGGAACTTTTGTGCCCCTATTTAATACCACCTGTTCATCTATCCTGAACACTGTAGCCCCACTCAAGGAGTAAGGCTCAATAACACCATCAAAGCCCTGAGGATGGAGTGCAGGATAGCTGAACATAAGTGGAAGCAAGACAAGCTACAAATTTCCCTCGAAATTCTGAAAAAAAGCCTGCACATCCAAGAAGCCATAAAGGCCAAATAAACAAAATATTTTACCAACCTAATTTCCAACAACCCCCAAAATCCCAAGGTCTCATTCACTAACACCAACTCCATCATTGGTCCTGCACCTAACATTAATTCTGATGCTTCCCTTACCAAATGCGTAGAATTTTTTAAAATTCTTCACAAAGTCGAGAACATCAGAACCAACGTTCCCCCCTCCACCCACAATCTAACTGTACCACTGACCTGTTCATCCAACTGTCTCTGTTTCAGCCCAATCACGCTGCCCACCCTTCAAAAGATTGTGTACACCATGAAGCTGACAACCTGCCCCCTTCACATTATCCCTATTCCCCTCCTGAGGGATGTTTTCGACACAGCCGGCCTGAGCAACCTCTATTATTTACAGTTCCTTGACCACTGGAGCTGTTCTAATTTATTTCAAGCATGCTGTGGTCCAGCCCCTCCTGAAAAAACCTAGACCCCACCACACCCAAAAATTACAGACCTGTTTCTAAACTTCCATTCCTATCAAAGGTCCTCAAAAAAGTTGTTCTTAGACAATTGTTGCCCTACCTACATCAAAACAACATATCCAAAAGTTCCAGTCAGGTTATAAGGCCCACCATAGCACAGAATCGGCCTTACTAAGGGTATGTAATGATCTGCTCCTTGCCAATGACTCAGGGAACTCCGCCATTCTAACTCTCCTGGACCTTGGTGCAGTATTCGATACTATGGATCGCGCTATTTTAATACTTCGCCTCTGGCAGAGGGTCAGTGTCGATGGTTTACATCTTATCTCACTGATAGGACTTTCTCAGTCAACATGGGCAAATTTTCATCCTCCTCTATTACCCTTTCCTTCAGGATCCCACAGGGGTCCATTCTGGGCCCCATACATGCTTCCCCTCGGCCATATCATCCAAAAACTCAACATCTCCTCCCATTGTTACACTGATGATATTCAGCTCTGTCTTCCCCTGAAGCCAAATTATCAAAAAAAGATAACCAGCCTCATCGACTCTCTAGATGGCTCAAAACTTCCTGCACTAAATGTAGGAAATCATCCTATTTGCCCACCGCCTCCCCCCCAAACTCCACCAAAATTATCTCCAATACCCTTGCTAAGTTATCCACCCTCCTCAAACCACACATCAAATCCTTGGTGTGATATTCGATTCCTCCTGCAAGTTAGACAAATAAGCCAATGCAATAGTAAATGCTAGTCTTTTCCAGGTTTTCTGCACCATTGCCAAAATCAAATCATTCCCTCACTGAAAGACCTCGAGAAAGTTATCCACGCCATCATTTTCTCCCTTTAGACTACTCTAACTCTCTTTATACAGGAATTAGTCAGTCATCATTATCCTATCTGCAACTGCCTCTGAATACTGCAGCAAAGCTCCTGCAGGATCTAAGAAGAGGGATCATATCACCCCTCCCTCCACTGGCTGCCATGAATGGACTAGCCCCCTCCTACATCATTGATCTCCTAACTCCCTCCTCCACTTCAAGAACCCTCAGATCGGCCAATTTAGGGTACTTGGTTGTTCCGCGCTCAAATTGCAAACTCAGGAGAGATCACACCTTTGCAACATTCCCCCCTCCATCAAATCAGCCCCTTCCTTTAACTCTTCTAAATCCAGGCTGAAGTTGAGTTTTTGTTTGCAAGCATTTTGAGGTTATTTTTGAATGTTACCATATTGTATGTACAATTCTAAACCTCGGGTGCCTATTATATACTGCCCTTTAAATAGCTGCTAAAGTTGAGAGGTCTGGAAGGCTGGCGGCAAAACTCTGCATGCCAAACTGCATGAGTTTTTCAAGCTTTGCTGGGACCAAGAAAAACTGCCTCAGGACCTTCGTGATGCCATCATCATCATCCTGTACAAAAACAAAGGCGAGAAATCAGACTGCTCAAACTACAAGGGAATCACGCTGCTCTCCATTGCAGGCAAAATCTTCGCTAGGTTTCTCCTAAATAGAATAATACCTAGTGTCGCCGAGAATGTTCTCCGAGAATCACAGTGCGGCTTTCGCGCAAACAGAGGAACTACTGACATGGTCTTTGCCCTCAGACAGCTCCAAGAAAAGTGCAGAGAACAAAACAAAGGACTCTACATCACCTATGTTGACCTCACCAAAGCCTTCGACACCGTGAGCAGGAAAGGGCTTTGGCAAATACTAGAGCGCCTCAGATGCCCCCCAATGTTCCTCAACATGGTTATCCAACTGCACGAAAACCAACAAGGTCGGGTCAGGTACAGCAATGAGCTCTCTGAACCCTTCTCCATAAACAATGGCGTGAAGCAAGGCTGCATTCTCGCACCAACCCTCTTTTCAATCTTCTTCAGCATCATGCTGAACCAAGCCATGAAAGGCCTCATCAATGAAGACGCTGTTTACATCCGGTACCGCACGGATGGCAGTCTCTTCAATCTGAGGCGCCTGAGAGCTCACACCAAGACACAAGAGCAACTTGTCCGTGAACTACTCTTTGCAGACGATGCCGCTTTAGTTGCCCATTCAGAGCCAGTTCTTCAGCGCTTGACGTCCTGTTTTGCGGAACCTGCCAAAATGTTTGGCCTGGAAGTCAGCCTGAAGAAAACTGAGGTCCTCCATCAGCCAGCTCCCCACCATGACTACCAGCACCCCCACATCTCCATCGGGCACACAAAACTCAAAACGGTCAACCAGTTTACCTATCTCGGCTGCACCTTTTCATCGGAGGCAAGGATCGACAACGAGATAGACAACAGACTCACCAAGGCAAATAGCGCCTTTGGAAGACTACACAAAAGAGTCTGGAAAAACAACCAACTGAAAAACCTCACAAAGATAAGCGTATACAGAGCCGTTGTCATACCCACACTCCTGTTCGGCTCCGAATCATGGGTCCTCTACCGGCATCACCTACGGCTCCTAGAACGCTTCCACCAGCGTTGTCTCCGCTCCATCCTCAACATTCATTGGAGCGACTTCATCCCTAATATCGCAGTACTCGAGATGGCAGAGGCCGACAGCATCGAATCCACACTGTTGAAGATCCAACTGCGCTGGGTAGGTCACGTCTCCAGAATGGAGGACCATCGCCTCCCCAAGATCGTGTTATATGGCGAGCTCTCTACTGGCCATCATTTCAGAGGTGCACCAAAGAAGAGGTACAAGGACTGCCTAAAGAAAGCTCTTGGTGCCTGCCGCATTGACCACCGCCAGTGGGCTGATATCGCCTCAAACTGTGCATCTTGGCGCCTCACAGTTTGGCGGGCAGCAACCTCCTTTGAAGAAGACCGCAGAGCCCACCTCACTGACAAAAGACAAAGGAGGAAAAACCCAACACCCAACCCCAACCAACCAATTTTCCCCTGCAACCACTGCAACCGTGTCTGCCTGTCCCGCATCGGACTTGTCAGCCACAAACAAGCCTGCAGCTGACGTGGACATTTACCCCTCCATAAATCTTCGTCCGCGAAGCCAAGCCAAAGTGAAAGTAAGTTGAGATGTAATTTATGATCTGTGGAGCACTTTGGTCAATGTGAGCTGCGTTAAATGTGCTAATATAAACAAATAAACTAAACTAAATTGACTCCTGTACAAGCTAAACTCTACATCCAATGACCGAAGGCAATCATGATACACCCAAAGATGCTAATATTTTTTTTATCTGCTTTACATCTTATTTCATTCCTATCTTAACTCCCCCTTAACTGTCATGGACTTGCAGGGTCATACAGCACAAAAATCGCCCACAGATTGCACAGATCTTGAAGCATCTATTGGCTCTAATTTTATACTATAACATCTATATTCCCATCACTGCCCCAAGAATCAAACACTTTCCCACACACTCGGGGCAATTTACAGTGACCAAATGACCTCCCCACCAATCCACATGTCATTGACAAAACATGCAATCTTAGTCCTCTCTTCTCCAAAATTCTCATCTATTATTCCTGCCTGATTTTCATTGGTCAATCAAAGACCAGTGACTATCAAATTGAAAGCTCTCCACTTCTAATCTCCCAACTTCATCTTGAAAGATTTCACAACATCCTCTTTGACCAAGTTTTTGGTCACCTGTGTGATAGATCAGTATCAAAGTCTGACGAAAGTAACTCCTTGAAACATTCTGCCGTGTCATGACAAGGTCATTGCTCACCAAATGATTCTCCTCAAAGGACAATTTAGAACTTGGGGCTTATTTGGAGAATTAGACCCCACCCACTTACGATGAAAAAAAAGATTATTTTCCAAGTAATTTGTGAAATTTTAGAACTTGCTCTCTCACAAATCCATGGCAGCCGAATGACAGACATATTTCGGGAAGGTACTTGTCGATCTTGTGCCAATATCAGATTAGCTGTTACTGCTCTAAATGCTGGAGTGGGCTCCACATCCCATGTAGCCAACTCCTGCTGCTATTTCCCATGTTCTTATGCTTCTTCTCACGTTTTAAAATGTTAACTCTCGTGTGTTCATGAATATTCATTATCTCAGTTTTGAGATGGCTCTTCTCCTTCGAGTGTACCTTGTATTGGATATTAAAGTAGACTGCAAGTGTTCAAATCACTGATCAATCACAACTGAAATGAGTCCCTATTGGCTTAACATGTATCATTGGACTATAACCAAAAATAGAAATCAAGAGTTGATTTTCTTGTCCAAAACCATGAGGAATGAAACAGCAAAATAAACACAGGAACCACTTCAAACAAGCAAATGCCTGGCAAGAGAGACATGGTTTGTGCTTGGCCATCTTCCCTGCTACTGAAAACTAATATTTCTTCTTTTCCCCATTTCTGAGGAAGGATCCCGACCTTGAACATTAACCATTCTCTTTAAACAGATGCTGCCTGACATGCTGGTGTTTCCAGCATTTCTTTTTTTGATTTTTTTTTAAAGAGTTAAATGCCAGCTCTACTCTTTTTTTGGTGACTTTAACTTCATGGATACAAGCATTAATCTTACATGCACCCATTAATCTCGACTCCTGTTGCAAAGTCTCCACCTGAAATGTCAATAATTCCTTTCCCACCACAGATGCTGCTCTCCTCACTGAGCTCTTCTAACAGTTTGATTTTTGCTCCAGATTTTAGCACCTGCAGTGTTTAATTTCACTGTCAAGCATTAATCCTCCTACCCCTGTACGGGCCACAGAAAACAAAAGCCAAAAGTTGTGGTCAATCAATCCTGCATCGGCTCAACGATGTCATTCTCCGAGTGTGAACCAGCCCACCAATTGTTGGCTGTGCCTGTCCACAGTAAGAAGGTGGCAGCTTGCTGGATTGCTCCTGTACTATTGCTGCCTGTGCAGGGAAGATGCTCCCACAATGCTGTTTGGTTGGGAGTTCCAGAAAAATGATGAGAAATGAAGGTGAAAAGCACACGTTCACCTGAGTTTGCTCATGAAAAAAACAGCCCTTATATCCACCCAGCTCCATTGAAAGGAAAGAATAAATGTATTTTAAAAAAATAGACCAGTCCAGTACATTAATCAAATCCTTCAATCATTATCATAACTGCCCAAACATCAGGGTGCGAATCGGTATGAAGTCCCACCAATTTCACCAGGCACTGCTGAAGCATTCACTTCAACTTGAAAACGAAAAAATGCAAAGGGCGCAGCCTGCACTTGACATGTGAGGAATACTATTTAAAGAGTGTCCACAATTCTCCTCATGATCTGGTCAACTAGCAGCTCCTCAACCAGCAGCAAGAAAGCTGTCGATTGGATCACGTATCACAATACTGTTTGTGGGATGGTGCTGTGTCAAATTTGACTGCTACATTTTTCCACTTAGCAAATCATCAAAAGGTGCTTGATTAGAGGTCCTGAGAACAAAAATTGTGTTTTATTGCGCTAGAGTATCTGTGCTGGTGCTATGTAAATGAATAATGCATTGAGACAAGATTAGTCTGTGATATGCCCCAAAGTCTAATCTCACAGTTGAGCAGTGCTCATGGGTCAGTGACCGGGCCTGTCAGAAAAGATGAAGAGAATAAGCTATCAAAGATCCAACATCAAATATTTCTAAACATCTAACTTTTCATGAAACATCCCATTTGAGAAGATATTTTAGAGTCATTTAGTTGGCATTGAATGTGACAAACATCCTCTAATGTCAGCCCACAGCAGGGAAATATTTTTTTTAAAATCACAGAAGCATTTTATGCTGTAATTGAAATCCATCAGGGATGAAAATAGAAGCTACGTGCCATGAGGAGTGTCAAAGATTCAAGAAAGTGATGATGGGATCAACCTGTAGAACTTTGATGAAAACTTGCATCAAATCACTATCAAAGTCAGACATGAAATGAGAGTGAGTGAAGTGTAAAAAGCTCAAATGGATTCAACCAAATGAGCAAGATTACTGAGGGAATGGTAAATGCTATTTCTCCACACCATTAACTTCAAAATCAAGCTGTACATTCATGGAGAAAGTTCTAGTCAATGTTAGAGGATCTGTCCATGGAAAAGCAGGGAAGGAACCACTTTCACACAACTGGGAAGGCAGGCTGGGCACTGTGGAAAGTGGTATGCACGTGACAGGTTCAAAGGAAGCTCAGACTTTCATGTCACCGATAGATCTAGTTTCACACACACCTTGTGTCCTGGAGAGATGGGAAGCTACATGTATCAATTGGAGCCTGCAGTCCAGAGGCTTAATGTGTCAGGTTTACCACACTGGAAAAACTCCACATCTCTTTAGTTACCCTGCAAATACTTGATTGTTGAACTCCTTAATAAAGTTTCATAGAAACGATCAGCTGCTGGAGAGGACCATTAAAATCCAACTGCATTAGCGTGAAACTAAAATCACGTCATTGCCCAATCATATCTGCATAGGAAGTATTCTTCCCCAAAGTTCACACAAGGAAACTAATGAGATCTTTGCTAAAATCCAACAGTTTTTTGACATTTTCACAAATACTCATTTATTTCCAAACTTCAGTTTGCAATAGTAAGATATGAATTTACATATTCTACACTTGGATTCATAGAGCACAACGCAAAGGATGGGGGGGTGGAGACAAGAGACAACTCGGGGCATGGAAGAAACAATGCAAGGAAGCAAAAGGCAAGAACAAAAATGTACTTTAGAAAAGGATGGAGCGACTGGGAGTGATCAGAATGAAGGAAAGGAAAAGAAGTGGGAAGCAGGAAAGGAAATTGGAATAATGGGAAGACAGTGAAAAAGCAGAGGGCCACAAAGGGGAGCAGAGAACAACAGAGGCTACAGGATGGAAGGGAGACAGAGAGGAAATTCTTATTTGACAAGGAAACAAGGTTGAAAAAGAAAGCAGGAGGCAAAGAAGGAAGTGGGTGAAAGGAAAGAATGCAATGAAAATGAAACTGAGTGAAGTTAGAAAAGGGAAAACTGGGGAAGGAAGCATCATATACAAACATCATAAAAGAGTGAATACATCATGAAACTATCCAACATGTGCAAAGCTACAAGAGTTACCATCTTTTTAGTTATATTATTAAATAGCCCCTCTGCACACCAAATTATGCTGTTCCAATTATAAAAGCATTGTAGCATGCCAAGCGACTGCGCAGTTAGACAGGCCAAATCGCCACCACAGTCGTCCGACTCAAAATGGCGTGGGTCTCCCTTCACTCCCGAGGAGAAGTCCATGGTTAACGACACGTGTTGCCCAGGGGACACCACCGTTTCCAGGTGGCGTACCACTGATCAGGGAGTGATGCCGTGAGGCACCGACATCTCTTCTGGAAGCCGACGCACATGTCACCAGAAGTGGGTGTTCCCCTGCGCACAGCATGAGGAATTCAAACAATAAAGTGAGTTACTGGTTCATCCTCGCACCATGTGGATGTCTCATTTCAGTAGATGCTACAGTGGTGACCCTGACGGTTCCAACATCTTTGGAACCCACCTCGAACGCGACAGGATGCAGGATACTGCTACCACTACAGTCGCAACAACTGCGACCCACGCAGTGGGCATGCATTTTCCACCCTTCTGGGCAAACCAGCCCAATAATTGATTACAACTGGCCGAGTCACAGCTCCACATCAGAGGCATTGTTTCAGAGGACACTAAATTCTGGCATGTCGTCAACACCCTGGACACCGCCACCGCACCCAAGCTAAGTTCCTTTGTGGAAAATTCTCCCATGGAGCGTAAGTACAAGCAATTCTGGCATTTCCTCCTCAATTCCCTGGAACTCAGCCAGCACAAGCGCGCTGTTCACAATCTAAATATACAAGACCTAGGCGATAGGAACCCCTCTGAGCTCTTGCACGAAATGGTGGCCCTAGCGGACGAACACACAAACTCTTTCCTATTCGAGGCCCTGTTCCTCTCCAAGCTGCTGGTACACGTTTCCTTGGCGGTTTCCAACATGGATTTCAATGCCCCACACCTGGTAGCCAAGGAAGCAGACAGACTTTTCTGTACCCTGCAACAGAGCTCAATCCACATGCAGCCCATCTACACCGTCGGCACTGCTGCTTCAGCATCTCCACCGGGCCCCCCAGCAGCAGCCATGGCCCAACCACAGCACAACAAGCACCCAGACAAACAGTGCGAATATTGCTTCTACCACCGCAGGTGGGGCTCTACCCCACTGCCAAAAGAAACATGGCAACAGGAAACAGGCAGGCCAGGAACTGATAGTGGCCTTAGCGGTTGGCACTCATAAAGGCCTTCTCTACCTCAGGGACCAGCGGACAAAGAGAGACTTCTTCACTGACATGGGTGCAGAGATAAGCCTTGTCCCACCGACATATTTCGAGACCAAACACAACCCCAAGGGCCTCCCTCTATAAGCAGCCAACAGCACCTCCATTCCCAGTTACGGCATCCATCTGTTCACAATCCACGCAACGGACACGGTTTTCCTGTGGAAGTGCACAATCACGGGCATGGGACAGGCCTTACTCGGAGCAGATTTCCTCTGGGTATGTGAACTTTTGGTGGATGTAACCAGATGCCATTTGGTGGACGCTACCACGTTCCAGTCATACCCCCTTAATCTGCAGCAATATCCTTTCCTGTCATTGGGTATCTATGCTTTGGACCGAAATGGTCAAATACTGGCACCCAATTTCCACAATAACAGACGCCACATGGAGTGGAACACCACATCGAGACCACCAGGCCTCCAGTGTAACCACTGGCTCAGCACCTAGCAAGACAAGACTGAGTTTGCCACCACGGAGGAGTTGGGGATTGTCCACCACTCAAACTGCCCCAGGGCCTCCCACTGCATATGGTATAGAAGAGCATGAGTGGCTGGCGCCCGTGCTAGAGTCCCAGATAGATACCCTATCCCACATGTCCAGGACCTCACCAGAGCTGCCGGATCTTTTCCAAGGTGGACTTCGCCACAGAGTACCACCAGATTCCGGTGCATCCCAGCAATATCCCAAAAAATGGTCATCATCACACTCTTCGACCTTTTCGAGTTCATTTGGATGCCATTCAGACTAAAGAACGAAGCCCAGATGTTTCAGCAGCTTATGGATGTGATCAGCAGGGACTGCGACTTCATCTTCATAGACCTGGACAACACCCTCATCGTCAGCACACACAGGACACACCTGACTCCCCTTTTTGACAGGTTATAGCAGTTCGGACTCTCAGTGAACCCAGCCAAGTGCCAGTTCAGCCTAGAGACAATCGGTTTCCTGGGACATCATATCACCAGAGAGGGAGCCAAACTGCTGCCAGACAAGGTAAAAGCCACCCAAAACTTCCCCAAGCCGAGCATGGTCAAAGGCTTGCACAAGTTCCTGGGGTTGTGAACTTTTATCATCGCTTCCTCCCGGTAGTAGCCACTTCACACAGCCCTCATCAAGCTCAGTGACAAGTCACTCCAGTGGGCTCCTGAAACCACAGAAGTGTTCCAGACCACAAAAGCAGCACTACAACAGGCCACATCCCTGGACCACCCAGATTCTACCTCCCCCCGGCCCTTACAACATACGCGTCGGACAGAGCAGTGGGTGCGGTGTTGGAGCAATGGGTCGACAAGCAATAGTGCCCCTAGCCTTCTTCAGCAAAGATCTCTGGACACCAGAGCTCAAATACAGTGCATTTGACCACGAGCTATTGGTCCTGTACCTGGCAATAAGACACTTCTGGTACATGTTAATAGGAAGGGATTTCACCGCCTACACAGACCACAAACCACTCACTTATGCACTCAGCAAGATCTCTGACCCGTGGTCAGCGAGACATCTGTGTCACCTCTCCTGCATAGCGGAGTACACAACAGATATCCATCACGTCGCAGGCAAGTCCAACGTGGTGGTCGACGCATTATCCAGAACCACGATCACTGCCACCTCAGTGTGGTTCGACATCGCTCAGGTGGCCAAGGACCAAACAGAGGATGCAGACGTCCAGGTCATCACCAACCTGAAGGTTAGCGATTTCTGCCCTTCACCAGGGGGTCCATACTTCCTGTGTGACATATTCACAGGTTTCCCCAGACCTACCCAACCCGCAGCCTGGTGATGGTGGGTGTTTGACCAAATCCACGGCCTGACCCACCCCTCCATAATGTCCAGTCTGCCTGTTGTCCGACAAGTTAATATGGCATGAATTCTGCCGTGACATGACCCTGTGGGCTCAAACATGTTTGCAGTGCCAACGCACCAAAGTGCACAGACACACCAAGTCCCCACTCCAGACTTTCAAGCTGGCGCAGCGTTGATTTGAGCATGTGGACATCGTCGGCCCACTCCCTGTGAGCGAAGGTATGCGGTATCTGTTCACAATAATTGACCATTTTACCCATTGGCCAGAAGCCATACCCCTACCCGCACGCGACACAGAGACTTGCATCAGAACCTTTTTGTCCATTTGGGTCGCACATTTCAGAGTCCTGACCCACATCACCTTGGACCAAGGGGCCCAGTTTACTTCCTTGCTCTGGGCTGACCTAACCAAGTTCTGCAGCAGCCAGTTGCACCACACCACAGCCTATCATCCTCAGGCAAACAGCCTGGTCAAGCATTTCCACTGCCTCCTGAAGGCAGCCCTAAAAGCTCGATGACAAGGCCTGAATTGGATGGACAAACACTCATGGTTGCTCTTAGGCATCAACACAGCACTGAAGAAAGACATACCAGCCTCGTCCACTGAGATGATGTACAGTTTCCCTCTTATCATCCCCGGGGACATTCATTTCAACCCCCCCCCCATCCCACAGCCTAGCCGTCCTCCAACTTTTGAGGGTGCAAGTGGGTAAACAGAAGCCCACGCCAACCTCTCCACCCTGCCACATCCCCATGGACCTACAGTCCACCAACTGCGTTTTCATGCGGAGAGGAGAGCAAGGAACACCCCTACAGTGCCCTACCAAGGCCCATTCAAGGTGTTGCAGCGGGACGGTGTCGTTTTTACACTGGACATTGGCGAGAGACAGGACAGGTTCATGATTGACAGCCTCAAGGCAACGCATCTGGACTCAGGCCAGCCTGACCCGGACCCCCAGGTCAGATGCAGAAGCCGCCCGCCCAAAGACTGTATGGTAACCTACTCAGAGGGTGACAGCGATTCTTGGGGGTGGTGGTGGTGTAATGGGCCAAGCGACCACGTGGTTAGACAGGCTGAATTGCCACCCCAGTTGTCCAACTCAAAATAGTGTAGGTCCCCCTTCACTCCCGAAGAGAGGCCCGCGGTTAACGGCACGTGTTGCCCAGGGGACATCACCACTCCTGGGTGGCACACTAAAAGGAATTCAAACAATAAAGTCAGTCACTGGTTCACCCTTGCCCGTGAATGTCTCTTGATTCCATAGCGCTGCCACAGCAGACGCTACAGCAGGGTAATTACAGTAGTACGCACAACATCCAAGTAAACCAAGATCTTCGCAACAAGGAAACAGGGGAGAAGGAAGGAAACTTAAGCTGAGAAACCACCATGCAGCTCGTCAGGACAGTGATCCCTGCCCTGGTGATGTTAGGACTCAAGAGTGGTAGAGTCAAGATCAAAGAGAGAGGGATTTATTTGGAAAGAGATGGGGCAGTAAGGTTAGCGCAACGCTATTACTGCGCCAGTGACTTGGGTTTGAATCTGGCACTATCTCCAAGGAGTTCGTACATGCTCCCCATTCTGTTTGAGTGAGTTTTCTCTGGGTGCTCCAGTTTCCTCCCTTCAAAATATACATGAGTTGTAGGTTAATTGGGGTATTTGGGGACCACGGGCTCGTGGGCCAGAAGGGCCTGTTACCGTGGTGCATGTCTAAAAACAAAATTAATAGATCATCTTCAGGCCTCATTAATATGTCATCTCAGCATGCACCCGGGGTGAAGAACAGGTGGGAGAGCACTGAAAACTCTGACTCAGTTCTAAACTATTGAAGCTAAATATAGCAATACTCATGGACCATTTGCATCAGGTTCACGTTCAAACCTAGCCAAAATAATGCCAATATTCTGGAAGGATGGTACACACCCTTTTCAGAGATAAATCAGGTTGACTAATTTGTGTCTGGCTCAGTGTTCCCCTCACCGCAGCTCCATACTACTTACAGCTGATTGTCTGCACAGATTCCTGTCTGTATTCACACCTGTTCAGACAAGAGCTAGCAGTTGGAATTACCACCTGGTTTTCATATAGACCTTTTAATTTGTAGGCCATGTCAACTGTAGCTTTTTAAAGTCCAGATGCAATTGCCAGAGCTAAGTTTGGCTGCTCTAAGTTACTTGCTGAAAAATCAAATAGAGTTTCAAAGGGTCCATGATGCATTTTCCATTTGTTCTTTGATTCACAACATAAAATTGGGAAAGATGTACTTCTAATCCCTCTCAATGATTTCCATCTCATAATTCTATTTTAATTTTAACCTACTCCTAAAGCTCTAATATAAAAAGAAACTTTCCTGGATAAGAATTAAAAATAAATTGCAATGTTAAATGCAGTTTAGGTCTGCAAATAGATGTTTTAATAAAAGAAACATTTTGATTAACACAGTGCCTCAAATATAGTACAATGCTTCCTCATGCTTTCTAGCTGGTTATCATACATTTTGACAATGAGCCACATAGTATGAATAAAAACCAAAAGATTCCTCAAACTGATTAATTTTATGATGAAAGAACACACACACAAACACAAACACATAAACACACACACACACAAACACATACACACAAACAGGCACAAACAGGCACAAACACAAACACACACAAACACATACACACAAACAGGCACAAACACACAAACATACACACAAACACACACATGCACAAACACACAAACACATAGGCACAAACACACAAACACATACACACAAACACGTACATACAAACACATACACACAAACACATACACACAAACACGTACATACAAACACATACACACAAACACATACACACAAACACATACACACAAACACACACACAAACTCACACATGCACAAACACACAAACACGCACAAACACATACACACAAACAGGCACAAACACAAACACACACACACAAACAGGCACAAACACACACACACAAACACGTACACACAAACACATACACACACATGCACACACACACACACACACACACACACACACACACACACAAGCCAATTTTGAACAAGTGTCAGACTGGTGGAAGTTTGAAAAATATAATATGTGAGGTGATCGATACCCAATATCCCTCGAAAACTAAGGTTCCCTATTCCTGCTAACCTTGCCTTTAACATCCGTGGCTAAAGGCATAAGCATCCATTGTTTGCAGAATTAATTCCCAGCTATATTCGATACTCTGAAATGATTTCAGAGCATTACAATAAACAGAGGTGGTTTCTGCTTTATTATCTACACTAAGGAAACAAAGCAGTACTGTTTCTTTAACCACTTGATCCAAATCTCGACGGATGCATGAATGTCTTAAAAATTGTCAAACATAGGTCACTGATAAAGGCTTAATGTTTTAGACCAAGTATTGGTTGAAACAGGAGTTTCATTCATGTTGGCAAGGATCTGCTCAACCAACCGAAATGAGTGCAGTTTTAATTTCAGACAAATCAATGGGTTTCTTACTGTGCCTTGGTTCTCTGATCTTTCTCCCCAATACCCAACTGTAAAGTAATTCTGTTGCACTCATTGTGATGTTACATGCAATTAATATGTGTCTCAAGATTATTTTAGTAATGTGCTTCACCTTAATATTCCCAACACAAAAGAAAATAGAGCACAGATAAAATTCAATTTGAGGACTGTAATCTAAAATGTATTTGATTTTTGCATTCTATTGAAAAGGACAAATTCAAAACGACTACAAAGGAAAGCCAAACAAGTCTGCAAATCATAGCTGGTTTAAAGAAGACATTTACTAAAATCAGACATGAAGAGAGACAAACCTGCACAAAGCTTAAAGGTGTTTTTGTGTCCAGACCAGGTTATTCACATCCTTGAAGGAAGTGGAGAGAAAGCCTATTAAGATTCCAGAGACTAGCCGAAGATACCCCTGATTGACGCTGGAATGCTGTCACCCAGCTTTGCACACCAAGTGTAGGCATCCAGTGAATAACTGCCAAACAATCCTAAAAAAGGATATTGCTTTCTACACTGAAGACCTTTATCATCTTGGTGTCAAGATGGTGGGAAAGGGCATTTGAAATTCCAGAGTTTCCTGTACAGGTTAATAGACAAGCAACACATTTGCAACCCTGTAGGTCTGCAAAGACAATTTCCAATAAAGTGTGAACTAAGACAATGATGGTGTCAACAACACTTCTGGTGAATACCAAAACTTCTAAGAAAAAATAAGACAGCTTTAAGAACATCATAAAGCACTTCATGTCAATAAGGAATTACACAGCAGACAAGCAATGTGTGTGACAAGGTCCCATAAACAGAATTTGTTTGGTGTTGCTGGTTTCAAGGAATAAATATTGACAAAACACTGGTGATAACTTCCCTAAATTTCATCAAATAATGTTTTCCGACATTTTATTAAGCAGGTAATGAGGCCAAGGTAGACTTGATTTATATCTAATCCATAAAGCAATTCCTCAACACTACTGGAGTGGCAGCCTGGATGAGAAGACACAAATAGCTGATCTGCCAAATGGTCATTGAAGTGGTTCACACGCACTGGATTGACTCCCAATGCGAGGAAAGAATAATAAGTATTGTTATCCACCTCCTCCTCAGAAGAAAAAAAATACAAAGACTTCCAATCAGTATTTTTCTTCATGTAAAATGAATGAAGAATGTAAACTTAGGTAATTATAAGAATTGATACCTCTTTCATATCCAATGTTACAACTTTGCACATTTTACTTCACCCAGGAGTTCCTGTCACACTTATCTATCAGGGGGAATGTACCACAGTAGAATAACACCCATACCTAATGGTGATGCAGTAGACCTTTCCACACCGTGGGCGAGCGATGACCCTACTTGGACCCGGGTGAAATTCCAGGGAAGAATGGAACTCCCGAGCCTTTCACACCGCCATCCAAATCCCTTGTAATTTCCCCTCCCCAGCAATTTGTGGGGGGGGAGGAATTTCCTGCCCCCAGCAATGACATAGTGAGTGACACATTATGCACTCACAGGAAGTCCTCACAGGAAGTCCTCACAGGAAGTTGAGAGAGAGGAAGAGATAGAGCAAATAACAAATAGCAGAATTAACTGATTTATTGAAGTTGACAGCTTAAATACTGGAATGACGACACGGTGACGCAACACGCAAGCGCTGATGTCACGACACTTCCCCTGCTCAGCCATTTGCCAATTCAAACCACAGGGAGAGGGTGACCTGGGAAAATTATTGACACATTGTACAATGTACAATGTACATTTGCCCCGAAATTCTTAACTTGCTGCAGCTGAACTTGTACTTGTAAAGAAAGTATGATCGTTAAGTAATTTAATTAAATTAAAAGAGACATTAAATAGCTTTTAATTTCTGAATAGAAATTGTTCTTGAACCTGGAGGTGCTTGTTTTCAGGCTTCTGTACTTTTTTCATCTGAAGGTCGCAGTGAGAAGAGGTTTTGACCAGTGTGGTGGAGGTCCTTTATGTTGTTGGCTGCCTTCTTGAGGCAGCATCTTGTCCAGATTTCTCCAATGAATAGGAAATCAGAATCTGTGATTGATCTGGCTATGTTTACGCTGCATCCAACTGCATTCCTTGCCACTTGAATTACCAAATCAGGCTGTGATGCAACCAGCCAGTATACTTTCCCACGGTGCACGTGTACCAAGGTACAGTGTGAAAGCATGTATGCGAACTGTTCAGCTTGTCAACCCGGACAGCCCAGCAAGTACAATGCAGTTCAGAGTACAGGCTTACAGAGAAAGTAAACAGATAGTACAGAGCAAAGGCAACACAAAGCAAAAGCAACTCAATTTTATTAGTGTGAAGTCCATTTTGGAGTCTGATAATGGAAAAAATAAGCCTCCTTGAATCCTGTGGCACGTAATCTTTCACTAGTGAAGAGAGAATGGTTGGGGTGAATAAATCTTCCTCCCTCATGTCTCTTTCTTCCCCTACCTCTCTGTCTCCTTTTCTCCAGCACCCCATCCACCTCATTTCCTTCTCTTATCAGAGAGCTGCCCTTAGTTCTCTGCCCTCGCCCCATCATTTCTACCCTCCCAGCTGCATCCACCTATTACCTCTTTGATGGGTGTCAATGTTCATGAATTAGATTATGTGGTCATTATGCTGAGCATTATTTGGCTTCTGTTTTCCCTTTAAGAATTGTAAAAGCACCGAAAATTACACAATTGACAGTGATGCCAGAATGCTCCAAGGTATCAAAAGGTGCTACATATAATGGTCCATTTTCACCCGACAACCACGATGTAAAACAGGATGTTTTTACATCAAATAAAGGACAGCAGAAAAATCATTTGGCACCAACTAGATGGGCCGAAGGACCTGTTTCTGTGTGTAGTATTCTAAGATTTGACAGTTCAGCAGCAACTACAGAAAAAAGTAGAGAGTTAAAAATTCAAGTCAACGACCTTGCATCAGAATTGGAAAAGTGAGTGAGTTAGTTACTTTTTTAAATTGCAGAGAGGATGGGGAGATGTAGAAAGGATAATAGGAATCTCTCTGTGGAGCTAGCCTTAACAGGGTGGTGTTAAGTCATCTGGTTGGTAATACAGGGTTAAAGAGAGAAGAAACAAAGAGATATGCAAAATCTGTGGAAAAACTGTGAGAACTGGGGATTAGAATTAATTCACAGATGATGGGTTGCATTGTGTTAAATTACAAGTGTAGTAAGGTTTCCTGAGACACTTGTTCAAATCTCAACTGTGTGGGAAGTTAGAATTCAACAAGATTTTCAGCATTTGCAGTTGTTTGATTCTCTGTAATTATGGTATTCTGGACACCATGAGCATAGAGACAGGAATTCAAAATGTTCAGATCACCGAAAGCCACACACACAACTTAATGTCATTGGGCATACATAGCAAGCTTGCATAATTTTGTTGTATTCATTCCCATGGTGTGATTGTTTTGTGTACATTCAGGAGGTCCCTGTTTCACCACCTCCTCCCGCTTTCCCCATGTGAAAAAAACTATTGCAGATGACAGACAAAATGTTCACCCATTTTAATCTTTTGTTATTACTTGAGCTTCATGGTGCACATGGGGCCTTGACTGCAACTCTGAAGACAAGCAAGTGGGAATGGACAACTGCAATTTAATTAGTGATTATTAAATTTGCACTGATACAGGGTGTAATGGTATGGATTGTGTGTACTAATTGGCTTTGGTTGGCCAACCTCCTGATGACACTCTCACCTGGACTCCACCCCTGGGACCCAGGCCATTAAGGTCGGGCCACCTCTCCCTTCCCTGCACTTCCCTAGCTTGGATCCGGGCCAGCTCAAGTCTTCTGTACAATAAACCCTATCGTTCCCCTCAGTCTTTGTCATTGTAATTATTGGGGAAACTGATCGTGCCCAATACAGGGTCAATTGCTTTTTTGGGGAAAGGAGAATGTCTTCATCTACCTATACCTGTGTTGGCATTTGTGTTTAACTGCAACTTCCTATCTGTCTGTTTCTGCACTGCTCAAGAGGCTGCATTTCCTTACTATATTCTGCCCTCAACTGTAATGACTCCCTCGTTTGTCTGCACTTATGATCCTGTAAAATCATCCAAACAGCTGCCTCCCCACGTTTCACCTCTCTTGTGTCAGCGGTGTAATCTCTCACACATTGTTGGTGCATTGGTGCAAAACCAGCAAGTTGCATCACAACCCATTGGACAGAATTTCTCTGGCTAATGCTATCTCTTCTGAATGAAAGGACAGTTGAATTGGTAGTAACCCCGGGACTGTTGTGTATATGCTATCAAACACAGAAACGGGACTTCCTGATAAATTCATAAACCTGAGCCATTCGTTCACACCAACACAGGATTCTACAGACTCCAGCAGTGGAACCCAGTCTTGCTGAGATTCACACCAGGTCAAACCCAACATAAAATCTCAAATTAGAGAGATTTTATAAGAATAACTCATTAAAAAATTGTAAGTTTCTTTTGTCATAACTATTTCAGTTTAGAGCAGTGTTTTAAAGGTTTACAAGATTTTTAGATTTAAAATATTGAAATGTTTTAATATTAAATGTATTGCTTCAACTTTAAAAGTGTTTGCAGACATCTACATTCAGTGACATTTAGGAATTCACAGTGGATCTGGGGATGGGATTTTTGCCTGCTGATAAAACTTTCAGTCATTTCATGGGCTGGATCTGGCACTTCAGCACGTTGCTACTATATTCTAGGATGTTATGGGATGTCCAGTGGACCTTTAGCATCCAGACCAGGTAAGTAGAGGTAGCAGGCTATTTCTGGCATTAACTTCAGGAACTGGGATCCTGTGAGGCTGTGTTTTGGAGTATCCTACAGATTCTATTTCAACAGAAGTCCAGGGGTCAAAGTGGCTTCTCAACTCACGCCAGAGATAGTCGAACAATAGTTGAAATTCACTTCAAAGGTATTAAATTCAGATTTTAGATTTATCGTCAGAGGGCATACATGACCTTACATACAACCCTGAGATTCTTTTACCTGCAGGTGAGGCAGAATTACCACTTATTAGTTGCGCAAAAAAAACTACATTACACACACATGGTATACAAGTAAATAAATGAAAACAAACTGACTGAAAAAGAGGGGAAAAAAGGAATAAATTGCAAAAGTACGAGTTCTTGAACAAGATGCTGATGGAGTTTGTTGTTGAGGAGTCTGATGGTGGAGGGGTAACAACTGTTCCTGAACCTGGTGATGAGAGTCTTGTGGCACCTATACCTCTTTCCTGATGGTAACACCAAGAACAGAGTATGTGCTGGGTGGTGTGGATCCCGATGATTGCTGCTGCTCTCTGATGGTAACATTCCCTGTAGATGTTCTCGATGGTGGGGAGGGTTTTGTTTGTGATGCCCTGGGCTGTGTCCACTACCTTTTGCAGGGTTATATGCCCCGGGGTATTGGTGCCCCCATACCAGACCATGATGCACCCGGTCAGCACACTTTACACTTTACAGGGTGTCATCTGTCATAATAAACATCCACAAACTTCTAAGGAAGTAGAAGCACTGACGTGCTTTTTTCTGCATCTGCTTACATTTTGCCATACTTTGATGAAAGCTCAAGCCAAAAACGTTGGTTATGCATAAAGTACACTCTTTGACCTGCTGAGTTTCTCCAGCATTATGTTTTTAGCTCAAGGGGGGCTGTATTTAAGTTCCTTCCATACTGTTCCAAAGTTATTTACAGTCAGGATGTGTAGTACTGTAGGGAACATGGCAGTCAATTTCAATAAAGCAAACTCATAAAAATAACTGATGAGAAAGTTCCGTTCAGACTTTTATCTTCCCACAAATGCTGTCTGGTCTGTTGAGGGTTTCCAGCATTATTTGTTGACAACATAAGCTATGAAACCAGAGATAAATGCTCTAATTTTTTTTAAAGACCCAACGTAGGGTCTACTTAAGAGGTGAGGTCTTGGATTAATGTCTCATCTGAGAAACAGCACCTCCAACAACACAGCAAATCTTCAGATCAAAGAGTTGGCTTGAACTGTTGCTTAAAGAGAAGAATAAGCTAAAGAGACAGTGATATTTGCGCAGGAAAGTTGTGCAATTGGAAAATGGGAGAGCAAACATATTAGAGGAATGGAGAAGAGACCACAGTTAGGGAACACAGAGATCTTAAAGGTTTGAGGCTGGTTTCAGTGATAGAGAAGGCAAGGATATGAACACAAGAAATAATAATACCAATGTTAACTCTTTCAGTGAATTATTATTGACGCTATTAGTCAAAATTTTGAACCAAATAGAGGGATACACAAATAAAAGATGTGGTGGGGACCAAGTAATGCTCCAAATATCATATACCTGGATGTGCACTCAATTAATGGCAGGTTGAAGGTTTGTATCTTGCACATTTGCTGCAAAATTAAAACACAGTCTAACCCAGAAATATTTGTAGATAAATGGAAATGGGCAATGTAGAAAAGCACAGGAGGGAAGACAAAAGATGGAGTAGGATAGAATTGGAAGGGGAAGATGGTGATGGCAACATTAATTTTTTTTAATGTCTTGTAGCTCCTCTATAAAAGAGGAAAAGATCTGCAGAGGTACAACAGCTCTTGCGTCACCTGCTTCTGAAACTCTCAGACTTAATCTGAAAGCTGACAGGTTAGCAAGCATCAGACCTATCCACGAACACACAATATCTCAGGACAGCACATGTTGATTTAACTTGAGGGCCTTAGTTGGTACAGTTAATGTCAGAGGGTTTTGTGTGTGTCCTTTGGACCCGACTGTGACATTATCAGGAGTGCCCATCTGTTGCAATTTTGTTCAAAGGAGCTCTTAAATCTTGTTCTCCTTTTGCAACCCATGAAATTCCAGCTCATGTCATAGAATCACAGAAGAGAGATCACTGTGCCTGTGCTGCCATTGACAGAGTTCAGTCCTACTCTCATTCTCTTTCCCAATGGCCTAGTGTAATGATTAGAATGATCATTTTCTTCACTCACCCAGTACAGGTGTGCAAGGATGTTACTTTAGAGTACTGAGGTTCTCCCTCCAGTAAATGCCATTCAAACCAAGGAACAAGACAACACAACAAGCAACAAGTGCTCATCAAGTTCCTGGCTGGGAATGTACAAAATATAACAGCCTAACAAAATAAGAGCATATGAAACAGTCCATAGAAGGGAATGAAAGCTTCCTGGTCTAAAAAGTACATTTCCTTTTCCCTTTTAATTCAAAATTGTAATATTTAACATTACTGGATTGAGAATAAAGTTCTGTACTTTTTTGTGATCGAGTCTTGGCTAATCTATGGCACTTGCATCAATGATACCTTGATGAAGGTCTCCAGCCTGGTTATGTATATTTATCTTTTGAGAGATACATCAGCAGGAAGAGACGGCAAGGTACGCAAAGGCCATCGCTCAGGCAAAGCAAGGGCAATGGACGAGATGGGAGGGGGTGGAGAAAAGGAAGATCTCCTGGAAAGAGCAGTGCAAAATGGAGACATTCAGAGCAAGCTTCACCATCAGGACTCAATATGATGTCTTGGCGTCTGTCATAAATCTCAGCCAGTAGTACAGAGAGAACCCCACATGCTCTCTCTGCCCGACTTCAGCAACACTAAAACATATTTTGGTGGGCTGTAAGCCCAGTCTCATTCAAGGCCAATACACCCGGAGTCACAACCAGGTGCTACAGTGTCTCACAAGAGTGCTGGAAAATTGGCGGATGAGTGTTAACGTTCTACCTCCCCCTTCATCCGGCTGGTCATTAATGGCATTTGTCCAGGAAGGTGAGGGTCAAGCTGGAATTAACACATCAAGTTCAGATTCCGGGCAGCTAGGCAGGGCATGTGATTGGAAGATGGCAACAGACTTAGGCCTGAGGCTCTGCTTCCCAAATGAAATCGCCGACACCAACCTCAGCCCAGACTTTGTGGTGTGGTCGGCCTCACTCCATCTCATTTATATAATCAAGCTTACAGCGCCCTGGGAGGATGCAGTGGAGGAGTGCAAGAAACCGAGGTATGATGAGCTTGCAGCTGATGTGCAGCAACATGGCTGGAAGGCAAGGGCCCGACCGGTTGATAAAGGCTGCAGAGGATTTGTAGCCACATTGACATCAAGGCTACTCTGGGAGTTGGGAGTGTAAGGAAAGATACACTGAGAAGCAGTCAAAGATCTCTCCAGAGCTGCTGAAAAGTGTAGTCAGTGGCACTGGATAAGGAGAAAGGTTCCACCTGGGCCCCCAAGTGAGCGAAGGGCATCTAGGGGGTGAGCACGGGATGCCGGGATTCACTGCTGAACATTCTGGAAGTGTTGTGGGTCTATCAGTGAAAAAGTGAGGAAGGAGGACATCCACTTGATAACCCAGAAGATGTCACCACTCATTTGGTCGCCCCGCAGAGCCTAGGCAGCAAGTCTCAGAAGTGCAATAAGGGATATTAACATGTAGTCCTACATAACATACATACTGTTTGACCTGCTGAGTTTCTCCAGCATGATATTTTTACTTCAACCAGGGTGCCTACATCTTCAAGGATTTTGATACTCATTCTAGTCTAATATCAGTGCACTCAAGCTCTGAGCCTCCACAAATTACTGAACAAAGAATTACAAGAATATAGTTCTCATTTCTGACCCATTTTTATGAGGCCATAATGGTAGACTGTGGACATCCCAGTCAGGAAAAATCAAGCCTAAAAAGAATTTTACATGCGATCACCTCTCCAAACTCAAGGGGTATAAACACACTCTGCTTTATCTCTTCTGTTGGAACAGAACTATGATTTCTGGAATGCAGCCCAAGAACCTTCACTACATTTGTTCAATCACCTGTATATCATTTCTGAGGTAAGACAGGAGATCTGTTCACAATATTCTATTCTCATTTTCACCAGATCCCTAAATGCAATTGTACATTTAAAAAAAACATTTTATATACACAAGTACGACTCAAGGAAGTAGTGCCAGAGAATGCAATACATTGCACCTACTAAATTAACGATGTGTCAATTTAGATATTGCACTTGGTGAACTCATAATTATGACATCTGAGGATGCAGATCAGCAATATTCTCATTATCATAACCAATGATTTGTTCACCCAATATTTTCACTTTGTATATAGAAAATTTTGGAGTTGATGTTCAAATTTTGCGATGGCCAGCAATTGTCCTTTGCTAAAGTATCAATACAAGCAAGTTTCATTCCCACTTCTTTACCTTGGCATCTTGCTGTTCTTCCTTCCAACTTTTCAATTTAAAAGCTTTGTTAAAACTTTGCTCTGCAAAGTACCATGGGATATTCTATTAGATCAATACTCCATGATGGATGATTACTGTAAATATTCCAGTATAATGCAAAAAAAATTCCCCCTTTTCCCCCTCAAAAATGGGGGGCACATTATACACGGAATGCATTATACTCGAATATCTATGGTAATACAGTCCATGGACTAAATTAAATGCTTCTTGTGCCAGAGACTAAATTATTATTCTTCCGTTGCTGAACTACGTAACTTGACCTTCAACCAATGATTAGTTTAGCAACCATTCCAGGTTGGAGACACAAAGGCAGCAGAGGCTGGGATCAGAGGTTAAAAAGAAAACAAGCAGTTGGGGGAACTCAGCAGTCCAAGCAGCATCAGTAGAGGGAATGTCAACCTTGAGTTGAAACCCTTCATCAAGATGTTTTGGCCCCTGAATCTTCAACAATTCCTTCTCCCCCTCACTGATGCTGCTTAACTCAGTGAGTTCCTCCAAGAGATTGTTTTTTAAACTATACCAGATTACTGCCCACACACGAATTTTCCAGGAAAGGAATGTAAAAATTACAAAGCAAATAGTCTCTGAAAGTACCCACAATACTATTTGCAAAGGGAAATGGTTATTCCTTCACAACATATTTATTTATTTATATGTCCTTTGTTCTTTCAAGATTGCAGATGGCCAATTCAGGGACTGCAGGGCTTGGTCAATTATCAAACACTGTACTCCTTCATCCGACTAGAACACAGGTCATTGTCTGATTGAATTCCTGCTCATTAATAGGGAAGCTTTTACCTCAGTGGAACTGCACTTTAGTTTCCACATCAGCCAATTGTGGTCAGAGCTCTTGTAAATTCCATTTGTCCAATGGATTCAGAATTGGCTTGCCCATAGGAAGCAGAGAGTAGCCATGGATGGAAGATACTGGAGGTCAGTAACTGGTGGAGTTCTGCAGGGATCTGCTCTAGGACCCCTGCTCCTTGTGATTTTTATAAATTACCTATACAAAGAATGGGTCAGTGAGTTTGCAGATGATATGAAGGTTTGAGGAGTTGTGGATAGTGTTATAGTCTACAACATGGTATATATAGACAGGATGCAATGTTGTGTGGAAAAGTGGCAGATTAAGTTCAATCTTGGTAAGTGTGAGGTAAAGCACTTTGGATGGTCAAACCTGAAGGGTGGTGTTGGGCACATCCTAAGGGTGGGTACATGGTTAATGGTCGGATATTTAACAGTGTGGATGAACCAAGAGACCTTGGGGTCCAAATCCATACACCTCTCAAGGTCACTGCACATGTTGATAGGATAGTTAAGAAGGCCTATGGGATGTTGGGCTTCATTTGTCGGGGGATTGAGTTCAAGTGTCGAGAGTATACCTCTACAAATCTCTGGTGAGACCACACTTAGAGTATTATGTTCATTTCAGATCCCCTCATTATAGGAAGGATGTGGAAGCTGTGGAGAAGGTACGGAGAAGATTTACCAAGATTTTGCCTGAATTGGAAAATAAGTCTTATGAGGCAAGGTTAGCAGAACTGGGACTTTTCCCTTTGGAGCATAGAAGGATGAGAGGTGAATTAATAGAGGTCTACAACATTGGGATAGGGTGGCCATTTAACAAAATGGAGAACATGCAGGGTCAGCATCAGAAACTCTCTCGGGGAGGGGTGCTGCCGTCACACTTCCCCCTCATAAAGAAACATAGCCATGAATGCAGGTAGGTGCCCTTTCTGCCACTTAATTTTTCCTCCATTTTGGGGTGTAGATGTGTTTTAATACCTATGTGTTTTTTTTAAATTTAGGGTCCTGCACTAGTTTAATCTGGCCCTGAGTATCAGCGAACAGGATTCATATCTGGTGCTGTCTGTATGGAATTTGGTCGCTCTCCAGGTGTCTGTGTGCATTTCCTCTAGGTGCTCCAGTTTCCTCCCACCCTTCAAAAACAGACAATGTCAGGAGGTGAACTGGTGCATTTGGGGGGCATGGGATCATAGGCCAAAAGGGCCTTTAACTGTGCTGTATGTCTATATTTAAATTTTAACTCAGCACATCACACAGCATCCCGAGGAAGTAAAAGGCAATCAATGTTTTAGGGCTGAGCCCTTCATCTGGATTCTGGAAAAACTGGTAGATAGCTGAATAAAAAGTTGGAGGAGAGAGGGAGGAGGAAAGGAAAGGAGGGAGGAAGGGGGCCAAGGGCACAGGCTAACAAGCAATAGGTGGATAAAGATGAGAGGGAATGAGAGAAAGAAGCTGAGAAGTGATACAAAGAAGGCTAACTCTCTGATTGGAGGAGGAAGCGAAGGGGGTTGGAGAAACAGATGGGGAGAGATTAAGGGAGGGAGTTGTTGGACAGTGGAGATTAAACACCTCAACCTATGACAATCAACCCTACAACCTGGATCAGAGAACAATTAGGGTTTACAAAGTGGATTGTAACATGAGTTTAACCTGGCAGGTTATCAACCTGTGTATACAGGGCAATTCGTGGGTACAATTTTTCTCTAAACTGCACGGATTGGCAAACCACTTCTGAGATGGATCGCTGACCCCATGTAGATCTACCGTGTTAGCTGCTGCTCAGTTTGCAATTGATAGATGGCTGCCCAGGTGCATTGGCAGGAGGTTCAAGTGTGGAGAGTGAGCAGCTCAGGTTAGGTCGCTGTGATAATCAGGAGGTGTCCATAATGTGAATATAGATCAGTTTTAGCAAACTTCCGGCGGGGATACTAGTGACTTCCG
This sequence comes from Narcine bancroftii, assembly GCF_036971445.1. Taxonomy (NCBI): domain Eukaryota; kingdom Metazoa; phylum Chordata; class Chondrichthyes; order Torpediniformes; family Narcinidae; genus Narcine; species Narcine bancroftii. Next base: position 335,150,734 of record NC_091469.1, on the reverse strand, counting down.
ACTGGCCAATTTAGAGCCCAGTGTGTAAGGGGCTGCAGGGGCCCGCTAAAAGGGTAGGAAACAAGGGCCCCGAGCAGCCCCAGTTTGTAAACCCCTAGAGTCTAAAGTATCAAACTCTTTGGTTTTATGCTGGAAAGTTATAAGTCTACCACACCTCATTTAAATAACACAAGAGAAAAGAGTCTGTCTAGTCTGACTTTGAACTGGAGCCCATTGATGAATGGACAGTGAACTATCCACAAAGCAACTGATACCGGTACTTTATTTGTAATCTCCCATTAATACTGCTCAACTCCCCAAATTCCTCCACACATTTTTTTTTTTTGCTTTAATTTCTTTGGTTATTGCAGTCTTAAAAAAAAGCTTAAAGACAGCCCAGGACATCACAGGCAAAACCCTCCTCACTACTGAAAACATCAACACGGAACGCTGCCGTCAGAGAGCAGCAGCAATCATTAAAGCCCCCTCACTACTCAGCACGCCCTCTGTTCTCGCTGCTGCCATCAGGAAAGGAGTATAGGGGCCAAAGCCTTGCACCACCAGGTTCAGTAATAGCTGCTACCCCTCTACCATCAGACTCCTGAATGACAAACTTAAGGATTCTTACTCGTGCACTTTATTGGTTTTCTTTTTGTTCTCTCTGTCTTACACAGTCAGCTTGCTTACATTCATTATCTGCTTACAATCCTTTGGTTATTTACATGTTTACTCTGTGTCATTTTCTTTGCACCACCAAATTAATGGTAGTTCTGCCACATCCACAGGGAAAAAGAATCTCAGGGCTGCATGTGATGTCATGTATGTACTCCAACAATGAATTTGAAATCCTGAGGGCTTGCAAAAAATTATGAGGTTTCTATGAAACAATTCATTGGCCAGATTTGACTTTTTTAGAAATAACACGATTTCTAAAGATCCTATTTGTGTGATACAAAATGTAACATTGGAAATACGACAGCTCAGGTAGCATCTGCTGACCATTGACCTCGGACATTAACTCTGTTTCTCCCTCCACAAATGCTTCAAATATTTCCAGTAGTTTCTACTTTTGTTTCAAATTTCTTACACCTGCAGTTTTTTCCTTTTCTATCCAGATGGAGATTAGCCCTTTGTGCATAATTAAAGGAAAGATCAAGGCAGCACAGTTAGTGCAATAATTACCACAATATTATTACACTGCCAGCAACCCAGATTCGAATCTGGCTTGTCCATTTTCCCCAAGTCTGCATGGGGTTCCTCTGGGTACTCCAGTTTCTCCCACATTCGAAAGACATAAAGGGTTAGTAGGTTAATAGGTCACATGGATGCATTTGGGGCAGCACAGGTTCTTGGGCAAGAAGGGCTGTTACCATGCTATATCTTGATACCTTGATGAAGGGCTCAAGCCCAAAACATTATCTTTGCTCAAAAAAAGGACACTGTTTGACCTCTGAGTTTCTCCAGCATTGTGTTTTTACCATGCTTTATCTCTAAATTTAAAAAAATCAAATTAATCAATAATAAGGAATCTGGAGGCTTAAGCTTCAACTAATAGAATGGATTGCCAAGTAAATAAGTCTGCATTAAGACAAAAATAATTCATCCCAGAACTGCTGCTCATTTAATACAGGACCTGGAAGCCCTTCAGCCAATCTTGTGCTAGACTCCAGCTGTCCGCTACCTAGTTTGAATCTTTCGACTGCAGTTGCCCGTACCTGCAGACTACGGGGGTTCCTCGTCTTGAGCCGCCAACAGCTGCAGAGTCCCTCTCTGGTCCTCCGCCCTGATCACCATCCAGTGGGTTGTCTCCTCTGCTTCACCTTCTCAAGCGAGGGTTGGTCTCCCCATTTTCTGGTGTCCTCCGCCCGTTATCTGCTTTGCCGGAATCTGTAACCCCTGTGGCTGCTGTCGATCGTTAGCTTGAGCGCAGACCCTGTGGTCACAGAACTTTTAAATAAAACCACCGAGGGCTCCACTCATAGGCCATTTAAAGCCTGTGCGGAGCTGACAGCAGTCGGGCTGGGCAGTTGGGCCCCGTGTGAGTGCCATATCACCACTCCGTACTGCCCACAGGTCCACAACAACGGCAGCACTGCCGTCACAGCAGCTCCGTCACCGCAATTATTCTGCAAACATAGGTTTAAAGGGGATCTTAATGTAAAGACAAGAATTTTGAAGGAGAGTGGAAACAAAAAAAATAGATGACCAAAACACTGACCTCATTTGGCAGGTCAGATCATGAGAGAGGAGAGGTGGCTTGAGTGAACAGAATTAGAAATCACTCCTGAATTATATAATGCAAGGAAATATACTGTATATACAGTGAAGTGAATAAACAATGCACTCTTGGCAGTAATTCCCAAAATTCTGTTTACACACACAACACGCACACAGTATAGCTCAGGATGCACAAATGATTTTGGCAGCGATTTTATAAATATGCAGACAAGATCTTATCTAATGGAAAGGCCTTTCCCTTGCATTTTAAATTTGTTTAACTTTATTTGTCACAAAATACTGTACCTAGTGCAGTGGCAAGGGTTCTTCTATGAACCGACAAATGGTTATCTCAAGCATTACATACAGCCATCTATAGAGCAGAATAAGGTCTTGTCTGAACTGCAACATGAATCCATTCCAAGTGGCCTACTGCAGCCACAGGGATACGGGAGGGAGATTGAAAACTTGGCTGAATGGTGCATCAACAACATCCTCACACTCAATGTCTCCAAAACCAAGGAGCTGATTGTTGACTTCAGGAAGGGAAAACCAGAGGTGTATAATCCATTGATCACTGGAAGATCAGAGGTGGAGAGGATGATCAAATTTTAAGTTCACGGGAGCCACTATCTCACATGATCTTTCCTGGACCCAACACACTGATGGCGTCATGAAGAAAGCAAGGAGTTTGCAGAGGTTTGGTATGACTCCAGAAACCCTAGCAAATTTCTACAGATAAGTGGTGGAAAATGAGTTGACCAGCTGCATCATGGTCTGGTATGGGGACACCAATATCCCTGAGCACAAGGCTTCCATAAGGTAGTGGATATAGCCCAGGACATCACAGGCAAAATTCTCCCCACCATCAAGAACATCTACCTGGAATGCGACCGTCAGAGAGCAGCAGCAACCATCAAGGATCCATACAACCCAGCACACGCTCTGTTCTCACTACTACCATCAGGAAAGAAGTATAGACTCGCATCACCAGGTTCAGGAACAGCTGCCACCCCTCCACTACCAGACTCCCCAATGGCAAACTTAATCAGGAACTCCATTAAGGACTCTTACTTTTCCACTTCATTTTTTCCCTCTCTGTATTGCACAGTCAGTTTGTTTACATTTCTTTATTTGTTTACATGTGTATGTCGAGTACAGTTTTTTTTTATATTACCAATAAATGGTTATTCTGGCGCACCTGCAGGGAAAAGAATCTCAGGGTTGTATGTGATATCATGTGTGTCCTCTGACAATAAATCTACGATCAATTCATCGAGTGCAGGATTGAAATAAAAAGATCAATTAGTACCAAACAAGGTCAGTATGAGAGTAATGTTGTGGGGTTCATTCAGGAGTTTGATGATTGCAGGTAGGTGCTTTTTAATGCATGCTTTCACACTTTAAAGCTTGTTCCTTTATGGGAAGAGGGTGAAGAGATGTGATGGGTCCTCAGGACGTTGTCTGTATTTCATAGGCAGCAGGAAATAGAATCCATGGAGGGAAGGGGTGCTTGTGTTATGTTCTGAGCTGCATTAACTACCTTCTCTAAATTCTTCTAACCTTAATCAGAGCAGAATTCGTACCACACTGTGATGCATCCAGTAAGTATTTTTTCGATGGTGCGTCAGTCGTTGTTGAAGGTTGATGGGGAGGGGACATGCCAAACCTCCGTGGTCTTCCAGGTGACTGGAGCCAATGGTGCATTTTCATGACTGCACATCAAGGTGCTTGTCCCAGGTTCTGTGCTATCCTTGCATTTTTAAGGAATAATAAAAAAACATGCCTCAAAATATTACTTCAGATGACTGTCAATAAAATTTTAATTTGTAATGTTACAATTATTTTGAAGTCTTTAAATCATTAAAAACATCTTATTTTCCCTTTAAAAAAAAGACTAAGATGCTGGAAATCTGAAAAAGAAAATGTTGGAGATACTCAGCCCACCAGGTGTGGAGCGTGAGAAAGCAGAGCTAATGTTTCAGATTAATAACCTTTAAAATGGGAAAAGCCATTGATCTGAAACGATGTTGGTTTCTCTCATTGGATGTTACCTGGGCCTTCTCAGTCTCTCCAGCAGGTCTGCTTCCATCCAATCTTCCTGATCTTGACATATAGGAGAGTAGACTATCATCTGATTTTTGTTCTCTTCTGGTGGGGGAGGTGGGGGAATCTGTGATTTAACTTCGAGGTGCTTTTGGAAGGTATCACATTGACTTGGTCGCGTCAGCTTGCCTGTGCAGACCAGTGAACCACAGCTGTTTCCACCAGCTGGCTTTCTCCAGCACAGCAGAAAATTACAACTGAAAGACCTGAAAAACAATAGGAGCATGGAGTGCAGTTTGTCAGTAGATGCAGAAAGTAAGTTACTCAGTGGACAAGAGACAAAGGAGTTACTATCAGTAGACTACCTAAAAAGTCATAGCAATCTGCTCAGAGCATTGCAAAGACAACAAACTGAAAACTATTACCCAGAATTGTTGGATTTCTCTCATCCATGTTTTTTTGTTTGTCCCATAAAATAGTTGTATTACCACTCCAGTAAGGTGGGCTGCAATGCTTTGCAACAAGGATGTCTCTGCTGTTGTTTCAGTAAAAAAAGGTAAATTAACCAGTTTTTCACTATCATCACTTAACCTTTAGTGTGACCCAATTTTAAAGAGATACTCAGATCTCTAGGCGTCTGTACCCAACTCTGCATTTAGATCTTTGACTTTCTCATCGGAAGACCACAGTCAGTATGAATTGGAAACAACGTCTCCTCCTCACTGATCATCAACACAGGCATACCCAAAGATGCGTGCTTAGCCCACTACTCTACTCATTCAGTTGACTGTCAATAAAATTTTAATTTGTACGGTTACAATTATTTTGAAGACTTTAAATCATTAAAAACATCTTATTTTCCCTAAAAAAAAGACTAAGACATTGGAAATCTGAAAAAGAAAATGTTGGAGATACTCAGCCTGCCAGGTGTGGAGAGAGAGAAAACAGCTAATGTTTCAGATTAATAACCTTTAAAATGGGAAAAGCCATTGATCTGAAACAATGGCTGTGTGGACAGGCACAATTTCAGTGCTATTTACAAATTTGCCAATGACACCACAGTTGTTGGTAGAATCACAAATGGCAATGAGGAAGCATACAGGAAGGAGATAGATCCGTTCGTTGAATGATGTAATGACAGCAACTTGCGCTGAACATTAGCAAAACCAAGGAGATGATTGTGCACTTCAGGAGGAAGTCGGGGAACACGATCCAGTTCTCATCAAGGGCTCAGTAGAGGCGAAGGTCAAGAAGTTCAAATTCCTGGGTGTCCTGGAGCCTCCATGTTGATGCAATCACAAAGAAGGTTCGCCAACGGCTACACTTTGTGAGATGCCTGAGGAGATTTGGTATGTCAACAAAAACTCTTGAAAACTTCTACAGGTGGAGAGCATTCTGACTGGTTACATCACTGCCTGGTATAGAGGTTCCAAATCCCAGGACAAGAACGAACTCCAGAGGGTTTTTAACTTGGCCTGCGACATCACAGGCACCAGACTTCACTCCATGAGGACATCTACATGAAGCAGTGTCTTAAAAAAGCAGCCTCTCTCCTCAAAGACCCCCACCACCCAGGCCATGGCCTCTTCACTCTGCTGCCATTGGGGGGAAAAGTACAGGAGCCTAAAGACGAGCGCTCAGCAGCACAAGGACAGCTTCTTCCCCGCTGCCATCAGATTCCTGAATAATCAATGAACCAAAGATATTGCCTAACTTTTGCGCACTGCTATTTTGTATTTTTATAGTAATGTCGTAAAATGGTTATAATATGAATGTTTGCACTATGATTCTGCTCCAAAACACCGAATTTCATGACTTGTTCATGACAATAATTTCTGATTCTGACGTTCACTAGAAAGCAGCCAACCTACATCCTCAGGTGATTCAAAATCCACCAGAGAATTATTACTGAGCATTTCTATTTCTCATCTGAGGGTTGGAGACACAGAAATCCTAAAGGCAAGACTTGAATAATTTACTGCCAGCTTGATTGTTGACAGTAATGATGGTTCTCTCTCTGATCCCTCAATCTAGCTTTGAGCACTTAATATGCAAGGCCCTCCTTGAAGAAAACACAATGGCATCTCACCAGGAAGGTTCATGTCCATTTTTTATTTACATTCAGCTCAATGCAATTTTTGTTGGGTTGCAGTGAAAGGTGGTTCACAAATACTTTTAATAGGCCACAGGAACAGCCAGAGTTAGCACGTACTGTCAAAATATTTGACACTCTCTCATCTTGGCAGCCAGAAGGACTTTCTCCCTGGTCAACAGCTAGATAAATAAATGACTAAAATATTGGGGTCCCCCTCTTAATACTATGTTCACATCTCCGAGATGTAGCCTCGATAAAGTCGTTTTCCGAAACAAGCTGGACTTTAGTCACACCAGTTTAAATTGTTACATAGCATTGTTACATTACAGCAGTAAGTTGTTACTACAATCACAGAGTCTGCAGACTTCAATGTTTCATCATATTGTTTCAAGGTTCCTTTAATAGTCATGTAATAATACAGAAAAATGTAATGTTCAGATATACTTCAAATATTGTCTGCCATAAAGCAAACAAAGAGTTGCCATGAGCATTGCCCAGTGCCCCTAACAATAGGAGAAAGAAAACCGAGAGTCCCATCAGCGACACTGAGTGTCTGTGGATTTGTGTCCAACTCGAGCTCCAGGTCCAAACCTCTGATGCAATCAGGAAACCTTCAGCTTCCGTAACCCTTCAGGAGCCCTTCTTGCCCTCAGCAACCTTTGAAATCCCGAGTTCCAATACCTCATTCTCATGGACCAGTCTCCAGCAGCCCACACAGCCTGTGTGGGCCCCTCGACCACAAGTCAACAGCGAGTCCTTCGACCGCAAGTCGGCAGCAGCCTGCCATCTTTGTGAGTCCTACGACTGCAAGTCGGCAGCAGCCCGCAGCCTGTGTGGGTTCTGGCAACTTGGTTTTAGTGGTTTCTCTTTCTGCAGATACTGTGATCTAGCAGAGTTTCCAGCCTTTTCTATTTCCACTTCACATATCCAGCATCTGCAGTTATTTTGAATTTTTGAAGACTGCGACCTGGGTAATTTCCCTATCAAATCACACCTCTTGAGGAACAAAACTAGTTTTTTTTTATAGTTGCGCAGTGCTTTTGAGGAGAAGAGGTGGCTTCTACTTCAGAGAACCACCTGATGAATCCACTTTATCACAAATCTTATTGCTGGGACTTGAGGTGTGCCAGGGGTTCCGGCTATGTCTAACAACAATGTTCCAATGAGATTGCATTCTATACACTATTGTGATATAATGACAACCTCCCTGAACAAGACCCAGCATGTTACAAGGAAACAGAGTCTTTACCTCCCACTTTGTCTGTCACTGCACCCTCAGCTTCCCCCCAGCTCAGGTCACTTTGTCATCCTTCCAGCTGCTGATTCTCCACAATTCCCCTGGTTCTAATGATGGGACAAGACTCTTCTCCTTTCCCAGAGCCTGTTCTAACCGCAGCCCCCAATCATCCAGTCCATTTCATGGCAAGGAATATTAATTTCTCCACAAACTATAGTCAAGTAACTATATATCACCAAACTGGCTCATTCTGTCCTTTTAGCACAATGTTTTCATTTAATTTAGAGACACAGCACTGTAACAGGTCCTAATGGCCCATGAGCCCATGCTGTCCAAATACACCCATGTGACCAATTAACTTATGAACCTGTATGTCTTTGGAATGTGGGAGGACATCGGAGAATCAGGAGGAACCCCACGTGAACACGGGGAGAAAGGACAAAATACTTACAGACAGTGGCGGATTAGTCAATTAGCCCTCAGTGTAACCCAATTTTAAAGAGCTGCTCACATTCAAACATGGCACAGAAACAGCAGAGGGATCTTGCTGCATATACATTTTCTATTTGCCAGCTACAATCCAAGTAGCTTTTAAGACTGAGTGTTCCACATCAATCAGATGCTATTTAAATACAATTTATTTTATATTTCCATGCTATTTTCATAAAAAGAAAGCAATTCATAAATATTACTCAATGCATCTTAAACAAATATCCCTTATGCAACATTACCCTTGCTAATATGGTTATAATTTCAGAGCCCTGATAATCGTGAAGCTCATGAAATGCTATGCCTTAATTGAAGAATTATTAATAACTCTGAGGTTATGAATCATGTGCAAGGTGACATATCGTCTCTATTACAACAATATTGATATAGAACATAAAGGTGCTATCATCCACCAGGATTTGCATTTCAATTAATTGAATCATAGCAAATCCACACCATAACTATTTATACCCATTTTAGTTATATAACAAACATCCAACAAAAGTCATCCTCTGATTTTCCCCCTCCTACCACCTCCACCCTCTGACCTTCCCCAGCGTCCACTTTCCTCCTCGCTGATCCCCCAACCCTCCATCAGACTGACTCCCACCCTGACCCCTGCTTGATCTATACTATCTCCTCTGACCTTCTCCTCTCAGAGACAGAATGCTCTCCTCACCTTCATCCCCCTTTGCGCACACCTTATTGAATTCTATGCACACAATCCCAATTCCAAATTTTCCATCTTTGTGCCCACTTCCACAACCAGGATTCTCCACCCCGCCCCGAAGAGCCTTTCTCCCATTTTAAGCCTGTAATGATGTAATGGGGGGTGGGGGGCATATTATACTGACTGCTTGCTATTGGGTATGGCTGTAGATTTACTCCACCCTACTGGTATAACAGATGGAGATGCTTTCTCCATGTTTAATGGTGGTTATAGTCTGTTAATGCCCAGTAATGGGCATTAACACTTGTCTCATTAATGTCTATGGCATATTAATTTTATTAACAGACTCTCAATCATGGATACTTCCCTGAAATCTGGAAGACTCGATATAGATCAAGATGCCACCCGAGATGGAGAAATTTTTCACCACTGGCTCCAGCGTTTTGAAGCATACATGCGAGTGAACAATGTTGTGCAAGACGCAGTGGAAACAGACGCATTCATAAGAGGATTGAAGTCGGGGTACATCAGACGTTTACTGGAGACCCCGGGTCTGACCTTTAATGCTGCTCTACAACAACCCTTAAGTCTGCACTACAAAGCGCTAAAGCCCTCAAGAAAGAAAGAAAGAAAGATGCTGAAGCAGCCCCCACAAGGCCCGCCCGCAGCAAAGATCCACTGCTGAGCACCACTAAACTGCAGCATAAAAGCCGCTACAGAAGATGCTATTTCTGCGGTTTGGCGCGACACGTTCGCCAATTTTGCCAACTGCAGAAAGCGAGGGCATTGGGCCAGAGCCCGCCATGCGCAAGAGTCCTCGCCTAGCTCACGCCATGAGTTGAAGAGTCAGAAGAAGAAGCAGTCAAGCGCTACCAATAAGCAGAGGTGCCACCGCAAGACTCTTCTGTGTTGACCTGGAGAGCCCAATGATTCATCAGGCTCTTCTTCCTCTTTTTCTTCTTCTGAAGTTGCAAGTGGAACAGCCAGTGATGAGGTGAACTCCGACAGATCGCCACCACGGGGAGACCCTGTTTTGGTGTCCTTGACAATTAATCAAGATGAACCCCACGACCTGAAGCATTCCACGATGAAGGTGGAGGTAAATGGGGAGACTATTGACTGTTTGTTCGATTCAGGCAGTACTGACAGCTATATTCACCCTACGACCGCTAGCGCCCTGAATCTTACCTTGTATCCGTCTAAGCACAAAATTTCTATGGCTTGTTCTGGACTAAAACGAGTCATTATAAATTGCTGTAAAATAACCCGGAAGGTACAGGGAAATGAATATAAGGATTTCAAAGTGCACGTGCTCCCTGGTCTGTGCACTCCGATGATGTTAAGTTTAGATTTCCAGTGCCAAATGAAAAGTATTATATTGGCATTTAACGGCCCATTATTATCGATCACGTTACCCCAAGAGGCTGTGTGCAGGTTATCAACTCTAAAGATTAAACCCTCCATGTCTTTTTACCAATCTAACCCCGAATTGTAAGCCTATAGCTACAAAGAGTAGGCGCTATAGCAAAGAGAACAGACTCCTTTATCAAGAACGAGGTTAGTCGTTTATTGAAAGAAAAAAAATCATTGAACCCAGTGCAAGTAACAGTTGTCAAAATGGCGCGAAACCTAGAATGGTCGTGGACTACAGCCAAACTATAAACAGGTTTACGCAACTAGACGCTTATCCCTTGCCTCGTATCTAAATCAGATTACACAGTACAAAATATATTCCACAATTGACCTGAAATCAGCTTATCATCGGGTGCCTATTCACAAGGCAGTTTCCCACTTTTGAGGAAGATGGCAAACTTTTTCAGTTTAAAAGCATTCCTTTTGGAGTTACCAATGGTGTATTCATTTTCCAAAGAGAGATGGATAAGCTACTAGACGCTCATAGGCACCTACCCTTTTCTGGACAATGTCACTATATGTGGCAAGGACTTAAATGATCACGATCAGAACTTAGAAAAATGTCTCCAGGTGGCCAAGAATCTGCACTTAACCCTTAACAATGACAAGTGTGTATACTGCACTAAACACCTGGCTATACTAGGGTATGTAGTGAGTAAAGGGGAGATCAGCCCAGACCCAGAGAGAATGAGACCACTCATGGATCTACCCCCACCTGCGACACAAAAGTCCCTCAAGCATTGCCTGGGATTTTTCTCCTATTACGCTCATTGGGTGCCCAATTACACAGATAAAGCGCAGCAATTGTTTAAAACTACTAGTTTTCCCCTGTCTGAAGAAGCCCTCCATGCTTTTGAAAACATCAAACAGAACATAGCCAAAGTGACAATGTCAGCTATTGAGGATTTACCATTCAAAGTGGAATCTGATGCGTCAGATTGGCCTTAGCAGCTGCACTAAATCAAGCTGGTAGACCTGTGGCCTTTTTCTCGTGGACATTACACGGGCCGGAGGTCAGGCAATCCTCTATTGAAAAGGAAACGAGAGCTATGGTAGAATCCATTCGTTATTGGTGACAACTTTTAGGCGGAAGTAAATTCACTTTACTGAATGATCAAAAATCTGTTGCCCCCATGTTCAACACTAAATTGAAGAGCAAGATTAAAAAACGATAAGATCATGCATTGGCAAATTGAACTTCCTACTTATATACTCTATCGCCCAGGAAAATTCAATGGCCTTCCAGAAGTGCTTTCTCGCATGACCTTTGCAAGTCTGCAGCTCGATTGTTTGAAATACCTTCACGATGAATTATGTCACCTAGGGGTCACTAGCTTTTATCATTATGTGAAGTCCCTCAATTTGCCATACTAACTAGAAGACATCAAAAAACTAACTAACGAGTGTCCTCTGTGCAGAGTGTAAACCACGCTATTACAAACCTTCTGCTTCCACATTGATTAAGGCGTCAAGACCATTTGAATGCCTCAGCGTTTAAAGGACCATGTCCCTCAAATAATAATAATTCCTATTTCCTTAACATCATTGATGAATTTTCTCGAATCCCCTTCACTATGCTATGTGCTGACATTTCTGCTAGTTCTGTTATTAAATGTCTCGATAATTTTCAGTATTTTCGGTTATCCTAACTTCATTCATAATGATGGTCAGCTTCCATGAGTTCTGAACTTAGGCAATACCTTCTTGATAGGGGTTTAGCTACAAGTCATACTACAAGCTATAACCCATGGGGTAATGGTCAAGTGGAGCACAGTAACGGTACAATCTGGAAAGCTATCACTCTTGCGCTAAAGTCAAAAGGTCTCCCCACTAGCAACTGGAAAGAGGTGCTGCCAGCAGCTTTAAACTCTCTCTGTCCAGCTCCCAATGAGACCCCTCACCGACTTTTTGTTTTCCCTAGAAAATCGAAACCTGGATCGACCTTGCTGACTTGGCTATCTAACCTCGGAGAAGTTTTATTAAGAAAACATGTCCCACTTGTAGAGTGTGGTCATCTGCTTCATGCAGTATGCTCATGACATTTTTCCTGATGGAAGAAAGGACACTGTTTCCTTTAGGGATCTAGCCTCGCCTGCTCTACAGCCTGCTAGCCCTTCCCCTGACCTGACTCCTTCTCTACTCTCCCCATCACGAGAAATACTCAAGGAACAATACCCTCTTCATGGGAATGTTTCCTTGTACTCTCCACTCCCTTCAACACCCGGCAACAGAAGTCCTTCAGTTAGAGATAAGTTTCCTCCATCTGTACCCTTGCAAAGATCAACACGAATGTCAAAGCCTCCTCAGAGGTTCTATTATGACCATTTCTAATCTTACCCATAATTACAGTGAGTGGAGTCACCCTGTATTACCTCAGGCTTGCAGCCTCTTTTTTTTCTACTATATGTTCTCATTAATTCTGTTTGTAACCCTTCATCTTCCATGATTTTTTTTCACTTTTTCCATTATTGTATTTTATTAAAATTGGTCAATTTGGAGGGGGGAGTGAATGTGATGATGTAAGGGGGGGGGTCATATTATACTGACTGCTTGCTATTGGCTATGGCTGTAGAGATACTCCACCCTACTGCTATAACAGATGGAGATGCTTTCCCACTGACCAGTTTAGTAATGGCTATAGTCTGTTAATAAAAGCCCAGTATGTCTGGTCCATGTCTATGGCACATCAAAACCTTCCTCCTCTTGGACACCTCATCCTGACCAGCTGCCTCTTTTAATTTCCAATTGCTGCCGAGACATCAGCTGTCTCAACTTCACTACTCCCCTCTCTACTGCAATCTCACCTCCTCTGAACGCTCAGCCTTCCACTCTCTCTATACAAATCTCAACCTCATTCTCCTACCCGTGGACAAGGATGGTGCTGCTATGGTCTGGCACACTGAGCTCTACCTTGCAAGGCCATACAATAGCTCTCAGACACTTCTTCCTACTTATTCCTTCAACAGGACCCCATCAAAGAATATCAAACCACCATTTCAAGTGCTATCTCATGATTTCTGGTCATCTCCCTCCCACGGCCTCCAATTTTATTGTTTCCCATCCCCGCACTTCCCGAGATACACAAACCCAATTATCTAGGTTACTTATTGTTTCCGCATACTCCTGCCCCACTAAGCTAGTATCACCTTACCTCAACTCCATTTTTTCCTCCCTGGGTCCCTACCTACACCCACGATATCTCACATACCCTCTATCTCATCAATGACTTCCAATTCCCAGAACTTCACTGCCTCATTTTCATTAAGAACATCTAATCATTTTACATCTCCATTTCCCAATTTATTTCATGACAAGAAACCTAACCAGTCCCCCTCCACCATCACCCTCATCCACCTGACAGAACTTTTTCTCACCCTCAATAACTTCTCCTTCAACTCATCCCACTTTCTCCAAATCAAAAGAGTAGACATGGGTACCCACATGGGTCCCAGCTATATCTGCTTTTTTGTTGACTTTGTGGACCAATCCATGCTACAAAGTTGACATTGGCAAGAGTCCTCAACACTTCTTCTGCTACATTAATGACTACATTGGCACTGCCTCATGCAGCCATGATTAGCTCATCAACATTATTCACTTTGCTGTTAACTTTCAAATTCACATGGTCCATCTCTGATGACACTCTCTCCTTTCTTAATCTGTCTGTCTCCATCTCAGGACACCAGCTTCCTACATGTTTTTTTTTTTTTACAGACACCATTCCAACCGCACATCATCCACATAACTCAAGCCCTTCGGTCCTGGTAACATCCTTGTGTATATTTTTCTGCACCCTTTCCATCTGAATGGCATATTTCCGATGGCTGGATGTCTAGATCTGCACACAGTACTTGAAATATGTTCTAACCCCAGTGTCATGAACAGATGTAACAAAATGCCTCAACTCCTGAAGACAAAGGCCTCACCAATGAAGGAAAGTGTGTCAAATGTCTACCTAAGCTAGTACTATAGTCACATTTGTAACAAAGGGAAGGGGAAATTAAGTGTCTTCTGGTGATCTGGGTACAGGGTGCCAGTCTAGATGCTGAATCACACTTCAAACCATTTTTTAAAAATTTACTTTGAAGTAAAATATGGCACAACTGTCAGCAAAATTAAACGGGCTCACGTTGTGTCCATTTCACATGTTCTTCCCTGACTGGAACCAGCTTCCTTCAAAAGGTCCATGACCCTTAATTCCTCACTTAAACAGAATCTCATCTTTTTTGGGGTTAGATGTCTCAGCACTCAAGGAAAGGCTGGCCATCTGGATGAAAAGATATCAGACAAACATTTCAGTACAATATGTGTTGTTCTTTTCAGACAATAACCACAAGAATGGCAGCTAAGCATCTCTCTCAATGATCTGGACACTACTGGTATCACATTCTACAGCAGCTTTAAGTGAAAAGTGGAATAATAACAGCAAAAAAAATTCAAGCATTTAGTGTGAACAATTTCACCTTGAATTTGTTGATCAATTAAGCCAAGCTGTTTCCTGTGTGTGGCCCTTTACACATCCACTAGAAGCAGCCGCTTGTTTTGTTTGATTGCCTGAAGGCAAAGGCAATTAGGCCATTCTCAAACTTCAGCCTCACTCTCTATTTTGCAATTCCCATAGTGATGAAAGTGGAATGTCTTATTCTTCCAATTTACCATCCACAAGACATATCTCTTTCATAAACAATTTCCTTTCAAACTTTCATCCATATCAATCAAACTTAATTACATGTCAGTTTTACACTTGCTGCTTGTTTGCACAGTTGGCTCTTCAAGTGCAAAGTTTGTTAAAGAAAAACTCCTGGGTCAAATCCTTCCTCTAAACTACTCCTAGATTACAATTATAATTTTTTTAAAGGCATTTGTACACTATTGCTGATTAAATTATTCTCCAAGAAACTGTTCTACTTAGCTCTCACTGTCAGTGAGAGCTGAAAACTTTTGAATGGATGCTGTTTATGTATGAACAGGGTACCTTTAATAACTTGTTTGTGACAATATGGTACGACTCTGAATAATAGTTGTTTAGGTGAGAGTTATTGCATTCAATAAAAAATGTTCCGTTTCTAGTTTTGTCTCTCTTTGCTTATTCAAGCTCGACAGATTTAAATACAAATTACACAACTTTAAAATATCTTGCCAAACAGCAAATCAAGGAAAACTCAGTCCATTGAGTTAAAGAATGCAGGACAATGTGAAAATATGATCAGGAGGGAAGACAAACTTCAGAGAGATCATTTACATCAAATTTGAATCTGCTACAGCTTGTGGCATCAATAGAACCTTATCCAAACATACAGGATTCAATGCATTCAATACTACCAGTGAATGCATCTTGAGAAAGAGCCCTTTGAAATCAGAGGACTCAAATCCTGGAGTTTACAATCTACAAACATCTAATCTTGATTACCAACTCTTTACAATTCACTGAAGGCCACAATCTCCATGGAAAAAAAGATTATTCTTGCCAGAGAGAAGTTAAGTGTTTTGTCCTATATTTGCCATCCTGTTGACAATGAGCTGAGACCTGAGCCCAGAATAATACATGGCATTTTGCACCATAAGATCTCATATTACAGTTTAATGCAGATCTTGTCCTAGCATTGTGGAAAATGCAACCAAAAACAAATAAACATACACAAATATTGGTAATTCATGGTTCTGTTTATACAGATGTCCATAAGTCAATTTTGTCCTTAAATTTAATACACAAAATTCACACTCAAAGGTAACCATGCCTCCAAATTATTGTAATGAATGGCATCAAAAGCATACAAGACTGATAATAAAGAACAAATACTAGAAGAGAGAGAGAGTTAACTAGTTCTTAGGAACTTACATTAGACTTTTGCATTTATAAATATTATGGGAGCTGATTCATATGTAGGGTTGTCCATAAGCCAGGCATTTGTAACCCAAGGAGCTGGATTTCAGCTGTCATTAGGCCATTTCATGTCAGCCCTCCGCCTTGAGGGCGGCTACAGGAGTGAATGGAAAACTAAGAACTTTTCAGTCTGCAGCCCTAAAAGGCTGCTCCAGCATCCCATTCAAACGAGAGGCACCTCGTAGCCCATGGAGGTGGGCCGGCTGGTGCCGTAGCTCTGCCTACCGTCATGACATCGTTAAAGCGCACCGAAGCAGAAGAACCCTATACTGGATCTTGGTGGCCCCAGACCAGGCAAGGCAAATGTTTTCAGCCTGTCTTTGTGTTCAGACTGAGATCCAGCACACCCTCGGTAAGACCATTAATGCCATTAAAACTCTGATTTCCGTGAGGTCTGAGAATCGTATCATTGAGATCAGGAAACAATTCCTGCAGACGTTGTGGAGAAGCAGGTGGCAATTTGAGGTGGAAAAGCGAGCAGAGCGTAGGCTCCACAGACGAAGGTGAACGCTGCTTGTTAGCCAAATAGTTCTGATAACAAATCAGACTCTCTGGAGGTTAGACAGATTCCAGGGGGGTGAGTTTTGGAATAATGTCCTCACCAAATAGTATGATGAAGAGTGGAGGAGACACTTTTGTATGTTGCGTGGTATCTTTCACTTCGTGTGGGAACTCAGAGCCTCATCTAAAGCCTGGCAGCGGTCATTGGAGCCTGGCTTTCGATTCGCTGTTGCCCTGTGGTGGTGTGCAAGCCCTTGTGAGTATTGATCCATCAGTACCATCTTCGGAATAGGTGTCAGCACTGTGTGCATGGTGGTGTGGCAGGTGACTGGAGCTTTGAAGAAGGTCCTTGGTAAACGTTTCATCCCCCTGCCAAGTGGAACGCGTCTCCAGGAGACAGTGATGGCTTTGCAGAAAATGGCTACCCAATGTTTGCTGATGCCATTGATGGTTCACATATTCCCATTATTGCCCCTATCGTGGATGCTGCAGCCGACTACAATCTCAAAGCATGGTACTCGGTTGTTCTGCAACTGGTTATTGACCACAAGTTCTGGTGAATTTAAACCACTAATGTTTGTCACTTCGCGTTTCTCCATGTAGATAATTACAATCTGTTTTCTGTTTTACAGCTTCCCAGATGCGTTTGTGGGGTGACCTGGCCACACGCACGATGCACGAGTTCTTGTCAACTCTTCCCTGTTTACAGAAAGGAAAAGGACCAGGGTGGATATCTCTTCCCACGTTGACATTATTCATGCTTTCAGTTTCCTCGGCCAGGTGTTTGTTGTGTTTTCAGTGCACGGCTGCTGACTGGGGAGTGTGAAGTAACACTGGCAGGTCCCATAATGCACAGGCCTGCAGCGTGGTGACCAGTGTGGACCCAGATTGGTGAACTAACTACATATCTGCATTGTTGTGGCCACAGGTATCTCAAGATGTTAATGGAATGGAGGTCCCAGCACATCTTGTGGGCGACACAGCATACCCCCTCAGAACGTGGCTGATGAAGGGGTTCACGCAGCACTGTGCACTGGATCCAGGACAGTGAAAATTTAACAAAGCTTTGAGTTCCACGAGGAGAGCGGTGGAACCTGCTCTTGGTCGTCTGAAAGGCCAATGGTGGTGCCTGTTCAAGCGCCTTGATATTTGTACCGCTTTTGTCTGCTTGTTGTGTTGGCATGCTGTGGACTGCACAATGTATGTGAGCTCAACAAGGTTCATTTTCTGCCAGAGTGGGCGTCTGTTCCAACAGATCTCCCTGCATCCAACAGCCAAGATTGTAATGACCGGCAGGCACACAGACACCAGGCCATCCGTGCGGTGTGTATGTCGGTCCTGTAAACGGGAGGGAGGTCTCAGAAGTTGTCGATATCACCGAGGTACGTCCTTCCCACCCACCATCCCCACTTGTTTCCACCCCCACCCCAAATGCCTGCAGCATGGTGTCTTATCTGTTCTTGTAATCTCGTGAAGCAAAAAGTGTGAAAGAAATGAAGTTAAAGAGACTGTGCGACCTTTTGTAAGTTTCATAAAAATTGCTTTCTCTGGCACATATATGGTTTGTTAAATATTTGTTAGATTATTTATGCTAAATACAACACATGACATAACAATTTGACACATGGCTGCTTTCTTCAATCGCATGTGCAAATCACGTGTGTTGTGATGAATGACTACTTCCTCACTAAAAACCATCAAACGGACAAATACATAGATAATGCAAAAAGCTAACACCACAACCCGCCCCCACAATATCGCACTCAGCAGTGGACTCATCCATTGAATAGTGCACTGCACATTGTACAAATCAGGGTTTAATTCAAAAAATGATGCACATTATAAACAAAGTGGCAAATGACTGAGCAACGTAAACATTAGTCCCTTCTGTATTTACGTCCGACCCACACATCATTCAAGCGTTGGGAGGAAGGAGATGCAAGGTGGGGGGGACTCGGGAAACGACCCTGCCATCTCACTCCTCTCCATGTGGAATTATACAGCACTTTGCCGGCAGGGGGTTTGAACATGGCATAGGGGGATTCCGTAGTCCTGCAGGTACAGTTGCTGAGGGTGGGGGGGGGGGGGGGGGGCAGGCATTCTCAAATCGAGTGACCGTGTTCTGGAAAATGGTGGACTGCCTGTCCATTGCAGCACTGAGTTCCCGCGGCGCAGATGACAACCCAATCACCTCCTGCTTGTTAACTTGGCATGCTGCGTCCTCCTCCTCCCTCAGATGGGCAAGCATTGCTCTAACTTGATTCAGCTGCATCTCAGCTCGCAGGCGATCCTTCTCTCCATCCTTCTTGTCCAGCGACGTCATCTTGTTCTCCAACTCCTTTGAAAGAACTGAGCCTTTGCCAACCTTTTGACGCTTGTGTCTCGGATGGGGTACTGTGAGTCATATCAGGAAAAGGGGGATCAATAGTGGAATTACATGCTTTTCGACATGTGAAAGCTCGATGATACCATACCTGTCTCCTTGGGTGACAGTCCCACCTTGCCCCTTTCACGGACAGTGATTTCTGTGACCACATTGTTACTTTCGGAGACGTCCATATCTGCACCAGTAGATTCACCTGCAGTGACCTGCCCCTCCTTGGTCGACATGTCTCCCCCATCAGTATTGCTGGTTGCTGCCTGAGATGACTCGGGGATGGGCACTGGGGAAATCAGGGCTCTCCAATGCAGTAATCATGCTCAAGGGTGTTGCTGAGCAGCGAGTTCCTCCAGATGTTGTGGCATTGATCAAAGTACTGCCAGTCTAAATGTCCGCTGCCACACCTCCTGTTGAGATCTAGCACAGTGTGGAACTTCTTCCTCAGGCTCTTAAGCTTGGTGACTACCTAGCCTTTACTGCGGCTGTGACCACATGCTGAAAGCACACTGGCCAGTCGTTTAAAGGTAGGGCCATTCCTCACAGTCCCTGTGAGCTCCCTTTCCTGGGCTTCCTGAGACATGAGGTTGAGAAGCAGTCTAATCTCAGCATCTCCCAATTAGAATACATTATTTGCTACTCTAAGACCTCAAAACTATTCCTAAATGGGAATGTACCTGCAATGCCTCCCTGCCGTGTACACCGTCGGTGTTTTTAAATTCCCACTTTTGCGTCTCAGGCTGACGTCATCAGTGCGATGTCATCCAGCCCACACCTAACCAGCTGTTCATTCAGGTCAGTTAGCAAAGCACAGTGCTCCACCGATAAAGGGTTGGAATTGGCGCCTTGGAGCTGCCCACGGGGCATTCAGAGAGTTACGTATTTAAACACAAGAGAGAATAACCTGCGCCTTCACAGACGAGTGTCTGGTCTACCTGAAAGTGCCTATTGATAATGGGTGTGAAATGAATTGGCAGGTACACTAAAAGTCCAAAAATCCAGATGCCAGAAATCCAGACACCCGAGAATCCAGATTCTCAAACCCTTTAAATTTAGTGGGCTTTGAGTGTGTGCTTCCATGCCTAAGTGCCACAGATGCACAATGGCAAAAAGCAACCATGCTTAATACAGGTAATTTTATCACAAAGAAACTCCTTTCATATAATGTGCTTTTCTTTTACAATGTTGATTTTTAAACAACTTCACCACTTTTGTAGTGAAAAAAATCTGTTGTTGTGTTGACTTTATTTTCTTTAAAACTGTTTGTTTTGATTAATGAAGCATGCTGTTTTGCTAATAAATAAACCATCAAAATTTACCTGTTCATCTCTTCTTTATTCCTCCTTAAATATGAACTTTAAAAGTACTGCCCAAGAATCCAAAAAAATTGAAAATTTGGACCAAACCAGTCTTCGAGCAGTCCAGATTTTTGGACTTTTACTGTATTGGCAGCAAAGATGTGCAGAATTAAGTTTGGTCCAAAAATAAAATTCCCACATAAAACCACAAAAATATGCAAAATAAATGTTAAAAAAGGACAAGCAGCCTTCTTCAAGCTCTACAGGGATAGCACTTTTTCGCCAAACTGAGTTGGATTTCTGAAAATTAGTGAAACAGAGGTGAGGTTCGGAACTATCCATGGCTTAATTCGTGATAACGCTAATGAAATTATTGTCATATGCATGTACATTTGCGCCAAAAATCTTACTTGCTGCAGCTGAACAGATATTTTGGGAAAAAAATTGTACACAAACAAATGAATAATCAAAAGTAAGTAATTCTTAGCTGAATAAAAAGAGACAATAGATACAAAAAAAGTGAATATTCACAGATATCCTGCTGCAAAAATGGTTGCCAGTGAATTTGGATATTGAGTTGGAGTTAGACTTGGCTACACATTTGTGAGTGAAAAAGGAGCAGAGTAGGGGACTACGCACGCAGCCTTGGGTTGCACTGTTCTCTTGATTTAGGGACTGAATGATTGCTGCTTTACATTGTGTCAAATTTCAGGAACTATCTGGCCTTGTGTTCCTATGTAATAGTCTAGACAGGGGAAAAAAATACCCCCCCCCCCCCCCAATTCCGCTTCAATGCTTATGCAACACTCTGCTTTGAGGGCATTTTCCTTACACATTCACTTGCACATATATCAATTAGAGGCGGCATGGTTGGTGTAGTGGTTAGCACAACACCTTTAGAGCGGGATCAGGACCTAGTTTGAATATGCTATATCTATTCCTAAGACTATAAGTAATCTTCTCAAAGGGAATACAACTTTGCACGTCCATGTTCCAACAATCAATGTGAAGTAGGGAATTGGATTTCCATGTTACCACTGTACATTTCTGGCTATTGACAACGCAATTTGAATAAATTTAGATTTACTTTTATAACAGCTCAGAAGAAACAATTCCAGATGTAAAAGGATGTTCACCCCCACAATTTATGTCAACATTTCCCCCATTTCTATACAAGAGTCTTAATTTCATGCATAACCAGGTGGGCAAACTCCATTCTCCTGTGTGGACCATCCAACTGGCATCTCCTGCAATTTACATCTAGTTTTGACTGCTACATAATCCAATGTTGGATTGGAACAACCATGAAAAGCTAGGTCTATGCTATAAAATCAATGCAATGCACTGGAAACATGACTACTCCAAGTACCATACATGAACAAGGTATCACCTACTACCTTTTATGAACTGAACTTTTCCACTGTTTTCTGACTTTGTGACTTTACCCATTAAACACGTGGTTATATTTCTTTTCGATCCCAGACCAGAAAAGGCATCATCTTAAAACTCCCATATTTGTTTTCATGTTCTTCCATTGCCTTGTCCCTCCTGTGTCTGAAAGCTCTTCCAGCCACTTGCCAATGCTCTCATCCAGCCATTCACAACGGGGGTCACAAGGCATCCCTGGAGGCCACGGCACATTTAATGGAGGGGGGGGGGGTTGGACTGAAATCATAAAAAAAACTTTTTGTTTTTTTATGAAGTTGGTAGGAGGGAAGTGTTGAAGAAGCCAACTAAACTTGACTGCTTCACAGGGAAGAGAGCCCATAAACTTTGCGCAAAGTCCTATGGGAGCCATACTCCAAAAAAAACAGGTTGAGAACAACTGCTAAACAGACAACTTCTGCATTCGGACTTCCTTCGCTCAGCATTGGCAACCTGGCCTTCGTTGACCTGGACCCTTCGTTCTGGAATCCCCAGATCATTCTTTGTTTTGCTTTGAAGGCATTTCTTAAAACTTGCTTAATTGAATGAGCTTATGGCTCATTTTGAAGCTTATAGCTCATGATGTGGCTCGGTAACACCTTGAGTTTGACAACTCTCCACTGAGATAGCATGGACCATTTCAGTCACTGTTGTTACAGAAACAGCAAGGGCGTCAGATGCTAAGACATGAAAAGGCCACCAGCAAAGTAGTGACAGGGCAGGTCAGATTGCAGAGGCTGTACAGTGAAAAGACAAATCTGCAAAGCCAACATATTTTTGTCTGAATTAGTTCCCACTTTATTGCTGCTCTATTCTGGCTGATGTTTGCACTCTGGTCAGTTTTACTTTCAAATTGATTCGCGTGGAGGAGTGAGCCCCGAGTGCTCTGGGAATTCTTTCAGGGTCACAATTCATTAGGGGAAAACCAACTCATGGCCCAAATACTTTAAACTGCCCATTTACTCACTGGCGGGGGGGGTTCCCCCCAGAATGACATAGTTTTGAAACTTTTTTTTCCCCCTTGCAACTCCATAAAGTGTTTCAATAGGATCAACATTAGGATCGGCGACTCCACTCAGGATCCGCAGTTTCCAGGCTGAGTCGGTACAAGTGTGAGCCGAGCAAGACGAGTCAGGAGGTCAATGAATGGGATGTGCAGCTTCGTTCCCTTTGCTCAAAGCTGTTGCCCCGTCTTCAAGAGCAGCACTGTGCCTTGTCAGAAAGCAGTAAATACCCCGAGCAACACGACCAACTTGATCTCCTGCAGTGGAGATGGCTTAATAAGGACAACAAGCTCATGCAGTTTTACTCTCTAGGTTCCTTACCCTTTTTTATTCGCTTACCTTAATGCTGAGATGGTTATCGGTTCTCGTCCTTGACGCTGACGAGCTGTGAGTCATGTTAAACAGGTTCAGCACCTAATGACAAACAACATAAAATCCGCAACATGTTCCTCCTCTCCAGTGCCCTTCTCATTTCTACTTGCCAAATTATCCTCTCATTTGTCTATTTCCGAAGCAATGTTCACCCATTCTCAACCTGTTCGCCCATCAAAGCAAACACCCACGACTTTTGCTTGACACACACAGCAACTTCTGCTCAAGGTCTGCTGTTAAACTATGCTGCGAGAAACTCGAAGACCGAGGGTTTGCTGCACCAACCCCAGCACTCCTGGGTTCCTTATTATGCATAATGATGTAACTTCCTCCCCTAGTCTCCAAGTCCTTTCTGCACTTCATGTCACTCGTCCAGCAGGAAGCTCAATCTCATCCCAGCCACACAATAGCCGACTTCAGCCAAAGAAGAAATGTTTGCAGGGAAACTTGGCTGCATTCCATGTTACACTTTACAAAAAAAACCCAAGATGTTCAGTAACTTGCATGTCCAGCAACCTTTAATGCTGTGAACCCCACACACACACACACAAGGGTCTTCACAGGATTTTGTTTCACATCAGTGGAAATCAAAGGGCATGTGGTGGTACACCACCGGCCTACTGCGGGGGCCAACCTCTGTACCTGCAGGAGTGTAAGGGGACAGGACAACACCTGGCCGGCTTTCAATCAGTCGTCCTGAATGTATCAAGCCCCACTTGGTTGGGTGTCAATCACCCTCCAGGGCATAAGCCTCACAAGACCTCACTCAGGGTTGCTGCAGCTACAACCAGCCTGGCTCTGTGGAAGTCTTTGTGGGTTAAAGCCTGTTGTACAGTCTTTACCTTGTGTGTGTCTGATTTTGTCTACAGCACACCACAGGGCATAAAAATGCTAAAGGGAGAATGATCAAAATTGATCGCAAAGAGGAGGTTGAAGCAGCTGTTTCAGAGTTGCAAAATTTTGGGATGAAATTCCAAAGCTTAGGGCTAGAAAGTTGAAAGTGCAGCCACCAATGTGAAGCAATGGATATGAAGAGGGCTGCTGGGGTCAAGAACTGGAGAGCATCGACTGCAGATGATAGGGGAAAGGAAAGGCCATGCAGGGAGGGAGCCAAATATTAAAATGAGAACTTATTTTCATTGCGGCAATCTTTAATAAAGGGCCCAACCGAGATCAGAAAGTACCTGGCAAAGAGCAAATAGGCATGATAGACTCAGTTCATAAAGAGGTAAAGGACACACATGAGAAGAATGGTATTATCAAGAGACAACAGATGCTGGAAAGGGAGCAACAAGTAGGTTGTTGGAAGAACTCAGCAGCTTGGCCAGCATTTGTGGAGGGAAACTGAGAATGAATGTTTCAGGAGAAGAGCTCACATCAAGGTTGAACGTGCAGAGGGAAGAGAGCCAGTATAACTTTAAAATCTTGCCGCCGCAGGGTCTGTGCCCACGAAGGCGTTGCAGTTGCTGGGGAAGCAGAGGACTAGAGCAGGGCATCAAAAGGAGAAGCAGAGGAGATGACCCATGGGACGGTGACCACGGTGGCAGACCAGTGAGGTCTGGTCAAGGCTGAAGAACACATAGGCAGTGAGCTGTTGGTGACTTGAGGCGAAGAACCACGCAGGCTGCGGGCTGCAGGTATCTGCAGTCAAGGGGTTCGCACCAATCCGCAGACTGCTGGAGATTGGCTTGAAACTAGCTAAAGGAGACCGAGATTCGAGAGAGTTCTGAGGGCACTGTGGGCTTCCTGATCGTGTCAGAGGTTTGGATCTAGAGCTCAGGTTGGATTGAAGGCTGTGAGGCTGCGGAGGCTGCAGGAGGATTGGAGGCGAATCCATGGACACTCAGAGACTTGGTGGGGCTTGCTTTAGCTTCTCTTTGACTGAAAGGGATGCCGGGCAATTTGTTCTGATGTCAAATCTGTCAGGTGGGGAGGGAAAAGGAGAATGAGTGAAGTTGGGACAGAGGCAAGTGAGTGATTGTTGGCAAACAAAAAGAGAGAAAAAAGGGTCAGAGAGGGGAAGTGAAGGTGGAAACAAGGAGGCAGACGCAGGAGAGCATGATGTAAGAACACAAAGCTCACCAGTGCTGGAATCTGATAAACAAGGAAGGTGACAATGAGAACCATGTGTGGAGAGATGAAGGCTAGAGGAGGATTATTATGGAGATACAGAAATGCAGAATTGAGATCACAGATCAGCTCGGATTTAATTAAATAATAGAGCAGGCTCTATGAGCCATGTAATTTACTCATGTTCCCAATTCATTTGTGTGTATTGGCTCAAAAACGTGTTTAATATGAAATCATAACTTCATTCATCCTAATAATGGAATTGCACCAAATCAGTAGCCAAATGTTGGGACTGATAAGCCTGCTTCGTAATAAAGAAGCCTTCATGGAAGGTAGGGAGTCTTTACTCCTCTCCAGCACTTCCCCATGTTTTGATTCCAATGATGGAGATGACATGGCCTAATTTATAGTTTGAGATGAAAAGAGGAACACTTCCCTCAGAAACCAAAACAAATTAGTTGCAAAATGTGAACAGACAATCTGACATGTTAAAACAATGAAACCTTGGATGAACGTTGGTTCACGTAGTCCAAACCAATGTGGCTTCAGGTTTAATTCCCACAATTTATTGGCACACTTTATCATAGTTTGGTCTTCCGATTAAACCAGCAACAATTCAATCAGCTCTGGTGGAGAGATTAAGATGCACACAAAACAGGCCAGCCAGATGGATGTAACATTGTACCAGTGATCTATACTGTTGAAGCCAGAAATCTGATTCCCAATCTATAACTGAGATCACAATTACTCCCATGCCATTCCATCCTCAGCCATCATTTCAGTCTTTGTCCAACCACCATTATATCCCTGTTCAACACATCAACCTCACTAGTACTCCCACAACTCCTATCTCACTGCACCCATAATCTTCAAAAGTTTATTCTTAAATACACCAAAGTGCTGGAGAAAAACAGCAGGCCCCACAGTGTCCATAGGAAACAAAGATAGATGACCTATATTATACAGTGCCCTCCATAATGTTTGGGACAAAAACACTTCTTTTTACTTTATTTGCTCCTGTGCTCCACAGTTTTACATTTAAAATCAAACAATTCACATGTAATTAAAGTGCACATTTCAGATTTAAGGTTATTGGTATACATTTTGGTTTGACCATGTAGAAATTATGGCACTTTTTAATCATAGTCCCTTCATTTCAGCGCACCATAATGTTTGGGGCATTTGGCTTCACAGGTGCTTGTGAGTACTCGGGTATGTTTAGTTGCTTCATGGGTGCAGGTATAAGAGAGCGAGTGTTACTTCTAAGCTTTTGATCACCTTTGGAGTCTGTAGTTGCTATTTTTCAACATGACGACCAGAGTTGTGCCAATGAAAGTCAAAGAAGCCATTATGAGGCTGAAAAATAAGAATAAAACAGTAAGAGACATTGGCCAAACCTTAGAATTACTAAAATCAACGGTTTGGAACATCATTAAAAAAAAAAGAGCGTACTGGTGAGTTCAGTAATCGCAAAGAGACTGGTATTCCAAGGAAGATCTGCACAACTGATGACAGAAGAATTCTCATCATAATGAAGAAAAATCCCCAGATGTATGTCCAACAGATCAGAAACACTCTTTGGGAGACAGCTGTGGATGTGTCAATGACTACCGTCATCAGAAGATTTCATGATCAGAAATATGGAGGTTACACTTCAAGATGTAAACCATTAGTTAGCCATAGAAAGGATAGTCAGATTACAGTTTGCCAAGAAGCATTTAAAAGAATCTGCAGAATTCTGGAAAAATTACTTGTGGACAGATGAGACCAAGATTAACCTGTATCAGAGTGATGGCAAGAGCAAAGAGTGGAGGTGTAAAGAACTGCCTAAATCCAAGGCTCACCATGTTTACTTGTGTGGTCTCAGTATTTCTATTCATGGTCTTCTGCAGTCAGAGGTCATTGACACACAGGGGAAAATAAAGGAAAAAAGTGCATTATCTCAAACATTATGGAGGGCACTGTATATCCTGAAATGTTGGTTACATGCCATTGCCTGCTGTGGATGCTATGAGACCTGCTGAGTTTCTCCAGCACTTTTGTATATATGATCACAGCATTTACAGACTTTCTCATTTTACAAAGCTTTATTCTTGCTTTGCAGCTCCTTATTGTCAGGATCTCTCACAGCCCCGCCAACCAACAACTGTGTGCAATCTAATCTTCAATGGATGAGTCACCCTGGTTATTCCAATTTCGAAAATGTATACTCTGTGGATTGTCACCTTGTCATGGTGGAGAAGCTAATATGGACAGTGAGATCCCGAGAGTGATGTCGTCTGGAGCTATGCTCCTGGAACGTCACCCATGGCGCTAAGGCTGAGGGTCAGGTCCCTGACATACCCAACCAAGTCCTCAATGGTGGAACAGGCGGACAAAGTTATTGTGAACTCAACGACTGTGAAGGCTGCAACAAATCCATCAGCTCCAATCATCATCCATGCCATTTGAACTCGTTGGTTGGTTTGTGAAGTACTGTGTGCTTCTTGGAGTGCAACATTAAGTACACGTTAAACAAATACCAACAGGCATCTTCGCTCTGTGGATCAGCGGAACAAAGGCCATCATCCTCGACCTCGAGGGACAGCCACGACAGCTTTCCATTTAGCCCTGCAGAAATCCCAGGAAATGTCAGCTCTGCCAACCTATGGATCTCTTTTCTCTCAGTTTCCCCTTGGGAAGGCCCTTGGGGCTATGCTATTACAAGTTAGCATCATGAAGAGGCTAAGGTTTTCATGAGTGTCAACTTTTAGCCTTTGTTAATCAAGTGCCTTGGAGGAATTAGGGTTAAGGGGTGTAAACTGCAGGAGGAATGGAGAAAGCAAAAGAAAAAGGAATAGAACCAAACAATTCTGAGGTGAACAGGTGCCTGCCTGGACTTGGATTATTAGATAGATTTTTTAAAAACAGGAAAGTGGGTGAAATATTTGCATAAAAGCAACATCACTTTAATAAAAATACAATGATTTTATTGTGTGTCACATCTAATCTCAATCAGTTTTTGCAATTTACTCCAAGCATTCAATATACTTTACAATCAAAGCAAAACAGACTCTGCCAATGCATGCCATGAAACATGGTGAACTCCTCCGTTCAAATCCTGCCATAGTGTACATCAGTGGAATCTTTCATTAGCCTGTTTGTTAACAAGTCAGTCTGCAAATGTTAATCTTTCATTTCCCACACACTGTTCAAAAGAACCCTGCCCCCTGAAAAGAAAAACCACAAGGTTAAGTCACATCATTTCAAGTCGCATACAACCAATTGGCCAAGACTGTGAAATATTTAATTGAAGCAAAGATAACCAAAGGCTAGGGCTGTTTTACAGCTTTGAGTGCAGATGTGCTTTCTGCTTGAATTTTGGATAATGGGTTTTACTGTACAAGGAATTAAGAAAGATGGGGGGTTGAGCACTAGGGAATTTTGAGGCAAATGTTAGAGTAGGTTATTAGATCAGCGCAACACTGTGGGCAAAGGACCTGTACTGTGCTGGAGATTTCCATGTTCTAGAGCCTCTGAAATACCTGCTTTCTTCCACAAAGTGGCTTCCTCTCCACCACTATTAACTCAGCCCTCACCAGCATCTCCTCCATTCCCTGCTCATCTGCCCAGCCTCCCCTGACCCCAGAAACAATAAACACAGAATCCCCTTTTCCCTCACATCCAACACATTATCCACCGGAATTTCTGGCACTTAATACAGGATCCTACCTCTCAGCTTTCCATAGGGACCGCTCTCTCTGCGACTCCCTTGTGCACTCTTCCCTCCCCACCCATCCCATCCCCCAAACCGGCACCTTCCACTGTGGTTGTAGGAGTTGTAATACCTGCACCCACACCTCCTCCCTCACCACAGTCCGAGGACCCAATCAGACCTTTCAGGTGAAGTAAAACTTCACCTGTACCTCCAAAGAACTCATTTACTGCATCCAGTGCACCCTCTGTGGCCTTCTCTACATTGGAGAGACCGGTCGTAGATTAGGAGATCGCTTCACCCAGCACCTCCTCTCCATTCACAACAAAAGCGACCACCCCATAACTAACCATTTCAATTCTGAGTCACACTCTCAAGTTCACATGTCTATCCATGGCCTTTCACACTTCCCCACTCTGACCATCCACAGATTGGAGGAACAACATCTCATTTTTCATCTGGGTGCTCTCCAATCCCAGGGCATGAACAATGAGTTCACTGCATTCCCCCCACTTCCCCCCCACCCCTCCTTAACTAGTCATTCCAGTTCCTACTTTCTTTCTCTCTCCACCTAGCTTGGACTCCTCCCCAACCCCAACTCCCATCCTGCTGTCCTTCCCTTCCCCCCTTTTGTTCGAACATCCCTCATATTCCCCCACAACTTTGATGAAGGGCTCAAGCCTGAAATGTTGGTGATGTATCTTCATGTTTGCTACATAAAGGCACTGTTGGACCTGCTGAGTTTCTCCAGCATATGTATGTTTTTTTTCACTTACCCATGGTGTCAACAGAATCCTGTATTTTTACCTCCATGTTCTATAAAATCAGGCCCAACATCTGCAATTCAGCTGCTGGACATGAGCATTTCCTTCTGGGATACAAGCAGTAGCAGGCTTCCTGACTGAAACCATTCCATTAAGTTAATTGTCTCTGACCAGCAAATTAATTGCATAATAACAATGAAATGTTAATATACTGATATTTTTAATCCAGAAAAATGATTAAAGCTGGCAATTTAAAATTTAGCTTGACAGCTAAATCTAGATTAATTATTACTGGAGGTCAGGAGTCCATGAGATTGTCAAAAATTCCATCTGGTTCACTTAATTTCTTCACTGAAAGATAATCGACACTTCATCAAGTCAGGGCCACTTGTCTGCCCTAGACTCAGAACAATGTGGTTCCACTGAATTGCTCTCAGATGTGGCTTATTAAGCCAAAATGAAATTTTAAGAAATAATAATTAAAATAATAATCAAAGCTACTCCTAATTCAGTTAGCCATGCAAATTTGTTCCTAAATATCAGATACTCAGAATCAGAATTTACTGCAATGAACATGTCACAAAAGTCATTGTTTTGCAGCAGTGGAAATATTGCTATAAATTTCACTTCAAAAATGTGTAGTGCAAGAAAATAGGAGAAAGTGAGATAGTGCCCATTCGGAAATCTGATGGCAGAGGGAAATAAGCTGTCCTTGTGCTGTATGGTGCATGTGTTAAGGCTCCTGTATGCTTTTCCTGATGGTAGCAGAGTGAAGAGGACATGGCCTGAGTGGTGGGGATCCTTGGGGATAGAGGCTGCTTTCTTAAGACACCACCTCTTGTAAGTGTCCTCGATGAAGTGAAGACTGATTCCTGTGATGTCGCAGACCAAGTTAACAACTGTGGAGTTTTTTTTTCCCATCCTGTGCATTGGCACCTCCAGCCACACAGTGATGCAATCAGACAGAATTCTCTCCATGGTACACTTGTAGAAATTTTCGACAGTCTTTGGTGACATACCAAATCTGCACAAAATTCTCATGGAATATAGGCACAGACAAGCCTTCTTCATGATTACCTTGAAATTGAGGTCCGAGGACAGATTGTCAGAGATGGTGACACCCACCAAGTTCTTGACCTTCTCTACTGCTGACCCCTCGATGAGGACTGGTTTATATTTTCTTGCTTTCCTCCTGAAGTTTACAATCACTTCCTTGGTTTTGATAACATTGAGGGCAAGATTATTGTTGAGACACCAGAAAACAAGTTGATCTTTCTTCCTCTTGTTCGCTTCCTCATTGCCACCTGTGATTCTGCCGATGATCGTGGTGTCATTGGCAAATTTGTAGATGGCTTTTGAATTGTGCCTATAGGCACACAGTCATGGACCTAGAGTGAGCAGAAACTGTGGCAAAAAGGGAAAACTGACCCATAAACAAGTCAGGGAATAATCTGATGTGGTCATGCCCAAATATGTGCACCTACCAACCAATGTTTTGGATTCCTTTGCTATCCCAGAGTACACCATGCGCTAAGGCACTAAGCAACAAATAAAGGAAAAGGAATCTCAGGTGATTATCACCTGCTCAGCTGTTGTTGGAGGCAGAGGCTGATCATCTCAATCCAGGATGCAACTGTAAGAGTTCCTCAGAACAGTATCCGAGACCCAATACCTATTTTTACTTCAAAGAAGAACTTCCTTCCATTATAACATCACAAGCAAAGACATTTGCCAGTAATTGCACAGTTTTGCACCATTCCAACTCCTACTGCCATTTTAATTCTCCATTGCAATCCTCCTCCGACACATCTGGCTGTGATCTGCGCACTGTGCACATAGATAACACCTTTGTCCAATCCATCCCTTCCTCCATCTTCACTACAGTTTGAGACAACCTTTCAACAAAGGTCCTTCAACATTGAACAATTATTGTTTTTCTTTCCACAGATACTGCTTGACCACCTGAATGTTTCCAGCTTTTTCTATTTTTATTTCCTCAGGTAGTGAACCAGACCTTGCCTGAATCCAATGATATCTGAACAAGATTTCAGCACTTTCTTAATGCATGTAATATTTCCACCAGAGACGCCTCAAGCCATGGCCACCTCCACTTATGAAAGAATCAAACTGCTTCTTCATTCAATTCCCCGCAACTATTATTATCAAACTGCCCGCCATCCAATACTTGGGGTAATCACTGACAAATAATAAATTTAGGTGGATGGGCACACAATGATATGGCTGCAAGAGTGGGTCAGAAGTTAAATATTCGACAGTCAGTGGCTTAGTTCCTGATCTCATGGTTCTTTTCTGTAGCCAAAAAGCTTGCACCAGGATAGTGATGAATTACCCTCCATTTGCCACTTCTGCATTGTTCAAAATCCTCCACACAATGGAGGGAAGAAGAACACCTGATTGATTAAGATCTCATCCATCAACCTGAACCTTTCCTTCTTCCAACACTGGGACACATGGTTGCAGTACCTTCACAATACACTCCCAAGGCTTCTTTCATACCTTATCCTGCGCCCACATTCTCATTCAACAAGAAATCTAAGGACACAGGCATGATAAAACACCATTCCTCCAAGTCACAAACTTCTAACATGGAAATAAAATCAAAAGTACCTAGATAACTGTCTAATTCACAACAGCATTAAACATCCTTTCCAATAAAAGACTTCAAAAATTGCTTTCGTTGTCATATTTCTTTAAGGTGCTTTACATGAGTAGATGGGAGTCAGACTTCCACATTACTGTTATGCATTTCATGGCCACACACAAGGCCATTTCTGTGAATTTAATTTGAGAATTAGTTAGTGATCTACCAACTGTGCTAAAGTTCCCCAGAAGACAAAGCTCTGAGTCTACTGGGAAGGTGATGCGTGTGATCTTGTTTAGGGTGTCACAGAGGTCATACCAGAAGGGCCTCACCTTTGTGCAAAGCCAGGTAGAATGTAAGAAGGAAACAACCTCTACACCACACCTAAAACACATCTCTGATAACTTAGGTTTATATTGGTGTTATTTCTGTGGGATGAGGTACGGTGATGGAGAAAATTATAATGGACCAATCTATACCTGACATTGATCTGACCAGAGTTGTTTGTCAATAGCTGTGTCTCAGTCTGACTCCCATCTCACCCTAGACTTATGCAAACCTAGCTTTGGGCTCTCATTCATCAATAAAAAGTATATTCTACAAATTGGTCTTTGGAGATGAATAGTTGCATCCCACTTGAAAAGGTTACATAAAATCTCAGGAAGGGATATAACACTTTCCTAAAAATCTTGCAGCCTTATCTGGATCATATAGGTACCTCACTGGTGCCAATATAGGGTTACGATTGCTACGGGCAGCCAGTAGGCCTCTGTAAATATTCGAACACTGTGGTGTCTCCCTATATTTTACTGTACGCGCTAAAAATGGGATTCTTTTTTTCTTTTTCTTCTTTCCTTCTCTGTTTAATAGGACATATAAAGGGGAGGGGTTCTCTTGATGTTTTGTACTTGGTATGATTGTTGATTGTTAAATATATTGAAATGATAAATAAAATATCACAAAACAAAAGATGATTTGCTTCTAATGTCAAAGGAAGCCCTTTGTAAACTTTCCAGTCTTGGTTGTGGCTCCGTAGCTTTTGGCTCCTGACAAATCCAATGACCTTTGTTCACAGGTCACTTCACATGTCAGAATTTAAAATGCTCTTTAGATGGAGACCATTCTGCATGAATGAAGAAATAGCTTTGTGGGTGGTAGGAGAAGAATAAAAAAAATCATCCATCAGGGACATTGAATGGATGTGTACAACCTATGGACACAGTAATGTGGGTGCACATAAAATTTCACAGGCCTTGGAATTAATTTGCTTTCCTCTACTTATTCATTGCAGTAGTGTGCTTGTGATCTTACAAGTGACATTCGAATCCAGATTGCATACTTCACAGAGATAATAACAAGAAACTTTAGTTATTCCACATTATAGGATTCTATAAATGATCCTTTCCAGATAAGGCTGCCTGGTCAGCAAGCAATAGTCCCCTCTTACAAAAATTGTTAAATATTACCTCTTCCTTTGTATTTTTCAAGTCTGCTCACAGATAAAGTAAGGATAGTTTTCTACATTAAATAATGACTTCCAAATGATACAATGTTGATGGAAATAAAACCGTGAATTATTTCACGAGTACAATTCACTTTAAATCAGGTGAAAAGAAAAACACTTTTTCATTTCATCTTCGATGATCATAGGATATAGAACTATAGAACATTACAGCACTGAAAACAGGTCCTTCTCCTTTCTAGTCCATGATGAAGAATTATTCTGCCTCGTCCCAATAATCCATACACAGTCCATATCCCTCCATACCCCCTCCCATCAATGTACCTGTCCAAATGTTGCTTAAATATTAAAATCGAGCCAGTATTCACCACTTCAGCTGACAGCTCGTTCCACACAACCACCACTCTCTGTGTGAAGAAGTTCCCCCTCGAGTTCTGCTTAAACTTCTCCTTTCATCTTTAACCCATGAAACTGTACACAATACTGCAAATTTGGCTGAAAAAAGTGTATTTACTGCTGTTATGTAGACAAGAGAGTTAAATGCTTGAATATCCTAAGAGTATAGGAGTTGGGATGACATATTGTTGAAGGGCAAAGATGTGCCCTTCAACAATGCAACACCCCCTCAATGTCACACCACAATATTTATCTCTGGACTATCTGCTCAGATCTCATCTCCACATTCTCCTCCTTCATCTGCCATCTAGGTTGAGACAAATTCCCCTGTATTTTCATCTTTGGGTCACGATTATATTGGCATTCAGACCACATCTTCAACACAGATATCTTAGCAGAGAAAGAATGTGGCTCTGGAACACAATATTCTCAAAGGCCATTAAGTACATTAAGTGTTAAATGCACTCACACTTTGAGGATGAAGGAGGTAACACTACATCATGTTTTTACTGAGAGTGTAGTGA
Source organism: Narcine bancroftii (assembly GCF_036971445.1). Classification (NCBI taxonomy): domain Eukaryota; kingdom Metazoa; phylum Chordata; class Chondrichthyes; order Torpediniformes; family Narcinidae; genus Narcine; species Narcine bancroftii. The sequence continues at coordinate 335,116,215 of NC_091469.1, read as the reverse complement.
TAAATTTCATGACGCTTTAAATTTACCACCCTTATCAAATACATTTTTCTTCAGAATCCTGACATTAGGAAGTAACTGGGATACAAACTGAAAAAGCCCTTTTTCTTTCTCGGCTCTGTTACATCAAGAACAATCTTAATTTATCCCACCCAGTGTAAAGATGAGGGCAATGTATCACTTACCATGTTTGTCATGGGCAAATTTGATGTGGTGTATTGAGGAACGCAGTTGTGTTTTTCATTTCTCAGTCACAGCACAGAGTAATACAAGCGGATAAGCTGAGCAGATTATACCTCTCTGAACAGCCCACTGGCCTGTCCCTTTACGGGCACTTAATTAGCAAAAGGAATGTTCATATTATCCCCCTGTGTGTGTGCAAAATAGATGATTTTAAAAACACAAACAAGAAAAAAATTCTTTTGGGACCTTCCCAGGAATTTCTCAAGAAGTTTTCACTTGGGATGAGAAAAGGACAAGTAGAGTTAATTTACCCAGGCAATGTGTAAATAATGTGCAGATCTATTAGATAAGTAAGCTGACTGTTGCCTCATAATCTTGGAGAAGAGCCCAAACTGGGAGACATGAAAGTCCAGTTGGTTCAGAGATAAAGAATGATATTAAATACACTTTGATCACCCGATTTGTTAGCCTCGCCTTCTGGGAAATCCATTCAGGCAAGTTGCGCAGATAGAGGCATTCCTCCTTTTAATTCAACATAATTTATTATTTCAGCCTTTTGTTGAGTTTGACTTAATGTCAATTAAGTATTGACATTCTTACCAGAATCTAAAAGCATCAAAGATTTACCTTGGCTCAGAGAGCTGATAAAAGTATTGTGCTGAACAAGTACAATCTTTAGTAGAAACACAATGCTGGAGAAATTCAGCAGGTCAAACAATGTCCTTTATATCCAAAAATAGGGATACATAACTAACGTTTCAGGCTTAAGCCTTTTGTCAAGGTATGAACAAAATGTAGGCATGTGTTCAGGCACCTGCCCACATTTTGTTTATATGTTGATGAAGGGCTCAAGCCCAAAACATTTGTTATGTATCCCTATCTTTGGATATAAAGGACATTGTTTGACCTGCTGAGTTTCTCCAGCATTGCGTTTCTACTTCAATCATGGTGTTTTATAACTGCATTTTTTTTTTCTGATTGGGTTACAAGCTAAAATAGAATCTAGGATTTCTTTTAATTGTAATTTATGTTACTCAGAGTTTTCTGTTTCTTGATTAATTGTCTTCCAAGGAAATCTATAAAATAGGGATAAGCTGGGAGTTATAGACCAGTGAGTCTTATGCCAGGGGTGGGCAAACTTATGGAGGTAGGGATAGGATTTACAAGCATTTAGGGAAGCAGTCATATTAAAAATGGTCAGCGCAACTTTGTGAGGAGCAGGTAGTGCCTCATGAGCCTAAATGAGTTTTTAGAGGAGCTGATAAATGGAATTGATGAAGATAGAGTGGTGGATGTGGTGTGTGTCAATTTTAGAAAGGCATTTTCCCCATTTTCTTCATTCAAAAAGTCATAAGGCATGAGATCCATGTAAACAGCTTCATGGATTCAGAATTTGTTCTCCACAGAAGGCAGAGGGTGAGTGCAGAAGGACTATACTCTTTCTGGAGGTCAGTGGCTTGTAGTGTTTCACAAAGCGCTATTCCATGACCCGTGCTCATTGTGATTTTTATAAATGATTTGGACAACGAAGGGGTGGGTTTGGAAATTTGCTGATAACACAAAGACTGGACAAATTGTAGATAGAGTAGAAGTTTGTTGTCGGTTACTGAGAGGATGCAAAGCTGGATGGGGAAGTGATAGATGGAGTTCAAACCAGTAAAGTGTGAAGTGACACACTTTGGATGATCAAACCTGAAGGCAGAGTACAGAATTCTTTGGCAGAATTCTTTACAGTGTGGAGGAATAGAGGGATCTTGTGGTCCCAGTCCATCAATCCCTCAAAGCTGCCAATTATAGTAAATGATAGGGCACTGAGAAGTGGGAAGGAGCAGAGAGATCAGGGAATACAGGCACATTGTTCCCTGAAGGTGGCGTCGTAGTGGACAGGGTTGTAAAGAAAGCTTTTGGCATCTTACCCTTTAAAAATCAAAGTATTGAGTATAGGAGTTGGGATGACATATTGAAGTTGTTTAAGGTATTGGTGAGGCCAAATTTGGAATATTGTGGGCAGTTCAGGGTGGTGAACTACAAGAAGGATATCAATAAGATTGAAAGAGTGCTGAGAATATTTATCAGGATGTTGCTGGGTCTTCAGGAGTTGAATTACAAGAAAAAATGAAACAGATTGGGGCTTTATTCCTTGGACCGAAGAAGAATGAGAAGAGATATGATAGAGGTTTACAAGATTTTGGAAAGTATAGACAAAGTGGATGTGAGTAGGCTTTTTTCCATTTAGATTGGGGAAAATAATACAAGAGGTAATAGTTTTAAGCTGAAAGGGGAAAGGTATAGGGGAACGTTAGTGGAAAGTTCTTCACTCAGAGAGTGGTGGGAGTGTGGAATGAGCTGCCATCTGATGCAATGTTTTAAGAATAAATTGGATAGATACATGAATGAGAGAGGTCTGCAGGGTTATGGAATGGGAACAATTCAGTCGTACTAGTGAAATGATGGTCATCACAGATTAGAAGAGCCAAATGGTCTGATTTCAGTGCTATTGTTCTGTGTTGAAGATCCACGAGATAATATTGCAGTTCTATAAAACTTTGGTTAGACCACACTTAAGCATGTGAGTTCTGTTCAGATTGCTTCATTATGGGAAGGATGTGGAGGCTTTGGGGTGGATATGGAGGAGATTTACCAGAACCATGTCAAATCAAGTTAAGTCAAGTTTATTGTCACCTGATTGCACAAGTACAAACCGATGAAACAGCGTTCTCTAGTCCTTGGTGAAGAACACGCAAGCACACAACCAGACATAACACACATACAAACAAACAATACATAGGCAGGACAAGTATTTTATCTCTACAGATAAATATATAAATTTTGTTTTGTACAAATGAGAGTCTCGGATATTCCTCAGCCTGGTGGTGCTGGCTCTGATACTCCTGTATCGCTTCCCTGGTGGGAGCAGCTGAAGGATGCTGTGTGCGGGGTGGAAGGGGTCCTCAATGAATACTGCCTTGTTAGAGAATGTCATATGAGGCAAGGTTTAACGGGGTTTTTTTTTTCTCTTTGGAATGACAGAGAATGTGAGGCATTTTAACAGAGTTGCATAAAATTATGAGAGTCATAGATAGAGTGGACAGCCAGCACCTTTTTGCCTGGCTGCAATGGCCAATAGCAGAGGACATGTGTTTAAGGTGAGATGTCAGTGATAGGTCCTTTACACAGATAATGGTGGGTACCAGGAATACACTGGTGGGGGTAGTGATGGAGCAATTTTAAAAAAAAACTCTTAGATAGGCTCATGGATAAAGGACAAATGGAGGGTTATTGTACAAGTCGACACAGCATTGTGAGCCCCAGGGCCTGTGCAGTGCTTTACTACATGTACAGTTCTATACTCTTATGTTTTCAATAGATGTTACTTCAAGCCATCCCAGATTCACTGAATAAATGGGTTGGCACTCTCATAGAATCATACAAGTTCAAAGGACACTCCACTCATTGCGATATCCTGCCTCTTTACCAAGTTCTCAGGATTTTTTTTTCTTTTTGGAGTATTTATTGAGCCCATTTTGAAAATGGTTATAGAATCAACTTTCAGTTAGTGCAATAGAAGTAATTCAAGCGTATCTGCATTCAAGAATATTTAAAAACTCCTTTTATCTTAGCATTTGCAGTATCTTTGCATTGCTCACCATTGTTCTTTCTTTCCCTGAACACGGGTCAAATCAACCAAAGTTTTCTTAGGGAAGGAAATCAAATGAATGTTTTGGCATTCTGGAAGATAAGGCCACCTGGGAAAAGTAATAAATAATTTTAATGCTTGAAATCCATTTAGTTCTCATTAGATTTACTTAATTTTTGAGAAGCTGTTAAAAATGAAAATCTTCAAAACTTATAGTTTGGTTTTGGTAAATGGAGTCACAATCAAACAATGCAGAAATGAAATGAGGTGGTAAATGATCAGTGAGAGCCGTCTGTTGGGCTGAACAGTCTCTTTCTGAGGCAGGATTAAATAAATAATTAACAATTTTATAAGGAGATTTTTACACATGAATTATTTGCTTGATTAATAAAGCTGCTCAATTGAATGCTGAAATGTCGGAAAAGAAAAGGCACAAAAAGTTAAGCATCTCTCATGACTTAAGTGCATTCCACAGAGTTAACATGTAAAGAAGTCCTTTTTAAAAGAGTAGATCCAATTGTAATGTAAAGAAGCAGATGGTGTAAAACCTGCTATTCATTAATGGCCTCAAGCCCAACTTTTTAAGCTTGGGTGTGATTTATCCTTTTTAACAATTTTAAAGTATTTTGTGTTCTGCAAATTTATTCCTTTCATTTTTTTGAACCATGGAGGATTATCTGCAAAACAGATAGAATATGTGCAGCTTGAACACTGGGGGCAGTGAGGAAAGGCCAGTGATATGCTTGCACCTTTTCTATTGCGAACTTTGCAAACCAGCTCACGTGGAACAGTTTCTACAATGCTATTACAGCACCAATGACCCAGGTTCGAACCCACTGCTGTCTGTAGGGAGTTTGTATGCTCTCGCTGTATGTCCCATGTTTCTTCCAAATGTTCCAGTTTCTTCCCACATTCCAAAGATTTACGGGATTAGTAGGTTGATTGGCCGCATGGATGTATTTAGGTGGCATGTGCTTGAAGGACCTATTACCATGCTGTATGCCTAAATTAAATTAACATTAATGTGGCAATATATCATTGCAAGAGTTTGTCTATTCCAGTAGTTTCAAACTGCCCCCCTAAACTCACATTCCACTTTAAGTAATCCCTATGCCATAGGTGCTCTGTGTTAGTAAGGGATTGCTTAAAGTGGGTGGAAAGAAAAAGTTTGAAAACCACTGTTTTAATTGTACCAAATTGACTCATTATGTACACAGTTTCATAACTCCAAAGGAAATGGGCCAATTACAATTTTTCTCAAGCAAAATATTGCAGTAACAATTGGATTTAGAGCAATGGTTCTCAATCTTCCGTTCCCACTCACATCCACTTTAAGTGATCGCTTACCAATCACAAAGAACTTATGGCATAGGGATTACTTAAGGTGGAATGTGAGTTTAGGGGGCAGTTTGAAAACCACTGTTCTATTGGGATTGTGGTTGCAGACCTCCAATTAGGCATTCTCATTCTTAATTTCCAATCCTTTCATGCACTCAACAGAAAATCCTCAGGCCAACAATCTACAGGACTTTTCATGCTGGACCTCCACTTGGAGGCCAGCTGCAGAGGTGGATAAAAATTTTAAATTTACCAGTTCATGGGCTGCTCCAGTGCTGCTTTTATGCAGAGCGGCACCTCGGTGCATCATCCGGAGCTGCTGTAGGCAGGGCATCTGTTGCCATGGCACCGCCCGTCAAAAATACGCTGCAGAGCAATGGCTGTTCTCCCTACCAATAATCCCCCATGCAGCTGGAACTGCTCTGTGTTTCCCAGATATTGAGTCGCTGGTGCTGACAAGCAACCCTAAAGGCCAAAGCAGCCCAGTGAGGTGCCGGAGCAGCTGGCAGGGCTGTCACAACTGCACCAGCCACCCCTTCCCTGATGGCTCCCGCCAGTTGCCCATGCCCTGGCTGCCCCTGCCTTGACAGACCCATCAGCCACCCCTGCCCTAAGCAGGTCATGGAGGGAGAGGGTGAATGAGATAAGTGGTTGTCTGATGATGTCACCATGACATCATCACCCCCCCTCTAGCCAGCTGCTTGCAGTGGCATTACATTCATGCTGTGTGGTGGAGCGCAGCACTCCTCTGCTGACCCTTCCCCCAAGAGGGATTGCAGTCAGTGCCTTGGAGCCGGCCAGAGTGCATTCAAGGAGGCAAGTCTCCCGACATAAGGGTGGAGAACCTCCACCTTTACACTCGGCTTTTTGATTGCATGAAAGGGCCTATAGTTATCTCTACACTCCTCCGAATCTCACCTCTTAAACAACTCACATTGCATTCACCATGCAATTGGTGGCTTTGATGTCAGATGTTGAATCGTCAGCCTCTGGTTTTCACATCCTCACCCCTTTTTGACAGACGTTCCTTACATTCCCTGACCGTGCTTTGGATTGTTCCCTCCTTTGATGCAGTATTCATCTTTTATATCGTTATGGTTCTCTAAAGCACTTGGAGACATTTTACAGTAACATAGAGACATTGTCTTTATCATAGAGTCATAAGGCAATGAAACAAGCCATTCAGTCCACAAAGTTCACACCAACCAGAGTACGCATTTACACTGCATTAACATTGATCCTGCTTTATTTTCCCATATTTCCACCAACTCCCTGCAAATTCTAACACCTAAGGCAATTTACAATGTCTGATAACATATCAGATTTAATGAACAAAACTTTCAATTGTGTAATTTAACAATATACCATGCCAAATCAAATTATATTTTTTTGTTTTGCAAAAAAAAAGTGAGTGTGTGTGTGTATGAAGGAGTGTGTGTGTGTGTGTGTGTGTGTGTGTGTGTGTGTGTGTGTGTATGTGTGTGTGTGCGTGTGTGAGAAAGAGTGAGAGAGAAAGGGAGAGAGAGAACAATTGATTTGGCAGGGGGAAAAAGTCTGTGTGCCTGGTTTGTTGGTGATCAAGAATCAAGAAGACAAATAGGTTAGGGATGGCGAGGGGGAAAGTGAGAGCAAGAAAGGGAGAGAAAAAACAGGTGCTTTCAAATTGCAGCACCCTTTTATTCCTCCTGGGACCTGGGTGTGATTACTGGGTCGTAGATGAAGGATGTGCCTTTCAAATCACAGCCAGACCTACTTGATAAATTGTCAACCTGGCAATTTAAGGAGGATCTTGTCCCCTCGATGACGTGGTGAGTGATGCATTCCACACTCATGGGAAGTATCGGCTGTCCATCTCCCCCCACCACCGGCCATCAGTCAACCTCCCAACCCATCAGTCCCCCACCCCACAACATGCCGCTGCCGCGAATGGGGGGAGGTTGCTGTCAAGATGTGCTGCTCCGATTTGTGGCAACAGCTCAACATGGGAGTGCAGGAACAATGGCCGACTTTCTTACCCATAATCTCCCATGCCACTGGAACCATTCTGCCAGTGCCAGAGCAGTTCCAATGGTGTGGGGGATTATGGGTAAGGAAGACGGACATTGCTCCTGTACTCCCACATTGAGCCATCGCCGTTAACTGGAGCAGCATTCAGAGCAGTGGCACATTCCTGTATCCTACTCTACCACCTACCTCTCTCCCCACGATCACGTGCGCACCCCCATAGCTGCAGTGACCTCTTTCTCCCTGATCATGGCCCCCCATTCTCCCCCCAATCGCGAGCAACCTCTCTCCCTCTGATTGCGGACCCCTACCCCTTCGCAGCAGTGGCACCTCAGCCAAGGAATTTTCCTGCGACAAGCACTGACGTCACGTCACCAGAGTAACCAGTGGGCCATTTCCATTTTCAAACCGCCAGACCAGGATGCCCGGGTAAATTTTATTGGGTTCCTTAACCACCTCTGAGGTAGGTCAGGGACCTGGTTGGACCCTTTCAAATCACCATGTCCTGGGTGGCAAACCATGCAAATTGCCCAGTTAACCCCATTTTACATGGCAGTTTAAAAGGGCCTAGTGAGAGTGGGGTGGAAAGAGATGCTGGCTGACAATTGAAGAGATGATTGAAGTGGATAAGTTGGATGTGACTGCAATTATTGAAGCATGCTGAGGACCTCAGCATGAGGGAATAGTGTGCTCATTAATAATAAAAAGTTAGAAAAATATATGTCATTGTGCCATTGCAAGCTTTAACTCACCTGCTTTGGTGTTTGAGATTTGTGCCTTTTAACAACTTGAAATACATGACAGAAAGCTGTCAAAGTTACACCAAAACAGAAATAATAGCCTGTGTAGAATCACTGTATCTGCACAATGAACAATGTTGGTAGGCTGGTGATGCACATAGAGAATCTAAACATACAGTAGGGATTAGCAGAGAATCCTCCCCACCATGACCATTTCATTCGAATCAGGAATGAAGACAAATAGAACAAATGGTGAATAACCCCTTCTTATGACTGCAAACAAATGCAAAGACCATGCAGGGGCACAAAGGTGCCAGCCAGTGGCTCAGGTGGTCTGCTGTCAATTATCCAGTCCTTCCATGGATCATTGCTCCACCTGGCTGGTGTGGGTTGTTTAAAGCATACTGTTAGTAAAACACTTAGAGTTTTGGCAGGTGTATCATGTTGGACCAATTTTCTTCCAATGTCTTTCCTTACATCACTTTATTAGAGATAGAACTGATTTTGTAAAGGGTAACATTGTAAATGCACAGCAATATAAATATTTACTCAGGCAGAAAAATTCAAATCCTATGTTAGCTGACCATCAGTCATAAAGTACTTAACTTCTTTTTATTGGATGGCTGCATGCATAGTTAGAACCAGTTGAGATTCCACTCAAAACAACCCTGATTTTCAGTGGCGTGGCAGAGCAGCTGGAATCCACACAAATCCTAAGAGGTAAACCTTTAAAGATTAAAGAGTCATTGATCTTTGCTCAGGTTTACTGCTTCATTCCCGATCATTTCAGCATTCCTTTGAAACTGATAGCGTACAGCAGAAGGCATTGCATTTGGAACTCTCAGTTAGTCAGTTGGCTGCACTCCAGCTCCAGGCTTTAATTGTTTGTGGCTTGTGAATCAACTGCAAAGAGAGATAAATGCATCCAACAAATGGTCTCAGTAGGAACATGTGCAGAATTTGCTTGGACATCACTGGAAACAAACAGTGAAGAATGCATCTGAAAGAATGGACAAAGAAAAATGAAGACACAGCTGCAAAGTAAGAATGCTTGTTGCTCTTGCAGATTTCATATTTATTGTCAGAGTACAGACATGACTATCTCATTGTCTAGCGCCTTTGGAAGACTACACAAAAGAGTCTGGAAAAACAATCAACTGAAAAACCTCACAAAGATAAGCGTATACAGAGCCGTTGTCATACCCACACTCCTGTTCGGATCCGAATCATGGGTCCTCTACCGGCATCACCTACGACTCCTAGAACGCTTCCACCAGCGTTGTCTCCGCTCCATCCTCAACATCCATTGGAGCGCTTTCATCCCTAACGTCGAAGTACTCGAGATGGCAGAGGTCGACAGCATCGAGTCCACACTGCTGAAGATCCAGCTGCGCTGGGTGGGTCACGTCTCCAGAATGGAGGACCATCGCCTTCCCAAGATCGTGTTATATGGCGAGCTCTCCACTGGCCACCGTGACAGAGGTGCACCAAAGAAAAGGTACAAGGACTGCCTAAAGAAATCTCTTGGTGCCTGCCACATTGACCACCGCCAGTGGGCTGATATCGCCTCAAACCGTGCATCTTGGCGCCTCACAGTTTGGCGGGCAGCAACCTCCTTTGAAGAAGACCGCAGAGCCCACCTCACTGACAAAAGGCAAAGGAGGAAAAACCCAACACCCAACCCCAACCAACCAATTTTCCCCTGCAGCCACTGCAACCGTGTCTGCCTGTCCCGCATCGGACTTGTCAGCCACAAACGAGCCTGCAGCTGATGTGGACTTTTACCCCCTCCATAAATCTTCGTCCGCGAAGCCAAGCCAAAGAAAAAAAAAGACATGACATCACATACAATCCTGAGATCCATTTTCCTGCGGTCGCACAAAATAATGCTATTCAACATACACATGTAAATACATGTACACGTGTAATGAAATGTAATCAAATTATGCAATGCAGAGAGAAAAAAAAATCAATAAAGAGCAAATGTAAGAGTATTGTTGAGGAATCTGATGGTGGAGGGGTGGTAGCTGTACCTTAATCTGGTGGTGCGAGTCTTGTGGCACCTCTACCTCTTTCCTTATGGCAACAGCAAGAGCAGAGCACGTGCTGGGTGGTGTGGATCCTTGATGATTGCTGCTGCTCTCTGATGGCAGCATTCCCTGTTGATGTTCTTAATGGTGGGGAGGGTTTTTCCTGTGATGTCCAAGGCTGTGTCCATGATGTTTTGCAGGGCCTTCCACAGAGGGATATTGGTGTCCCCATACCAGACCATCATTCAGATGGTCAACACCCTTTCCACCACACATTTGTAGAAATTTTCCAGGGTTTCTGATGTCGTACCAAACCTCCATAAACTCCTAAGGAATTAAAGGCGCTGACGTGCTTTCTTCACGATACCATTGGTGTGTTGAGTCGAGGAAAGATCCTCTGAAATTGTGACTCCAAAGAATTTAAATTTGCTCATCCTCTCCATCTCTGATGCCCCAATCATCACTGATTTTACAGTACAACTCTGATTTTCCCTTACAGCTGGAACTCATTCATTCACATTGGATATTCCACATATGATGCAGTAGAATTGGGATCTCCAAAGTGGTTGATATTGACCCCTGGGGGTTGATGAGACTATCCAAGGGGTCAGAAAATGCCAAGGGGTCGATAAACACTGAGGGGGGGGGAGGGTTGATTGAACTTTTGGGATTGAAAGAATTGTAGAGCCCGAGGTCCTTACTCCTGCCCAGCGGCCCAAAGTCCCTGCTCCTGCCCGGGAGCCCAAGATTCCTACTCCTGTGGGAGCCCGAGGTCCCCACTCCTGCCCTGGAGCCTGAGGCCCCCGCTCCTGTCGGAAACCCAAGGCGACTTCTTCGATGCGGATGGCACCACACACAATGTTGAGAATGGAGTCACCGTCACCAACTCCGAAGCTAGCCGATGCTAAAGATTTGGACTCAGCTCCGTTTGGCATCTTCCCAGCCAGAAGCGAAGGGGTTTTTTTAATGGTTATTGTAATCACTTGCTTAATTTGCAGATTTGTGACTTGGCAATTGGGGTGTTGTAACAAAGTTTGGGTTGTTGCTGGGAGGCCTAGACACCAGTTTCCAGCACGTTCCTTGCAGCTGCTCTGAGCCATCGAGCAGAAAATTGGCAGGAAGTCTTACTGATACAGACTTCTGATTTATATATAATTAGTTTTTATTGTCTATTTATTTTATTTTATATTCTGTTTACTGAAACTTATGTGACATATTCATTTATCATGCTGTATTTCCACTTATTTCAATATGTTTGAACACTTTTATGTTGAATTCCAACATTAGATTCAATATTTTGTACATTTCTCATGATTTTACACAATGACAGTAAAATCCTATATTTTATGACAGATATTCACAGGAGGTAGGGGATATAGAACAACAGTCTTGCAGGGTTGGGCATGAAGTTGTCATCAATTATGTATATAGAAACAGCATGTCTACTTAATTATTATTTATTCATTTATTTATTTTTTGTTGATGTCTGGAGGTCTATGAGGGATCAAGGATTCCATGAAGGGATCGATGCTCTAAAATGTTTGTGGACCCCTGGAGTCGAGGAAGGTTTCAGCAATGTACTCTGCTAACCCCTGATCACATAGAATAGTTGGAATGAAACACGTCATTCATATAAAGTGAGGCCAGAACATATAAAAGTACAGTAACCCACATGGAAATGGATTTCACAACCAAATACTTTTGCAACTCCAATGGCAGCGAAGGAATTCAAATGCAAGTAATTCAAGATTATTTTATTGTCATGTAGTTGTTTAGAACAAGGTAATATTACACAAAATTGCCTTCTGCCTTCCGAAAAGCAAACAAAGAGTCGTCATAGGTGTTGCCTGGTACCCCTTACAGTAAGAGAGAAAGAGAAGCAAAAGAGAGTCATTGAGTGTTTGTGGGATTACTTCTAGCGCTCCCACAGCCTCTGCAGCCACTCAGACCTGTTTGATTCATTGGTAACCTGAGCTCTGACGTGATCAGGAAGAACCCAAGGCCCTTTGGGAGTTCTTCTTTCCCTCAGTGCCCTCTCAAATCCCAGCTCCGATACCCGGTTCCCTTAAGCCAGTCTCCAACAGACCACTGCCCAGGTGGGTCCCCCAATCACAAGTCATCCGCAGCCTGTGTGAGTCTTTCAGCCACCAAGCCCTTCACTGCCATGGTCACCATCCTGTAAGGGCTACTCCTCCTCAATGGGAGTTGGTCTCGCCATTTTTGATGCTCTGCGTTGGTCCACTACTCCCCAAAGTTTGCATCCCCACCATGGCAGCTGCTAAGCACAGATGCTGCAACCTCGAGTACAGAGTTCCGCAGTTGCAAAATTTTAATTAAAAGCATTTAATTAAAGGCTCCTTTAATGGGCCATTTAAATCCTATGCAGATCCTTCAGTATTCTGAGAATTTTTTTTTAAAAAACAGTAAATTTCAGGAATGGTGGTCATTAAACTGTCACTTGAACCCACCTGGATCAATACATTTATTCAGCAATGAAAATTTGTCATCCTATTCTGGCCAGTATACACAAAAGCACTGGAGAAACCCAGCAGGTCATGCAGCATCTATAGGAAGGAAAGAGAAACCCACATTTCAGACCTGAGCCCCACTAAACTATTCAGGGTTTTCCCCAATCAGAAATTCTGGATGAACAATGGAATCCAGAACCTGCTAAGAGACACATCACAGGCATTTAATCTGAAGATCCAGAGCACTATGCAAGGAGCCATTCCGACCGACAGAAAGCCGTCTCCCCAGCAAAGCAGAGAATCAGGATGAGAATGGAAACAATGAGAGATAGCTGACAGCTCTGGCAGGGCCTAAATTACATAACCTGCTATTCAGAAGTGCCACCTTATTTAAGAGCAAACAAGCATAGAGAATAAATAGTGGCATTCTCATCTGTTAAAGGAATAAATAAAAATAGTTCACTTGAAAATCATGTGCTCCTATTCAAATTGTCAACATCTGATTTGCAGCTCAATTTCACTGACTGATCTTTGCTCAATATCCCTTGTCTCTTGTACCCAATATATTGGTTTCACTCTCAAAAGCTTCAGCATACGTGCTCAACAGGGATTTTCCGCTGAGGCTATACAAAAAGTTGCTTCCCATGTCCCTATTGAAAGCTGTTGATTTAAGACAATGATTTGAAAGGATTTTTTTGTTTTCCCCAAAGGAATGTGGCCACCACTGGTAAAGCCTATATTACACAAGGAGCAGGTATGGCCTCACGGGTGAAGTAGAGATTCCAGATGAAAATGGTAATAATGAAGGATACCCAACAGCTCCATCCCTGATGACCCTCACAAAGTTAATGATCAGCTTTATTTTTGAATTACTGTATTTCATGTAGATACACTTACATACTACAAGTTTACCTCATTGTGGGCCAACAGGCCTATACTGTGCTCTAATGGTCTATGTTCCATAATGATGTTTGATGGAGAATGCTGATATTTGAACTAAGTGACAAAGACAAAACAGGGATTTAGTTCCAAGACAGAATAAGGAGTGACCTGAAAGGGAACCTGCAAGTGATGGGTTATCTATATGCACACTGACCCTCTCATGGTTCTGATCACAGATCTGGAATGGTGATGTTGAATCAGCCATGGCAGATTGATATACTGTATTTTAAAGATAGTTCACACTGCATGCATCATAACCATAACAGATTCTCTGTATCTACCCAATCCATTTATTTTAAATTTCTTCAATCAATCAGCATTCAATATTCTAAACTCTTGAGAATTGCCTGTCCAAATAATTTAACTGTTTGATCCAGTACTGTTCTGGTGAATGTGTTGTGTACTCTGCATGCCCAACACAGCTTTCCTGCTCTTAACTAAATATATTACTGCTGAACAAATCTGACTAAAAAGGCATCTTTCTTCTTGTATTACAGATTAATGAACTAAGGATGAATCCCTACTTTGTGAATATGTGTCTTATGGTAAATCATTTGTCTAAAGGAGATTGCAGTCTCCGTTCAAGAGAAAAGAGAACCTCAGGATTCCATGTACATCAATTAATCCAGTGCCTTTTGTTTGGACAGTGGAGAAACAGGGATTCAGGGATGGGGACATCAAGAGTGAAAATGGTCAAGGAGAAGATGGGTAAGGAAGGAGGTCAAGGGGGGTCAGCGGACAAGGTGCCTCAGTTCATTCATGTGTAGTCGTGTCCTTGCAAGTACAAGTACATGAACAGGAGTTTGCATGCCTGTATACATCACCTATGGCTCCTAGAACGCTTCCACCAGCGTTGTCTCCACTCCATCCTCAACATCCATTGGAGCGCTTTCATCCCTAACGTCGAAGTACTCGAGATGGCAGAGGTCGACAGCATCGAATCCACGCTGCTGAAGATCCAGCTGCGCTGGGTGGGTCACGTCTCCAGAATGGAGGACCATCGCCTTCCCAAGATCGAGTTATTTGGCGAGCTCTCCACTGGCCACCGTGACAGAGGTGCACCAAAGAAAAGGTACAAGGACTGCCTAAAGAAATCTCTTGGTGCCTGCCACATTGACCACCGCCAGTAGGCTGATATCGCCTCAAACCGTGCATCTTGGCGCCTCACAGTTTGGCGGGCAGCAACCTCCTTTGAAGAAGACCGCAGAGCCCACCTCACTGACAAAAGGCAAAGGAGGAAAAACCCAACACCCAACTCCAACCCACCAATTTTCCCCTGCAGCCGCTGCAACCGTGTCTGCCTGTCCCGCATCAGACTTGTCAGCCACAAACGAGCCTGCAGCTGATGTGGACTTTTTACCCCATCCATAAATCTTCGTCCGCGAAGCCAAGCCAAAGAGAGAAGATACAGTATGTACATGGGTGAATACAGGTGAATATCCATGCACCGTGCCCACCTCTCCAAATTTCTTGGCTCACTTCATTCCTGGAGTAAGACCTCCCTCTAGCAGCTGATATTCAATCAACCACTCACATTAAAACAATGCATAATTCTTTTCCTGATCTAGAATTTCAAAACCGTCCTGGACGATCACAGGCAGGAGAGGGCTGAATATCTTTCAGTGGCCGAAATCATTGCCAGAAAGTCTTGTGTGCCCTTCTCTCATGTAACAAAGTGACAAAACTGTTCTCCAAGATTTTATCAAGTTTGAGGATTCCATTGGTTTTCCCTAGACTTTTCCTGTCATTCAAAAATCTTCAGAAGTCTGTATCTATTCAAACCCTTATAGGCAACTCGACAATATGTATTTTGTATCACAGGAACTACCTCACTGCAAATATAGATATCAATTGAATTCACCAACAATTCTGGTGATTTATCTAGCACAACTTTGGCTATCTGTGGAATAGTGTATTCAATAGCAAAAACCGCTGACTAAATTTAATTTCATGGTCTCCGCTCATTTCTGAGTTATGAGTTGTCAATAGTATGCACTTCACACTGGAGAGGTAATACCTAAGCTATCATTGCAAAATCCTCAAAATCCTCAAAATCAACTGGAAAAACATCAGCAACCTCAGCCAGGCTTAGGTTTCCAGTACTGAGGTCTGCATTAAATTCAAATGGGTGCACAATATCTCTATGCCTGACAGCGACAGGCAGTCTACTCTTAGCTTTGTCATGGCAAGAGGGCAGAAGGAGGATGGATGAAATGTATCGAGGATATCCTCAAAATCTTGAAAAAAAATAAAACTTACTTGTGGGAGTTTCTGGCTTGAAATAAATCAAAATGGAGAACAAGCATTTGAGATGGTAGTGAGAACCTCTGGTCTTCTTGTCACGAACATACAGAAAGTGAAAAAGGTGGAAGGATCACTCCATCTACCATATTATCGACCCATCAAACACCTCCAAGCCCACCCGTGGCAGAATCCAGCATTCCCACATTGACCTTATCAATCCTGTCAGAACCCACAGAACTAGAAAGGGATCGACAACTTTGACCCAACACAACTGCCTGAGAAAAGGATGGGGAAAGCAATCTACACCAGATCTAAAACTTTAGAATAAATATAAAAACTTTTAAGATCTGCCTTTTACCTGATCTCAGGGTGCAGGAAGAAACACATTAACAAAGAAGGGTTCAGAACACAGGCGCAGCCAGAAGTGGGCCAAGCTTCCGAATAAATTCCTGCATGTTTAAATTGATACATGTGAGGTTATCCATTTTGGAAGGAAAAATAGTAAATCGGACAATTATTTAATTTTATGAAATTGCTGCTCATCATTATGGAGAGAACGAGGTGTACTGCAGATGAATTGCATAAAGTTAATTTTTAGATGCATCAGCTAATCAAAAAGGTAAATGGGAAATTGGCCTTAATTGCTAGAAGGATTGAATTTAAGGGCAGAGAGGTTCTGCTTCATCTGTCTGGGGTACTGGTGAAGCTGCACCTGGAGTACTGCGTGCAGTTCTGCTCTCCTTACTAGACTGGCCTTGGAGGTTGTGCAGAGGAGGTTCACCAGGTTGGTTCTGTAAATGAGAAGTTTAACTTATGAGAAGAGATGGAGTAAGCATGGGACTATTCTTGTTGGAGTTTATAAGGATGAGGGGAGATCTACTAGAAATATATAAAATAATGGAAAGAGTAGATAAGATAGAAGCATGGACGTTGCGTCCACTAGCAGGTAAGACTAAAGCTAGGGGCATAGCTTCAAGATTTGTGACGTAGATTTAAGGCAGACGTAAGAAGGACTTGCTTGTCTGAGTGAAGTGAATCTCTACCCATAAAACAAGGCTACCTTGTTAAATGCCTTTATGTCACAGTCAGATGGGTTTTTAAATTGGAGAATTAAGGGTTATGGAGAATACGCAGATTAAGTGGAGCAGAGTCCATGGCAAAATCATCCATGATCTTATTGTAAGACAGAAGGGGCCCAACATGCTAGATAGCTTCCTCCTGCTCCTATTTCATCTGGTTATGTTCTGGAGGCACAATTGATGCAGGGGTGTGGCTCTTGGTCTGTGAAGGAATCTTTGGATTTCTTCTGCCCATTTTGCTTCTCCTAATGTCACTTTGCCTCCTTTGCCATTTGGGGTCACATTTCCACTGTCACCCAGATATTGCATGATCAGCCAAGGCTACAGGTTTTCCTTCCAAGAGAAAACGCAGAAAAACTTAAGCGAGCCCAGCAAGTAAATTTTCACAAATTTTCCGTCAAAGTTTCCACATCTGCATCCCATCTCTATGAAATTAAAATCTTTTCTACCTCATGATGCACCATCTTTGGCCATTCATGTTCTTCTCCATCCCCATAACTCTGGTTCCAAAGGAACCTGACTCTACTCTTTCAACTTCCCAACATCAAACCCATTATTGCTTGAGTTAAATTGTAAATTAAATATTAAATGATAGAGGATGATAATCATAATATCCTATTTTTTAATCTGTGGAATAATCCATTCCAGATACATAACCATTAATGATATCAGTTATATGGTTATAAAATTCTAAAGATTTTGTACTGATTACAGTTATGTTTTTCTATGCATATGCCTCTATTTCAAATCACTGCAAATAATAAAGCTTCTCTCTGCATGTAACACAGCTGTTAAACTATGTTTCTTCTACTTTACCCTCTGGGCCCTTTGTTAAAAATTAATTTTCAGCTTGTGCTTGCATTCTTCCATATGTTTCTCAGTATTGCAGATTGCACTATAGATTGAGCAGGTTAATGCAAGGGTCAAACTCTCAATGCAATTTTAATTAAGGATCCTCAAACATCCAGTGTCATTCAGATTCACACAGCAATAATTTTCTTTGCTCATCGTCCAAAATATAGGGTACAACCAGAACAAAGCAGCTTCTGGTTGCAGTTTCCTTCCTCTTCCTGCAGAGTTTAAAGAGCTGCACTGCAGCCAAAGCAGCGATATGCCCCCTTCTGTCCACAGCACTAACAACTGATATCGTATAAGATGGTATCTTTGATATAGGATAAGAAAGATGTACCCTTCATGAACAATTTCATGAATGCAAAGCTATCTGCCAATAGTATTTTTGAAAGGGAACACATTTCCTTCAAAACTTTCCATCAACTACAACTTATAAACATGTCTACATAAAAATCCACTTTTGATTATCAGTTATTATCACTCTTTCATTTTTTTTTACTGTAATTGGTTTTAATATTATATAGCTTTAACCTTTCAGTGAACTGTATGTGATTCAGCAACTGTTTGAGCATTTTTATGTTTAATTACACTAGAACACTAAAACATACAGTTCACAGAAACATTTATATTTGAGAAAATATCAAACAATCATTAGGACATTGAAAAAAAGATTTGGAAAAGGAACTGATGAAGTTTATAAAGTGAATTCAACAGCTCATATGAAAATGTTGGGATGAAGGAATATGACCAAATATTTCCTAGTTAGAGCGGGTTTGTATAATGTGAGAAGTTTTCATGACAAAACCCATTTTTCCCTCAAGACACAGTCATTTTAAAATGAATATATTTGTCAATGGGCCCAAATTAGAGAATCCTCCAATGCTTTTACTAGCATTGTTAGAGTAAAAGAGTTCAAGAAGGCAGCTACTATGATCTTTTAAGATTTTTTAAAAAAATTTACAGTAACAGGGCCCCTCAGGCCCAGGAGCCCGTGTCATCCAATTTACCTACAAACCCCGCACGGTTTTGGAGGGTGGAAGGAAACCAGAGCACCTGGAGAAAACCCACACAGACGTGGGGAGAATGTACAACATCCTTACAGATTGAACAAACTTCTAGGACTTTTTAAAGTTAAAAATTGATCTCAGCAAGAATCCAGACTCACAGGCAGCAGCATAGACCTGAGCTGTATAATCTGGGAAGAACCAATGATGGCCATGTTGAGTTAGGTCACTTCAGGCAAAGTGGGAGTAGGAAACAGAGCAAGGCAAAATAAGGTAACATGGAGAAAAATGGTAAGGGGTCACAATTAGTTCAGAAGTACAATCTGAACCAACAGTAGACATTTTGACTGAGCTAAAAGTAAGCTTTGTTTTGATTTTTCATTTGGAATTCCTTCAGAATGCTTTTCATTGTGGCAGAAATCTGAACCTGAATAGGACAGAGCAGAGGCTTTGGACCCGATTCAAGATTTAATTTGCATCACAGATTCTTGATGAAGGTAACAGTGGAGGGAATCCATATGTGAATTTTGTGGCTGGGTAATTGAAACCAGCTGATTAGGTCCACCAAGGTTATCCAAGCTGTACCTTGGATATTATCTATACCCTGTAGATGAATGAGAGAGCTATGCACCATTTCAATTTTCTTTGAGGATTATATTTCATGCTTTATTGTATCTCCATATTTTAATGCCTTCCTGGATCTCATTATTTTTTTCATGAATGAGGTATTTATTGTTGGCAACTCCATCATTGTTCTCTTAAGCCTAAATGCTGTCAAGTTGAGGGCAACATGGTTAGCCTAGTGATTAGTGCAATGTTATTACAGTGCAAGAGACCCAGGTTTGAATCTAGCGCTGTCTATGAGGAGTTTGTATATTTTCCCTACGTCCGTGTGTGTTTTCTCCGGGTGCTCCGGTTTCCTCCCACATTCCAAAGGGTTTGAAGGTTAATTGGCCACAAGTATATTTCAGCAGTTCAGGTTTGTGGGCCAGAAGGGCATGCTACTGTGCTATATCTCCAAATTAAAATGTAAAAAAAACTAAATTAAAATTAAATTGTGAAGTATTTTGGTACACAATGATATTGCACAATTGCAAGATATTTCCTTCATTTTATTTCATAAGAATTTAATAGAAGCCTTTCAAACTTGATCCATCAAGCTCACTGTTGATCGAGCTCCAACATCCTATTTCCACACTTTTCCTTATATCCTTGATTCCTCAAACACCAAGAAATCTAGGGGTCTCCTTTGTGAATGCTGATTAGGTTTCTACATTCTTCTGCAATAAAGAACACGTCCTCATCTTTTGAGTGAAGAATGTATCTTTATCTCAATTCTAAATATTGGGATTTTAGTTGATTGAATTGTCAGGTGAACTGAGATACAGTGAAAGGTTTTGCTATCCAGGCAAGTTAAATCATGCAGTAGATAGTATGATACAAACAAATAAATGAAATAAATTAAACAACAGTATAGGGAGAAGTGTGACAATAAGTCTAAATGTGTAGGGTGTAGAGAAAAATACAAAAAGTACTAAAATAGTGCAAGATTCCTTTATTGTCATGTAATAGTACAGAACAAGTAGTATTACACCTGTCTGCTGTAAGGGTTGCCATTAATGTTGACCGGCTCCTTACTGTGAGAGAGGAAGAAAAGCAAAAGGGTCACTGAGTATCCGTAGATTCATCGCCAGTGCTCCTGCGGCCGCCCTGATCTCTGTTCACACCATCGGCACCCAAGCTCCAGATTCAAACATCTGACACAATCAGGAAGTCTTCAGTGCCCAAGGTGATTCTGATGCCCTTCTTGCCCTCAGCACCCTCTAGAATCCTGAGAAAATTACAGTTAAAAATGCTGCAAGGGCATTCATTATCTTTTGCCAGTGTAAGATCGATTTAAGAGTCTCACAACTGCAGGTAAGAAACTGTCCTTAATCCTGGGTCTTGGCAATTTCAAGCCCTTTTAAAAGATTTTTAAATCCAATAGTTTAGAAAGACAAACATGTCATGCTCTTCTCAAAAATGATGTTTTATTTTTAATCTATTCTTGTTTTCTTTCACCGTCACAATGTTTTCGAAACCTTACTACTGTCAGGGTGTGCATCTGAGCTTCATGGGCAGTCTACTCTTTAAGCTGAGAAAACTTCTCATGAAGCCATGCATTCTTTGGTCCAAGACATCCCTGAACACCAACATAAATGATGGTTATGTATCTTTATCTTTGCTATATAAAGAACATGATTTGATCTCCTGAGTTTCTCCAGCATTGTGTTTTCACTTCAGTCACAGTGTCTGCAGACTTTTGTGTTTGACTCCTGAATCTCTTTTGACTAACCTCATGAAACTCTACAGTTTTGAACCCACACATCACCTTAAAGTATTCCTGCATTCTGTTACTTACCAAAGACCACCTAAAACAAACCCACAGACCACCAGAGGCAGGGCTGGGTGATGAAAGATGGCTGCCGTCAGCCCCTTTCCAGACCACTGACAGAACTTCTTCGCTCTGATGGGAAAATCTTTTGAAAGCTTTTTTTGTTGACAAATGTACAACCTCATTTTACGCATTATTTGTTTATTATCTTAATAATATTTATCTTTGTCTCATCAGCGTGGACCATCCGCAACAAATTTGTAGATGACTGTAAATCATCTTGGTAGTCTTTGCAAATTACTCTGTAAAACACTCAGCCCATTTACCTAAGTAATTAATATAGATTTTAAATAGTTACGGTCCCAACACTCTCAACAAAGCGGTACAACACCAACCAAACATGACTAACCTGCCATTCTAATTTCCATTAGCTGGACAATCCGCTGTCAATTGAAAGGCCTTGAGGCCTTAATTTTTGCGACGTGGCATTTTGTCGAATGCCTGTTGGAAATGCCAATAAACTAGTTAATCTTTCTCTATCCTGCTAGTTTCAAGCTCAAGGGTCACTAATAACTTTATCATACGCATAAGAACAGAAGAACAGAAGAAAAAGAAGCAGGAGTAGGCCATCCATCCCATTGCGCCTGCACCATCATTCAATGTGATAATGGCTGATCTCCACCTACCTGCCCTTTTTATAATTCCCTTACTATGTAAAAATCTATCCAACCTTTTCTTAAATATATTTACCGAGGTCACCCCTCATTGCTTCAATGGGCAGCAAATTCCACAGATACACCACCCACTGGGAAAAGCATCCCCCCTCTGCTCTGCCCTAAATTTGCTACCCTGAATCTTGAGGCTATATTCCCTGGTTCTTATCTCTCTGACCAATGTAGACAACTTACCTACTGCAATGTTATCTATATCAATGGTTTATCTTCATTTTCATAAAGCAACGTTAAACTTTGCTGATGATGAGAAAGATGCAACATGTCTGCAGAGGATATACAGTAAAATCCCTATTTTCCGGCACCTACAGGAATTGCAGATGCCAGAAATGCCAATTTTCCCATTGACTGAGACCCAATGCCTAACTAATACACCTGCATTAAGAATAAAGTTTAAAAGACACTGCAAAGTGTAAAGTAATTTGATAAGACTCAGTATTGTAGCCTTTAATTATGTAACGTACACTTTAATCAAGTAATTCCCATAACTTAAAACATTTAAATATAAATTTGAACCCCAGTTGTGGGCCGTGTAGCAGAGTTGCACTAACTGTGGTGCTGTCATAATTAACCCCCTCCCCCAAGTTTATAGAAAAAGCCTTACTAATATACTAAATCTAATAAAAATAAAGACTTACTAGGCAGGGACAGGGGGACACTTTGGGAGAGTCGCCCCAGCAGCGAAAAGCATCAGCTGCCCCTTCATCCTGGGTGCCTCCATTTCATTCCAACGCAACTTTTTTGAAACTTTATTCAAACAGCTGCTGCGGGCGGGGCACGACCTGGGCTCTCCACTGGCTG
Source organism: Narcine bancroftii (assembly GCF_036971445.1). NCBI lineage: Eukaryota > Metazoa > Chordata > Chondrichthyes > Torpediniformes > Narcinidae > Narcine > Narcine bancroftii. Next base: position 335,093,791 of record NC_091469.1, on the reverse strand, counting down.
AATGTTTGTCCCATCTTCACCAAAGCAACCCAACTCACCTTCACACAAGTGTCCTGGTCAGGCCCTCAGCGCACTTTCCACGTGCTGACAGCCTGCACGCAAGTTGCAACAGTGAAAAAAGTGCAGACAGATTGAGGGGCTTGCTAGTTCAGCGGAGCAAACCTGCACATGTCCAATGAAGTCTCAGCACTCCACCACGGTGTCTATCTGCCTAGTCTTTTTTTTTATATACTATTTATTTATTCATTTCCTCCTTTTTTTTGCTGGTTGTTTGAGTTTCCAGTTCATTAAATTCCGGATAATGGGGATTTTTCTGAAGATTAGTTTGGCAATTAGGTAAAGAAGTGTGAGATTTCCGACCTTGGAAGGAAGAATATTGCTTACATGCATGAGGCTACAGAGGGAGGTGGCTATCATTACACATGAGACATCAAATTTGATTTGCCATTACAGTAACTTAATAAAAAGGCAAATGGAATGGTGTCCTCATTGAAAGATGATACAATGTGTAAGTCGAGAAGTGCTTGGACATAATATTTTCTTACATGGGCCATATTTTATTTGCTAAGTCTCCTTTGAAGTCCTTTAGGAAGTTTTGTACTGAGATTGCTATATAAATGCAAGTCATCGTTGCAAAGAAAAACTGAAGTTTACTGGTCATTATTTATCATTCAATCATTGCAAAAAACTGATCATCTGATCAATACATGGGATCTTGCCAATGGAAATTTGGGTTCCAGGTTTCCTACATTATAAAATTCTAATTCAGGACATGCTATAGAATACATTTTGTAAATGCATAATCTTTGTTTTAATGTGGGTATCAATCTAAAACGTTACATTGAATGCACCCCCATCTTTCCTGGAAGGCGTGATTCATGCTACTGGAATAAACTCACTTTCTAATCATCCCACAGTTTGAGTCTTCTCATCCACCTTCATTGTGGAGCTTTAAACACATCTATTTCCCACATTTCTGCTCTCATTCCTTTTACTGCACAGAGCTAAGATAGATTTTCCATGATCCTACTTCTCCACCCCACCACCCCCCCTTTCAACAATTATCTCGACCTGCAATGAGATTCCATCACCAGACACACCTCCCCCTCCTCCTACATTGCAATGACACTATTCCCTTCCAGACAACATTGTCCACTCCATCAATCACTCCCCTTCCTACACCATGTTCCCATGCAACCACGCAAGACACAACGCGTTACCTTTTACTTCTTCCCTTCACATGACCCAGGGACACAAAAATTAAGCAGTAATTTACAGACATTTTATTTAATCTTTTCATGCTCACAATGTGTTCTCTACATAGGAGAAAATGAACACAGACTAATTCACAATTTCGTAAAAAGCCTACGTTCAATTTGCAGGAGTGACCTTCAATTACCTGTCGTTTGTTACTTTAGTTCTCCATTCCCTCTGATTTATCTGTCTGTAGTCAGTTGCAGTGTTATAATTCTCAATATAAGCTTGAGAATCAGCATCTCATCTTCTGACTGAGCATGTTGCCTGCTTCTGGATTCACTATTGAATTGAATAGCTTCAGGTAGCCAACTGTCTCTATTTGTATCACAACATCCAATTCTCCCAGCTGTCATCTATATCTAATATCAGTTCAGATTTTCTCTCACCTTTAGAATGGTCTGAACTGATTAGTAGTAGTATTCCCTGCAACACTTTCTATGTTCCTAAGCTCATGTATTTTCCCTAAGTGTCCTCTTTCATCCTTCAACCAGATCTAAAGAAGGGGCTTTGACAAGAAACATTAAATTTGCTTCTCTTTCCTCAGATGCCACCTGGCCCTCTGAGAGTTATTTTTCTATTTTCCTTTTGTTTCTTCATCTATCTTGGTAGTCTTTGCAAATTTATCTGCAAAATATTCAGTCCATTTACTTTGTAACATTCACGCTACGTAAGTGTGGAGAAGAACAACATGCACACCAAAACCTTGGAAAACAAGACTGGTTTATTGCACTGGCTATCATGCTTTTATGAGCCCCAGACACTGACACCCATGACATCAGGTTCCCATGACATCAGAGCACCAGCCTGGGATTGGCCAGCATTCCTGCCAGAGTTCTCCATTTTCCTGCCATGTGGGAGGTCACTTGGGATGACAGCCAGTATCACCCCCAGGTCTGTGCGGTCACCACGTTCATCGACTATCTTGTGGGCCAGTCCGCATCTACTTGTGCAGACCACTATAACCTAAGTAATTAACATAAATTCTAAATAGTTCCAAAGTGATACAACAGCAACCAAACATGACTATCCAGTTATTCTAGTTTCCATTCACTAGACAATCCTCTGTCTATCCAAAAATATTAGTGCAATACCATGAGGTCTTACTTTGAGATGTAATGTTTTATGTGGCATTTTGTTCAATGTCTGATGGAAATATAAATAAACTACATCCACCAGTTCACCTTTCTCTATCCTGCTAGTTACATTCTCAAGGGGCACTAATAATTTTATCACACACAATTTCCCTTTCATAAAGCAATATTATACTCCGCTTGATGAGGAGAAAGGTGCTAAAAGTTTGGCATTAGGGGAAGAAGTGTGAGGTTTCCAACCTTGGATGGAAGAATATACATACATGAGACACATAAAGTTGATTTGCAATTACAGCACAGTCGGCACCAAGGGCCCTCCTTACAACATACTGTGCCCATATATGTTCGCGCTGCATCCCCCCCCCCCCATATGAGGTGCTGTGCCGCCATACACTTGTGGCTATTGCTCGCCATCAGAACCCCACCCCCCTCCACATTGCTAGCTTGCGTCAAGCATCACGAGCATCCAGCTTGACCCACACTGGTGACTCTCTTTACAATAAATACAGGGTTTTCGGCTGCTACATCAGAGGGCCGGGGGAGGTTTATGTCCACTCAGTAGGTAGACCACTACCACCCCCCCAACCCCTCCCCTGAGTGAGTCTATAACTGTCAGACAGTGCCCCACCTGATTACCCTAATGCCATCCTCTAACACTCTTTCCGGTGCCGACCCTGAATGACAGTAACTTAACGAAAGGCAAATGGAATAATATCCCTTATTGAACTATGATGGAGTATGGCAGTGGAGAGGTCCTGCTATTACTGTTAATAAACATTTGTGAGAACGCATCAAGACCACCTTCTGGAGGGTTATCTTTTTATTTAAAAAGAGATATACTAAGGAGCATTCATAGAAGGTTGATTCCTGGAATGTAAGAGTTATCAAATGACGAAAGTTTGAAGAGTTTGGGTCTATGTCCTTTGGAGTTGAGAGGAGAATATTGATGGTCTTAGACATTTATGTGTTGAAAGGATGTATTCCCTCTTTGGGGATATCTGGAACTGAGCTTCAGAATAAAGGGATGATAATTTAAAACAAGATGAATGGGGATTGAGAGCCTTTAGAATTCACTACACCTGGGAGCCACTGAGGTTGAATTATTGAACATATTCAAGCCTGGGATTGACAGATTATTGATGCATAATGGTGTCAAGATTTATGGGTCAAGAATGAATGTGGATCTGAGACCAACGTCAGATCAAGTGTAGACTTAAGGTGTTGTATGGCCTTTCAAGGAAGCCCATCAAGGCTTCTTCAGCTCTCATAACTATCTTGTTCCTTACAAGATAGGGCAAGTCAGAAGAGGATGCAGCTCTTCTAGCTCTGAAGCTGAGCAGCCCCCTTATTTTTCTGAAAAAATAACATTGTTTTCACTGGGACAGTTTATTGTAATTCTCTTTCCTCATATTTGAAGCCTTTTAGTCCTAAGTAAATTAGGTTTGGTTACCATATAATTGACAGAGGGTCATACATCTTTCCACCCTCAAACTCATTTGATGATACAGGTTTGTCAATACACTCACCAATTCCAAAATTACCAGGTCAAGAGCAAAACTACTGGAAAGGCAACCACAAACTACAAACAAAGCCCAGCATCTGCAAGAACATAATCTTCTTTTTCCTATGCCCCTTCTTTGGCTTGGCTTCGCGGACGAAGATTTATGGAGGGGTGTGTCCACGTCTGCTGCAGGCTCGTTGGTGACTGACAAGTCTGATGCGGGACAGGCTTATTCACATTTATATAGCATTCTTTGCTAAAAACCAATTGGGACAGAAATTTGGGATGAATTCATTCTTGCTGGATGAAGAGGGTGTGGGTGGTAAACTGAATAAAGCACTTGAATAGCTTGTTTTTGTAAAAACTTGACATTTCTTTGGTTCATGAAATGAAGCATTACAATTTGCTTCTCTCCCAATATCAGAGCTGAATAATAGACAGCATACCAGGGAATTCATTCTCACTGAAACAGTTGACAGCACCACACGATTTATTCTTTAGTTCAACTTAACACAGCCTTTGACAAACTAGAATATTGGATGTTGATATTAGTCTCTGGGGTTCATTTAACAATCAGCCACTAAAGATCAGAGTTCGACCAGTAACAAGCTTCACTATAAAATCTCAACAAGGTAAAGCCATCCAACCTGAATTAATAGACAGAAAGGATGAGTACATGATACCTTACACATAGGGTTCAAGCACATCAAAGCCCACAGGAATTATCACTGTCGCAATAGAAAGGGAGGAAAAAGTGAAACCCCCCCAATTGTGTTAGCAGATTAAAATTCCAGGCCAAAAGCTCTACTCCTCCATTTGGTGATAATCAAATCATCCTCAGGCTTTTCATTTGTCTGCTCATTTCAGAATTGAGCTGAAGATTTGCTCCACTCACCCATGGGGTTTTCTGCAGTTACTTCCACAATCTACTTGCTCAGTCGTAATTAGTTAAGTAGCTGGAAAATAAAAAAAATACAATTACATGAATGATAAGAAAGATGCCACACATCATCATCTCAACTACAAATGCAAACATTGCAATTTTTGCTGAAATAGGAAGTGCAGTCACTTTCTGCAGTAAAACTTGATTATTTTATTGTCATCTAAAAAATACCAAATGCAATATTACACAAAATTGCATTCAGTCATAAAGCAAAGATACGCCACCAGTAGAAATGGGCCTATAGACAAAGAGAAGCAAAAGAGTCTCTTCAAAACATTGATTCTCCTCCAGCTGTGGATTCTCCTCCAGTACTCCCATAACCAGACAGACTTGTCCAAATTATTAGAAACCTGAACTTCAGATCCAAGCTTCCGATACAATCAGGAAGCCTTCAGCACCCAAGGCCCCTCAGGAGCCCTTCCTGCCTGCAACACCCTCTTGCATCCTGGTTATGATACTTGATACCCTTTCAGCCAGTCTCCAGCAATCTGCAGCCTGGTGCACTTTGACTGCAGGTTGCCAGCAGGCTGCAGCCTACATCAGTTCCTCACCTCAAGTCGCTAACAGCCCGCCACCTGTGCGTTCTTCGGCTGCAGAGCCCCTCATTGGTCCACCACTCTGGTCACCATCCCATAGGGTTGTCTCCTCTGCCTCTCCTTCTCTAATAGGGAGCGTTTCACCATTTTCTGGATCCCTACTCCAACCCGCCAGTACAGGCACCACCATCTTGGGCCCAGACCCAGCGGTCACAGGATTTTAAATAATACACTATCAGCTCCTATAACAGGTCAGTTAAAGCCTGTATGGAGCCATCGGTAGGTAGATTGGGCAGCAGTGCGGTGTCTCCGCTTTGTGCTCTTCCTGGGTCTGCCCCAGTGGCAGGGCTGCTATTGCAGCAGCTCCGGCAGCACCTCCATGTTTTTGGTGATTCAGACAGCAAAGCTTGGAATAACTGTCAATATTACAGTTAGAGCCATTATCTTCAGTTATATTTAATAGAGAAAATACTGCAGTAATTGGCGATATTGACTTGAAGATTTAATATTGAAAAGATTGCAATAATTACCAATGCCTGCAATAACATTTGATAGAAAAATACCAAAGTAATCAGCAAGACCTGCATTAATAATGGAACAACTGCAGCAACACACAAAACAAGTACTGCATTATTGACAGTGCAGTCAATGCAATAATTCAGTGCAACTCCTCTACAGTTAACCATTATCCAAAGCAATAAGATTTTGTCAGTGTTGAATAAATGAATCAGTGAATGTGGAAGGTATTCATATGACTATCTTCAGTCTCCAAATAATCCATTGCTTTTATGCTGAAACCTTGCTAGATTTGCATGAAGGTCCATTAAAATCCCAATAGATTTTTTTGATTAACACCGTGATCATGTAGATTTCATTATTGTTTAGAATCAGAATTTATTGCCATGAAAAAAAATTACAAAATGTGTTGTTTTGCAGCAGAAATCACAGTGCAAATAGTCAGTTAAATCAGCTTCCCAAAAAAATCAATAAAAATAGTGCATGAAAAGTCGATACAAGGCAGTGTCTTTGGTTCACTGATCATTCAGGAATCTGATGGCAGCGGGGTAGGAGTTCACCAGAAATTATGATTATAATCCCTACTACTGCAAAGGAGTTGGCAAAATTACGGCAAATTATAGATTAAATGTTTCACGCAGTGAGAAGGTCGGTACCAACTGATCTCTCTCTGTTGAAAAAACACACAAATGCTGGAGAAACTCAGCAGGTCAAACAGTGCCTTTATGTAGCAAAGATGGAGATACATCACCAAGGTTTCGAGCTCAAGGTGTGGGGGAACATGAGAGAAGTCCAAACAAAAGTGGGTGGGATGTTGTGAGGGTGGAAGATGATAGTTGGGGGGGGGGGGGGGGGGGTTTGGGGAGGACCACAGGACAAGGGGGAAGAGTCTAGGCTAGGTGGAGAGAGAAAGGAAGTAGGAACTGGAATGGCTTGTTAAAGGGGGGAGGGGAAAAAAGGCAAGCTGATTAGTGGAATGCAGTGAACTCAATGTTTATGCCCTGGGGTTGGAGAGTGCCTAGATAAAAATGAGGTGTTGTTCCTCCAATCTGCAGGTGGTCAAGGTGGGGTAGTGTGAAAGGCCCTGGACAGACATTTGAGCTTGAAAGTGTGACTCAGAATTGAAATGGTTGGCTACGGGGAGGTGACTTTTGTTGCAGATGGAGAGGAGGTGCTGGGTGAAACGATCTCCTAATCTGCCACTGGTCTCTCTGGTGTAGAGAAGACCACAGAGGGTAAACCAGATGCAATAAATGAGTTCATTGGAGGTATAGGTGAAGTGTTGCTTCACTTGAAAGGTCTGATTGGGACCTTGGACCATGGTGAGGGAGGAGGCGTGGGTGCAGGTATTACACCTCCTATGACCACAGTGGAAGGTGCGGGGGGGGGCGGAATGGGTGGGGAGGGAAGAGTACATGAGGGAGTCATGGAGGAAGTGGTCCCTATGGAAGGCTGAAAGGGGAGGAGAAAAAAAATGTGTCTGGTGATGGGGTCCTGTAGTAAGTGCCGGAAATTCTGGCAGATAATATGTTGAATGCAGAGGCTGGTGGGGTGGTAGGTGAGGATGAGGGGGATTCTGTGTTTACTGTTTCTGGGGGTAGGGGGTGCTAGGGCAGATGAGCAGGGAATGGAGGAGATGCGGTGAGGGCCAAGTTAATACTGGTGGAGGGGAAGAAGGCAGACATATCAGAGGCTCTGGACTGAAAGAGCTCATCTTGGGAGCAGATGCGGCAGAGACAGAGAAATTGAGAGAAGGGGATGGAGTCCTTGCAGGGGACAGGGTTTGAGGATAAGTAGTCCAGGTAGTTGTGATAACCATTGCAATTCTAAGTCACACTCTCAAGCTCACATGTCTGTCCATGGCTTTTCACAGTATCCCACCCTCACCACTCACAAATTGGAGGAACAACTGCTAATTTTTCATCTGGACACCCTCCAGCCCCAGGGCATGAACATTGAGTTCACTGCATTCCACTAATAAGCTTGCTTTTTCCTCTCCCCCACTCACCCCCTTTAACTAGTTCTTCCAGTTCCTACTTCCTTTCTCTCTCCATCTATCCTAGACTCCTCTCCTCATGGTGTTTCTCCCCCTCTCCACCTATCATCACTCACTCTCACCACTCTACCCTTTTGTTCGAACATCTCTCATGTTCCCCCACACCTTGATGAAGGGCTCAAGCCCAAAACGTTGGTAATGTATCTTCACCTTTGCTACATAAAGGCACTGTTTGACCTGTTGAGTTTCTCGAGCATTTGTGTGTTTTTTCACTTAACCATGGTGTCAACAGAATCCTGTGTTTTACCTTTAATCTCTCTCTGTTACTCTGGACTGTGTCTTACTTGCTACACTGTGCATGGGACGTCCAGCTGGAATGAATGCAAAGCAAATTATATCACTACATCTTGTGTGACAAAAAAATCTTGAATTTGAATTTGAGAAAGCAATTGAATTCCAAATAGTTTCAGAAGGGTCTACAAATCCATAGGCACCCATTAACTAAACAGTTATAGTCTGGGTGCAACCCAAATGTCATCTGATTGGATTCATTGGTTGCTTGATTGTAAACTAGAAATCTATTGGTTCCAGATATTGTAGCGCCACAATTGATGCCTCCCAAAGAACTGCAATGTTCTGGACTAACATCTATCCACTATCCGTCAGTTGGGCTGTTTTGCCATTTGGGTCCTTGCTGTGGGGGATCTTGAGTGTGTCCAAGTTGGCTGTTTTTGGTGTTCCTTTGTGATGGCATTTTAAAGATGACGAACAAAAGGATATCTCCTGAGATTATTAAATTCATAAATAGAATTTTTTTTTATATATCGCATCACCACTTTGACATTTTCACTAGATCAGGGATATATGCACTTAGAATAATAAAATGATGTTGCCTTTGCTCTCTATCATCAGATCTGTGTCTGCAACTCTGCACTGAGTCTTGTTGTTCTCTATATATTGAGCTGGTCTGTTCACAAAACAATCACAGCGTCTTGGTACATATGACAGGTATCCTGAACTTGAATTTGTGGTCAGGTTATGCATGCACCAAACTTGAAGAGCTCTTAAATGGTACAACAATATACCGAGGCTCAAGTTACTATTCTGTGAGATCTCCTGAGGAGAGGCAGGGCTTAGATTCAAGACTTCACCAAAAACACAGTACCACCCCAAAAGTTTGGCCAGCACATTGAATATCTTCTGGGGGTGCACTTTAGTTAGTGGTAATGTGCCTCATCTTTACAGAGTTGTGGTCTGGACAAGATCTTAAAAAATGAAGCTGAAATTAAGGAAAAATTATTGGGGAGGAAATCATAAACAAATGAGTTTAAATTAAAGGCATCTCTTTAGAAGAGTTTAAGCAGTACACTTTCTCTGAGTTTATCCGACACCTGACGTTGCTCTCCTGAGTTGATTTGACTAGAATCGCCAATCGTCACGTGTACTGAGCAACAGTGAAAAGAACAGGCAGTTTGTAAAAAGTCACCACTTCAAAAAGTTCACATGAAACCACAGCTGGTAACAAAATTAATCATAAAAAGACAGCATTTCACTTTAGCATAACAGACAAATCAATCTCAACATTTCATCAATTATTTCAAATAGTTACTCAACAAAATTTTATCAAATTAAATTATAGAAGATGGTCACCTTCTCAAGCCTGATGTTTTAAAAGTGCAAAGAAAATAATGAAACTTGAAATGTAGGCAGGAAATGTGCTGACTTCAATTTTAGTATCAGAACATCTAGAATAAACTAGAGAGTATCTCCAGCATTTGGTGCAGATTCCCAGCAGTCTTAAAATGTTGGCTTTGTGGTGAACCATCTGAACAGGTGACCAAAATTTGGCCAAATATCAAATGGCTGCAGAAGAATACTGAAATAGGGGGCGTCATGAATCAAGACTCTCCTGGGAATTAGTTTTAAAAAGTGTAAAATTGTCAAAGAGACTGAAACAGTATTGGAAACTGTTCAAGAACAAACAGAAAGTCATTTTTCCATGTCACCTGAGAGGAGGAAAAACATCGCTGGCCCATCGGGAACGCACCACGGAAAACGACAAGGACAAGCTCCCAGCCGCACAATGAGGGCTCCTGAGGCTGCTACTTAAGCGATCTGCAGCGCCATCTCAGCTGCAGTTATGGAGAGAATCGGTCCTGCATGTGTGCAAGCAGTCACGCATGCGCAGATCAAAAGTGTATAAAGAACTCGGTGGAGAAGGGAGCCTTTTTGAAAGCTTACCAATAGAATAATGTGTAATAGAATAATGTATAATAATAGAAGGACTTAAGTATAGCAGTGGCTTTAGATGCATAAAATGCATTTGATACATTAGAATTGGATTTTTTGTTTAAAGTACTTGAAAAATTTTGTTTAGGAAAAATATTTGTAAATTGAATTAAAGATTTATATAATGGACCAAAAGTTCAAGTCATAACAAATGGGCAAATATCTGCACATTTTCATTTAACTAAATATAGAAGGCAAGGGTATACATTATCTACAGCTCTATTTATTTTAGCACTTGAACCACTTGCAGAACTGATTTGATCTGATCCTGATATTAAAGGTCTTAAAATTAACCAAAAGGAATATAAGATTAATTGATTTGCAAATAATATATTCATTTACTTGACAGAATTGGAAGGTTCACTATGTTTAAGATTAAAAGAATATGGGTTAGCATCTGGTTAGAAAGTAAATTAAGATACAAGTGAAATTATGCCTCTTGCTAGAGGTGATTATACTCAGTGTCAGAGAGATTCCCAACTTAAATGGCCAATAAATGAAATGAAATATTTAGGAATACCAGTAGACAATAATTTAAATAATTTATTTAAATTAAATTATTCCTCTTTACTGAAGAAAATCGATGAAGATTTGAAAAAAAGTGATGGAATTGCCAATAGCATTATAGGGAAGTGTTAATTGTATTAAAATGAATATATTTGCAAATGTGCAATATTTTTTTCAAACATTACCATAGAAGATTTTTCAGGAATTAAATAAATATGTAGGGAAATTTCTTTGGAATGTCAAGATGTCAAGGGTTTCCCAAGAAAAATTAACATGAAAATATGAATTAGGAGGTTGGCAATTTCCAAATTAAAAAAAAATTATTAGGCAAATAAGATTTCTCTCTTCTTTTTTTGAAGAGGGAGAGAAACCAGCATGGATTAAGACAGAGATGGAAAAGATAGGAGAGAGGACATCAGAAAATTTTAAATATAAATGGGAACCAAGATTAATCTCTGGTGACAGGGAAACTATTATTGAAGCATTTGTTTAATATATTGTATAAAGCAAATACTGAAATGGGAACGAGGAACCCTGGTTGAGTTAAAGTGCCTTTAAATCAAAATGAACTTATCCCATTTACAATGAATAATCGACTTTTGAAAATTTAATTCTCTAAGGGAATTAGAAATGTTGAAGATTGTTATGAGGAAAATTAATGTAATTTGAACAATTAAAAATAAATATAGGAGACAAAATGATACAATATTTTGTTCTTATTTTTATGAGATAAAAATTACCTAAAAATTGTGAAATAGAAGTCTCGATTTGTAACAGATCTATTAAGAAATTTATATCGGCCTTGAATAAATTATTGCAAAAGGAAATTCAAAAGCAGGAAATTTATAGATATTGATAGAGATGGGAGACAGATATAAATATTACTATTGGGGAGAAAAATTGGTCCGAGCTATGTCTATTTCTATGTCTATGTTCTCAACCTTTTTCTTTCCACTCACAAACCAATTTAAATAATCCCTATGCCATTGGTGCTCTGTGATTGGTAAGGGATTGCTTAAGGTGGGATGTGAGTGGGAAGGGAAGGTTGAGAATCACTACTCTAGACCCAATTGTTACTGAAATATTTTGCTTGAGAAAAATTGTCATTGACCCATTTCCTTTGGAGTTTCAAAACCATGCACCTAACAAGTCAATTAGATACGATTAAAACAGTGGTTTTCAAACTTTTTCTTTCCATCCACATACCACCTTAAGCAATCCATTATTAATCACAAAGTGTACCATTTGTTAACAGCAGCAATACCGAAATGAGAGACATCCACACAGCACAAGGTGAACCAGTTGCTGAACTTTATTTTGAATTACTCACGCTGCTCGAGGAGACAGCCCACTTCCTGTGAGGGGCGCACTTACCTAAGGAAGTGATGTCAGCACATCACAGCATCACTTCTGTCCAGCAGAGCGCAACACTGAAGTGGCGCAGTCCCCCAGTCAATGCATGTCACTAACCACGGGCTTCTCCTTGGAAGGGAAGGGGGCCTGCGCCACCTTGTGTCAGATGATTGAGACTACGATTCAGCCTATCTAACTGTGCTATCGCTCGGCCCTGTATAAGAGCACCTATAGCTTAGGGAATACTTAAAGTGATATGTGAGTGGAAAGAAAAAGATTGAGAACCACTGGTGTAGATAGTATGACAAATAAAATAAATGTTAGATATAGATTGGTTAAATATAATTTTTTTTACATCAACTATATATTACCCCACTTAAATTAAATAAATTGAAGTCAGATCTTTCAGATCAAAGTTTTAGATGTAGCCAAGAGTCTAGGACCATTTTTTTTACATTCTATATGGCCATGCCCAAAATTGAGACCATTTTGGATAGAATTAGGAACTTTTTTGGAGCAAGTCACAGGGATAAGACCAAAATTGAAATTGATTTTATGTCAAAAAGAGTTTTCAAAAATTTCATTAGAAGATGCAAGAAAATGTATAGCAGTGACATGGAAATCGGATTCTCATTTAGGTTTAGAAAGATGGCACACAGAAAATCATGGCTGGATACCTCTTGAGAAGATTATGGTACCCATATTTACATATTGTATGTATAAATTTATAAATGGCATTCCCTAAACTCCATTAATTCCTTGGAATAAATAAACAAATAAAATCAAATAAGGTTAGATTCAATGGAAAGGCAGCCAGGTCTGCATTTTTTTTCTTTCTTTACTAATTGTACTCTTTTTCTTTTCTTTTTCTTCCTTCTTTCTTTTCTATCCCTATTGAAGATATTATTTAGTGTAAAGGGGGTTGGTTTTCCTTTTGGGGGTTTTATAAAACCATCATGTATAACAGATTGATATGATTACATTATTATATTTTGTATTTTGAAATGAATACATTTATGGAAAATGTAATAAAATATTCTAAAAAATACTGAAATCTGCAGATTGTTGCAGAACCACACATTGAATCATGACCTTTGAGAAACATAAAAGATAGACATCACAGTATAGTACAGTCTCTTTGGCCTACAATGTTGTGTCAACGTCCCAAAAAAAAAACTAAATCCTCCATACCTCATAACCCTTTAATTTTATTTCATCTACGTGCCAGTCTAAGAGTCTCTTAAAATCCCCTATTATCCCGGCTTCCTCGATCACAAAATGCATTCCAGGTACCCACAACTCTGTGTCAAAACCCCACCCCTGATGTCTCCCCTAAACTTTCCTACCAAAGAGGAAAAGATTTACTTTGACAATCCAAGTTTAACAACTCTCCCATAATCCTTAATCAACCTCCTAAGGAAATTTGCAACTAAGCTTTGCCAACTGGGAAATTTAAAAAAAAAATCTTTTTATTGGATTTTATAATAAATACAATACAATTAAGAAAAGGGAACAAAACTGAAAATACAATATCACATATGTATATGTAGCAAGGTAAAATTTCAAAAAGTATAATATCCACCCTCCACTGCACTGGGGAAGACACAAATGAAAAAAATTTATATCTATATCTAGATATATATTATATATATATATAACTATAAATATGTGTTCTAAGTAAGTTAGGTGGTTTATAAATAATTATTTTTAAATATACACACACACACACACATATGTATAAACCACCTAACTTAGAACATACTCTGTGAATCAAAAAACAAAGACTATAAATCATCTGGAAGAGTGAGTACATCTAATCACATTAAAAACATTTCCATCAAATTAAAATAAGACGTTAAAGGTCGTCATGTATCCATGTCATCTTCATTAAAATAAAACATTCTAAGTTAACATTGAAATCCTTGAATGGTATGAAGCTGTTGAATCTGTTGGGCAGGTGCAAACTGAATTTGCCACAGACACTTACATCCCTTTTAACAGGGTGATCATTATTCTTGGCCTCTGGCTCCAAACCCAAACTATTGCAATGTTAAAGCCTTGCTTATTTGGAATGTAATCCTAGGCAGAAACATTTTTTAAAACTTTGCACAGAAATTTATCTCTAGTTAGTAGCTTTGCTATATAATTACCATTATGCTTAACATTCCATTTCTGAAACATTGGAAACACGGTATTTGATAAGCATCAGATCAGAGGTCAGTACTGAGGAGAAGTACTGGGGTCACCCTTCCCTCTAACAACAATATCCACAGGGAGTAGTGCTTAAAAAGCATGCAGAGAATCATCGAGGACTGTTACCATCCATCCCGCAGTATCATTGAGACACTATACTCAAGAAAGAGGTACACATACATTAAAAACCAGGACTTCCAAACTGGGAAATAACTTCTTTCCACAGGCAGAATGACTGTTAAACATCCCAAGAGACCTGGAAATTACTTTAATATACATTTCTTTTGGATCGCTCTGTACTGTATATGCCATTTGTGTGTAGACTATGGTCCGGAGTAATGCAGTTTTGTCAGGTTGTATATTTTCAATAAACTTGAATTTGAAGTTCATGCCCAGCAACACACAAAATGCTGGAGGAATTCAGTCGGTTATGCGCTATCCATGGAAGGCAATAGGCAGCAAAAGACAGTCAACGTTTTGGAATGTAATCCTTCATCAGGAATAGCAATATTTGTGGCAGAAGACTGAATAAAGGGTTGAAGGAACTGGAAGGGGGGTGGGGGGGTAGCAGAAACTGCCAGGTATGAGGTGAATGACGGGAGGCAGAATAAATGATTAAAAAAAAGGAAGAAGCGAGGCAATAATCTGAGGAAGAGGCTATGGAAGATGCACTCTAATTGGAGAACAGAAATTCATAGAATGAAGGGAAGGGTGGGGGTGAGAGTAACGAAGGTGTGGGTGACAGGCAGATGGAAAGGTGACCAACGGTTTGAAGAAAGAGAAGGAAAAGAGGAGGAGGAATGGGGCCAGAGAGAACAGAACCAAACTGGCATTAATTTTTGGACCTGAAAGACTTAATTTAAAAACATTTTCTTTCAATCTCAATGTATTTTTTTTCCCCTCTTTCATAGATTTTCTTAACCTGGTTTCCAAACTGGTATTAATTTCTAAACCGACACCGTTAATTTAAAAACATTTTCTCCACATCTCAATTTAATCTTTCATTGATTTTCTGTACCTGATTTGACAGAATGGTTTCCTTTTGTAATGTTACAGGATTGTCAGTGAGCAATTGGTTTTAATGAAGTTACGCTCTGATAATCTGGCAGCCCCAGGAATTTGGCAGTGCTGAATATTGGATGCTTCTCCTATTAATATCACAATGCAGACTTAATTCACTTGCTTTTTTAATGTCACACTGTAGCGGCCCGCAGCCCACTCCATGGGCCGACACAGCAAACACGATGATCAGGCAAACAGCACACAGGATGAGACGCCCACTCCCATTGGCTGCAGGAATAGCTGTCGAATCGGCCAATCACAACCAGTGAATCGCAGGGGTTCCAATCCAGGTCCATGCATCTGGGACAACCAATCAGCAGCCAGCCTCACTCAAGCCATGCCCCAGTGATGACATGGCTGACTGCCTATAAAAGGTAGAGCTGCAGCCCAATGAAGTCGATTACACTCCCTTGGTGTGTAAGTCGTCTCTCTACCTCAAGCTATAACCCGAGCTATAACCATAGTTACCCCGCTAGAGTGGTGAACCCAACTGGTCCAAATGGCGCTTTGGATCCAACAATGGATGAACAGCCTACAATCAACACTGTAGTGTTGAAGCTGTTGGGCTTCTGGACATCGCAACCATGGGTGTGGCTCCACCAGGCCAAGGCGCAGTTTGCCTTTCACCAGATCTCTACAGATGACCATGCACTACTACCATGTGGTCATCACCCTCAATCAAGACACTGCAGCCCGCATCATTGACTTCCTCCAGTATCCCCCGGAGCGAGGGTAGTATGTGGCCATCAAGGAGCTATTAACCCAGACTTTTGGGCTCTCAAAGCACAAGTGCAGCCCAACTGCTACACACCGATGGTTTGGGGGACAGGGCCCCTTCCTCCCTCATGAGTGACATGCTCATTCTCAATGATGGCCACACCTCTTGTCCGCTGTTCCAGCAGATCTTTTAGGAGAGGCTGCCCGAGGACATCCGGCTGCTCAACGCAGAGGAAGACTTCAATGACTCCAGGATGATGGCTGCCCAAGCAGATGTGCTATGCATGGCATAGAGGGATGTTTGATCTTCACTTGAACAGGTGACAGCACCTCATCAGCAACACCTAGCCAGGTAGCCCGCTGACCAACTCTCCGACCGACAGACCACCCGATCAATGTACCCCAATGCTGAGAAGTACTGTTTCTGTCATCAACAGTGGAAATGCCCAGGCTGTGACAAAGGCCGACTGCATAGCCTGCTACACATCCAAGACTCCCTGTCGGGCTGACATTTCTTGGTGGACACCAGGGCATAGTAGAGCGTCCTTCCCCAGTCCAGCATAGAAGCCCGCAGCGGCAAGGTGGGCTGAGATCTTTGAGCAGCAAACAGCTCCAATGTTCAGATATTTGGCACCATACAATTCCCCTCTGCTTTGGGGACAAAAAATTCACCTGGATGTTTTATAGTGGCAGCTGTACCTCAACTGTTACTGGGTGCCGATTTCCTGAGAGCCAACTCGCTACTGGTGGACATTAAGGGGCATCGGCTAGAACATGCCCGGACATTTCAGACACTCTCACTCAAGGGCACTAAACTTACTAACCCCTATCTAAACTTGGTGAGTATGGCCGACAATGAATTTGCTCATCTTAATGGAAATCCCCTCCATCACTACGCCTCATTTCAAATCGGTGGAAACCAAACACATGGGGTGAGACAGCAAATTAATCCAGAGGGCCATCCCTTCCTCACCAGGGCACAGCATCTTCCCCCTGAGAAACTCAACCTGACTAGAGAAGAGTTTCGAAAGATGGAGGAACTTAGCATTGTGTGGCACTTCGATAGCCATGGGACTCCCCCCTTCAATATGGTACCTAAGGCAGCTGGAGGTAGGAGGCTGTGTGGAGACTACCACCACCTTAACAAGGCCACCAGCCCAACAGATATTCCGTGCCCCATATCCAGGACTTCACCACTAACCTGCAAGGGGCACGGATATTCTAAGGTGGACCTTGTCAGGGATTATTATCAGATCCCAGTTCACCCTGATGACATTCCCAAAACTGCCATCATAACCTCCTTTGGATTGTTCGAATTCCTCCACATGCAATTCAGGCTGAAAAATGTGGCTCAGACTTTCCAAAGCTTGATGGATACAGTAGGCCGAGATCTGCACTTCACCTTTCTCTACCTCAATGGCATTTTAATAGCCAGCAACACCCGCACCGAGCATGCCACTTACTTCAGACTATTGTTTTCCAGGCTAAGTTCGGTTCAACCATCAATCTGGCCAAGTGCCAGTTTGGCCAAGAGATCATTGATTTTATGGGTCATCACATTGACTAACATGGGGTCAGGCCGTTACCCACCAAAGTGGGCACTATTTGTTCCTTCCCCAGACTAATGATCGTGAAGGGCGTACAAGAGTTTGCAGGTATCGTCAATTTTTATCATCGCTCCATACCTGCAGCGGCCTGCATCATGAGTCCGCTATTTCCCCTTATGGCAGGCCCCAATTAAAGACATGAACACAGGAAGTGACTGAAGCTCTCCAAGCGACCAAAGATGCCCAAGTCAAAGCCACCCTCCTTGTGCATCCCAGGACAGATGCCCTGAGCACACTCATGCTGGACACCTCAGCACTTGAGCTACTGGTTAATAGACAGTGGCAGCCACTGGCCTTTTTCAGTAAAGATTTCAGGCCAGCAGAGTTCAAGTACAGGGCCTTTGACAGGGGGCTGTTAGCGTTATACCTGGCAATTTGGCATTTCTGTTACTTCCTGGAGGGCAGGAAGTTCAAAATTTACACAGACCATAAACCACTTACCTTTGCTTTCAGCAAGGTGCCAGGCCGTGGTCAGCCAGGCAACAGTGGCATCTGTCCAACATATCTGAATTTACAACGGACATTGAACACATAGGCGACAAATCCAACGTGGTAGCCGACATCCTATTACGTCCAGGTATCCTAGCAGTGCACGACCCCGCCCTGGGTATCAACTATGCGGCCTTAGCAGATGCACATCAAGAAGACCCTGACATACTGGTGTACCGGACAGCACTTACCGGCCTGCAACTGGAGGACATCCAGATCACCCCAGGTAACCACACGCTCCTCTGCGACACTTTGACTGGTAAACCGCACCCCATCATTCTGGTCACATGGAGGAGGTGAGTTTTCAATTTGGTCTACAGTTTGGCTCACCCAGCTATCAGGACTACAGTTAGAATGGTGGCCAACAGGTGTGTCTGGCATGACCTCCATCAAGAGGTCACTCAGTGGGTCAAAACATGTACTCAGTGCCGGGCGTCCAAGGTCCAGACCTACATTAAAGCCCCTCCGCAGTTTTTCGAATGAGCACACCACTGTTTCAGCCACGTGCACATCCAAGGTGCACAGTATCTATTGACCATGGTGGACCAGATGACTAGATGGCCAGAGGGAGTGCTGCTACCTGAAATCTCTATGGAGACATGTGCATGGACATTAATGGGCACCTGGGTAGCACGTTTCAGGGTCCTCAAACACTTATCAACATCTGACGGGGGCCCAATTCACTTCCAGCCTGTGGACCACCTTAGCAAATGCCCTGGGGACTCAACTCCACCACACCACAGCATACCACCTGCAGACCAACGGGCTGATGGAGAGGTTTCACAGGCACCTGAAGACAACTCTGATGCCCCACTCACCAGACTGAACTGAGCAATGAACACCCTTGGGTCTTGCTAGGCATTCGCACTGCTCAAAAGAGGATCTCGAGGCTTCCTCTACTGAATTGGTCTACTGGCCACCCATTCAACGGCCTTATGAAAGGGTCATACTGCATCGTCAGGCACAACAGCTCCACCTGCATATTGGGCATCAGTGGCAGGGAGGAGACCTTCACGCTTGACAGCTAAAACTGGCCCATATGGATATTAACCAGCCAGTTACTCACCTGATCCCACAGCGCAGGGGTCGGCTGCCAAAAGACAGTGTCCCGATCGCTGGTTCTGGAGGGGAGTGGTCATGTAGCAACCTGCAGCCCACTCGACAGGCCGACAACAGCAAACAGTCGTTGAACGCGACGATCGGGCAGATAGCACATGGGATGAGACACCCGCTCCCATAGGCTGCAGGAATAGCGGTTAAATCGGCCAATCACAACAAGTCCAATCAGGTCCCATGCATCCAGGACAACCAATCAGCAGCCAGCCTCGCACAAGCCATGCCCCAGTGGCAACACAGCCGGCTGCCGACAAAAGGCAGAGCTGCAGCCCAATAAAGTCAGTGTAGATTATGCTCCCTTGGTGTGTAAGTCTTCTTTCTACCTCGAGCTATAATGGTAATGACCCCGCTACAACACAGTAATATAAACTACATCCCAGTGAACCTGCTGAGTTGAATGAAAGCACAGGAAACAATGCCCTGATGTGCTTAAAGGGAACAAGGGGTAAAAGACCTCAAGGAACATAGGAAACTGGGTCCTGGTGAGTTCAAAATGTGTGTGAACATTGCTGGAAAGCTATAGGTTGAACCATCAGGATTTCCAAACATTTGGGCAGAAACTTTTACTGTTCCATTTTAGATGGAAAATTTTGGATTTCCAAAGGGAGAGAATAGCAACCCCTCCTCAGGAACTGTTCCCTAACCATTGATAACTAAGTAGTCATTTGGAGAATTTCATATAGTTCTTGCAAGCCTAAATATAAACAGCACACAATTCAATTTGCCCCAGAACATTTGAGAGGAGCGCAACGAACTCAACAAAGAAAAAAAAACTCTCTGAGCGATGTAACAAGTCAATGTTTCAGTGTCAAAGCCTTGGTCAAAGCATTCGTGTCGGGGGCATCTTCAAAGAGAAAAAAAGACAACAAGGTGAAGGGATTTGGAGATGTATTCCTGTGCTCAAGGCCCTGGCAACTGAATTACATGCATTACCCTGACACAGTTATTAAAATTGGGGATGTCTGAATAGTTTGCTTTGATATATCTTTATGGAACAACTATTTATAGAGCCTAAAATAAATGTGCAAGCCACAAGTTCCAAAGTGCATTCTTTAAGTGATTTTTATCTTCATAATTACATGACAGTTCAATTCAGCCAGAGATAGGAATCTTTCATATTTTCAAGTATTAACTGCCTTGCTCAATGCTGTATTTCCAGTGTATAGACTATGAAGGGATTTTTGAAAGAAATCCTTTTTATCTGAGAATTCACAACATGGGGACTAATCTTAACAATTTGAGACAAGTCTTT
Organism: Narcine bancroftii; assembly: GCF_036971445.1. NCBI lineage: Eukaryota > Metazoa > Chordata > Chondrichthyes > Torpediniformes > Narcinidae > Narcine > Narcine bancroftii. The sequence goes on along the minus strand of NC_091469.1, from coordinate 335,073,366 downwards.
AGGAAGGACATAGTTCATCCACATTTGGAGGAGTGGAAATCTTTTCTTCCCTTTCCTCCAAATTACTAAATCTAAGATTGGGTAGGAAAAGTGAAGAATTCAGAGCAAAATGTTGTGAAAGTTGTTCAGATCACCTTGAGTGGTGGAGTGGGCATGAAGGACTGACTGCTCAACTCAGATCCTAACCAGATCTTGTCACTCGGTAAATGAAATACAGCAGTTTGCAATCCACTAGCACCAATGCCATGCAATTAAATTTCAGTATCACGATTCATTGAACCTTTCTCAAAAAAACCATAAACGTGATTGATAAATGAACAAGCAGCTACGATAAGCATCAAACTCAAATGCCTCTTGTGATTGAACCATGACGTGATCCCCAAAGAAATCTGATTTTGTGTAAATGATTTTGTACTATTAATATCAATACAAGCTTGGTCAACCATGATTAATCAACCTGTTAATCCTTCAACAATGATTTTCTTTCTGATGTTGGGTATTGTAACTTCAACCTATTATCCATTTAAATTCTCCCCTTTCAGATCAGCATGGCCGTGAAATTAGAGAAGGCATCTACAAATTGACGAAGGCAAACTTATTAGTTATTGTGCAAATACATAACCTAATGTCCGTAAATGTCCATTTTCTAAGGTTTGAAACACCTTGATGGCAGCTTATGACGCGCCTCGTCAATTGACCTTGTCTTCGCTGATACGAACAACTCCAAGTGCCCAAGTGTTCCAAATTTAAAATTCCCACCTTATTTTGAATGACTTCATGAGCACAACCCCACCCCCTCCCACCCCCACTTTCCTTGTCAGCTGGCTCCCAAAATTCCCAGGCTTCAAAGCTTACATCTTTTGCATCTTACTCATTCCCTGCATTCCTTTTGCCCCACTGTTGATGTTTCATCCTTTAATCCAATTCCTAACCTGTTATTTCTTCCCTAACACCTCTCTAATGCTCCACTTCCTCTTCCTTTTCAGGGTTTGACCTGAACTTTGCCACCTCGCCTTTTGAACAGGCTCCATTGTATTTCCTCATGTTAAGATTTTTTTAAAATAATTGGTGAAGAGATTTGAAGAGGGATGAAGGAGATGGTATCTGAAATTCACTGCCTGAGAGCATGATAGCAGCAGATCCCCTCAGCACCTTTAAGCAGGATGGGTATTTGAAGAGCTGCAAGGCTTCAGATTTACTGCAGGGAAGGAGGATTAGCTTGGTAGCTATTTCTCAACCAATCTCTTTTGTGACATAAATAATCTGTATGCTTCAGGTAAGTTAAATGCTCGGGCAAAATGCAGGTTATTTTGCATACATTGCCATCTTCCAAATCCCATCGCTAATCAATGGATCAACATGGTAGCTTCAAACTACAAGGAAGGGAAGAGCTTTTTAAAGCATCTTATCCCAGACAGATCTCAAAGCAGCACCACAGAAAACTTTAATTTCAGGATCAAAAACAATTTCATTGGAAAATGTAGAGTTAATTTTCTGGCAATTGTAAATTGTTCCTAGTGAGTGGACGAGGGACTTAATCCAGGGACGAGTTGATGGGAATGCGGGGAGAATAAAGTGGATCAGGGTCAGAGTAGTGTAAATGGGCAGGGGATGATCAGTGTGGAGTCAATGGGCTGAAGGGTCATTTCCTGTGCTGTATCTCTCCATGCATTCTTGTACCTAAAATCCATCAACTCAAGCCATCCTGCCCCCTTCCCCCGCCACTCTTTAAAGTGGTGATGGCCACTGGCATGATTCCCTTCAATCCAACAATTATCCGCTGCTACGTCCCATTTTTAGTGACCTAGACAGCAAGTTCATAAACTGCAAAAAAATCTACAGACTGGAGTCTTACAAGTAACTATTTACATTCAAGGCTAATTGAACTGCACTTATAAAGCAAACACACAAACTACTATTTATACATCTTGCACCAGTCAAATATCAGCCTTTATTTAAATGAAGGCATGCTGCCAGGATACAATCATAAATTACAATGATAATGGGTGTGAACATCCTCGGGGGTTGGGGTGGCAGGGTGGGGGGGGGGGGGGGTGCAAACAGATGCAACCAGAGACACGAGGGACTGATGTTAGGGATAATTGCATGCTTGCCCCAAGCTGGGTCATTCCAGAGATCAACATTAATATCTGGTTATGTGCAGCTATGAAGGTGATTAGATTCATACACAGAACTACATTCAGAATGATTGTGCATTGCTCCAGGTATATCATCCTCTCTGCTCCACTGCATAGTTGAAGGGGTAGCACCACCAGAAGCACATCTGAGTGTACAGGTTTGATCAGCTGTGGGAAACACACTTAAACTTGATTTAATTCCCCTGCAGAAACCACTAGAAAAAAATTGCAAATGCCTCGCCCATTTCCTAATCAGAGTTTAGCCAGTGATGATTAGGAATACACTGCTCTGGATATCTCAGGCTAACACTTGTTATCCCTTATAGGTGGCAATCATTGTTGCCACTGGTTAAATAAGCACAGTGTATAAGGAACCGAACAGGAGTGTGGGGATGACAACGGCTCTGTATACGCTTATCTTTGTGAGGTTTTTCAGTTGGTTGTTTTTCCAGACTCTTTTGTGTAGTCTTCCAAAGGTGCTATTTGCCTTGGCGAGTCTGTTGTCTATCTCGTTGTCGATCCTTGCATCCGATGAAATGGTGCAACCGAGCCAAAGATAAAGAACCACTCTTTCTGGTCTACATGTCCCATTGCCACTTTGAACATAGAACTTAAGTTCTCATTCAGCAGCAGAGGTACCAATGAAATGTATTAAATGTGAGGGAAAAGGTGTTCTTTTACATTTTATATCTACAATGTAGATGGACTGATTAACAAGTTTGCAGATGACATGAAACTAATGGAGTTGTGGACAATGATGAAGGTTGTCCAAAGATTCGGCACAGTGTAGATTAGCTGGTAATTTCTTTGGCTTGGCTTCACGGACGAAGATTTATGGAGGGGTATGTCCATGTCTGCTGCAGGCTCGTTGGTGACTGACAAGTCCGATGCGAGACAGGCAGGCACAGTTGCAGTGGTTGCAAGGGAAAATTGGTGGGTTGGGGTTGGGTGTTGGGTTTTTCCTCCTTTGTCTTTTGTCAGTGAGGTGGGCTCTGCGGTCTTCTTCAAAGGAGGTTGCAGCCCGCCGAACTGTGAGGCACCAAGATGCACGGTTGGAGGCGATATCAGCCCACTGGCGGTGGTCAATGTGGCAGGCACCAAGAGATTTCTTTAAGCAGTCCTTGTACCTCTTCTTTGGTGCACCTCTGTCACGGTGGCCAGTGGAGAGCTCGCCATATAACACAATCTTGGGAAGGCGATGGTCCTCCACTCTGGAGACGTAACCCACCCAGCGCAGTTGGGTCTTCAGCAGCGTGGATTCGATGCTTGCGGACTCTTTCAGCTCGAGTACTTCGATGTTGGTGATGAAGTCATTCCAATGAATGTTGAGGATGGAGCGGAGACAGCGCTGATGGAAGTGTTCTAAAAGCCGTAGGTGATGCCGGTAGAGGACCCATGATTCGGAGCCGACAGGAGCATGGATATGACAACGGCTCAGTACACGCTGATCTTTGTGTGTTTCTTCAGATGATTGTTTTTCCAGACTCTTTTGTGTAGTCTTTCAAAGGCGCTATTTGCCTTGGCGAGTCTGTTGTCTATCTCTTTGTCGATCCTTGCATCAGATGAAATGGTGCAGCCGAGGTAGGTAATCTGGTTGACCGTTTTGAGTTCTGTGTGCCCGATGGAGATGTGGGGGGAGCTGGTAGTCATGGTGGGGAGCTGGCTGATGAAGGACCTCAGTTTTCTTCAGGCTGACTTCCAGGCCAAACATTTTGGCAGTTTCCGCAAAACAGGACGTCATGCACTGGAGAGCTGGCTCTGAATGGACAACTAAAGCAGCATCATCTACAAAGAGTAGTTCACGGACAAGTTGCTCTTGTGTCTTGGTGTGAGCTTGCAGGCACCTCAGATTGAAGAGACTGCCATCCGTGCGGTACCGGATGTAAACAGTGTCTTCATTGTTGAGGTCTTTCATGGCTGGTTTCAGCATCATGCTGAAGAAGATGGTAAAGAGGGTTGGTGCAAGGACGCAGCCTTGCTTCACGCCGTTGTCAATGGAGAAGGGTTCGGAGAGCTCATTATATTGGCAGAGAAATAGCAGACAAACATTAACCTGGACAATTGAAATTTTGGGAGGTCAAATGTAAGAGGAAAGTATTCAGTAAATGGCAGAACTATTAGGAGCATTGATATCTAACTGTGAATATTTATTTATCTATCCTTTTATATTTATCATCTTTTATTCTGTCTTGGCATATTGTGGTAATTTAATATATTCTGCGCTATCATTAGCCCTTGAGCATGTGACCTTGAGTAGCTGCAGCAAACAATAATGTTGGTGCATCTGCATATTGTACTTATGCACATGACAAGGAACTCTCATCTCAAGACAACACAAGTGGTTAGGGTGGTAACAAAGCAAGTACAGCATCTTGTTTTCATTGGTGGGAATTTTAGGTAAGTATCAGCCCAGACAAGTCATGGAAATAGATATGATAGCAAAGTTTAAAAGGCACTTAGACAGACCCATGAAGATGCAGGGGCTTCTGGGATATGTACAAGCAAATGTGCAATTTAAATTGGCGTCATGGTTGGCACAGAAATCGTGGGCTAAATGCCTGTTCCTGTATTTGTGTTTAATGTAACCTTAACGATGAAAGGGATAGCTTTACAAATATGTGTCTCCAGCCCACTACTCAATATCAGCATCCCCTTTCCACCAGTGAAGGTTCAAGCTGGGAGTGAGCACGAAGAAAATGACTGCCCCCCCCGCCCCCACCCCCCAGCTCCCCATGCCGATTGATCAAATCTCCTGGAGCATATTCATGTTGAATTTGGTTGCTCACAGGATCTGTACCTGCTGCATCTAGGCCACCACAAAGTGAGCAGGAGCTGCTCCTCATGATGCTCTGCTGAGACCATGTGGCACAGTATTCTTTCAATTCCAAGTTCACTGTCTCAGAGACAACCTGCCTCCACGGTTTGAATGTAAGCAACCATAACACCCAACTGTGAAACAACTGGCAGTACCAAAGGAAGAGCAGTAAGGTTATTGGACAAGGGTGTTGAAGATTATGGATCTAAAGCAAGTAACTTGAATAGGAGGCAGAAATGATCTTCATAGCGCTGGCTGCAAAGGGCGAATAGTCAACTTGACCCATTGCCACTCCAAATGTGATTAAGTGCAAAGTTGTAATGTCTCAATTTTTTTTCTGCTCAAATATTATTACCATCACACTTCAATTATTGTTCCATTCCCCACTACATCACCATTTTACAAGACATGAGCTAAGATGCCTCAACCAGCTTGTTCTCTGGTCAATGGCCAGCCAACAGACCATGGGTGAACAGGATAGTAAACGTACGGCTAGTCCTTGAGTTCCGACCTATGCGAGTTACATCCACCCACACGTACGACCACAATTTTTTAAAATTAAAACTACTGTACCAGTACATATTTTGTATTAAAAGTACTGTATACACTCCTGTTCCCCGTCGGCAGCCCAAGGTCCCCATTCCCCGTGGCAGCCCAAGGTTCCCTTTACCCAGCAGCAACGCAAGGTCCCCTTTACCCAACAGCAGCGTGAGGTCCCCTTTACCCAGCAGCAGCCTGAGATACCCAGTCCCCAGTCACCATGGCAGCCCGAGGTCCCTGTTTCCCCAGGCAGCCCGCAGTCCCCGTTCCCCCAGGAAGCCTGTGGTTCCCATTAAATGTTCATTTGTTAAATGTTGCAGGACCTTAGGCATGCGCAGTGGAGCAATTCCAACTTAGAACCAACCTGAGTTACAACCAATCCATGACAGTCATAAGTCGGGGACTACCTGTATTACATTTGACTTCTTGTAAAAGAATGAAGCAACTTCAAAATAAAAAATTATGTGAAATTTTAACAATTGGCTTTCAGAAAATTAAAGCAGCTTATAAAATTAACAAGCTTGGCACCAGTTAAAAGACTCAATATTCAGAGTATATGGTTTTGAACTGTATTCCTTTACGGCTGACACAGCTGCAAATGTGTGCCCCACTGAAAGGTCAAAGCCACGAGCAGAGATGGCAAGGAGAAATATCAAAATAAATTGGTTCAATATAAGTCAGGTGGTCTCAGCGTTAATCAGCTTTCAGTTACCATAATGGCCCATCAGTAAAGTTTCCTTACTCTAGTTGGCAAAATTACTTTCTTATCTTTAATCAATTTCTTGTCCATGCCTATCAACGCAAAGCAAAAGCAAGGGTATTTTGCAATGGTGAAATGAACATGGCCTGATCAGTTTCCTTTATTAAGTCAAGCAGGACCTGTCACCTCATCTGAATGAAGACTGGTGCAAAGATATGCCATGGAATACAGTGAATGTGCTTGTGGAATGCTTTTATGCACAGTCTGTTAGATAAGAGTCTCATAATAATAAAGAAACAGATGTCATCCTACTTCCAAACAATGTTAGACTTGTAATATATTGTGATAAAAATGGAGTTTAACTCTGTTAGCTGAGAATAGAAAATATTAAATCGCAGACATTACATTTCATATGCAAACTCAGTCTCAGCAAAAGCTGTGGTGATCAACTCCACAGTTACCATCCCTCAAGAAAGGAAGCCCAGACATCAATTGCACTGCATGCCAAGTTTGTAGGTCCTCTCAAATAGCAGCAGCTACTTTTGAAAGAAATGATTGTTCAGTCTTCTCCACCACATCTTAGCAAATTCAGCGACTGAACTGTCGTTAACGCTAAACACATGTCCTAACTCCATGAAAATAGACACCTTTGCCTTAGAGAAAAATTCTGAGCAGTTACGTACATTCTCCTGCACCTGTGTTGCATGAACCCTCTAATTACCTTCAACTTTTGCAGTGAAATGCCTTTTACAGTTCATGCTGGGTGCAATATAAACGAAGGAATACAAGTAAGAACAACGTTATATAAAGCTGTTGAGTTGTCCTACTGCTGGACAAAATCAACATTATTTTGATTTTGTAAGACTATACAGCTTTCTGTAATAAAATCAGAATAGTGTGATGGTGTTTTCACTCAATTTGTAAAATAACACAGCTAAAACAGGTTGGATCTCTCACGTTGCCCGTTCTTTAACGCTGATCGCTTGGCAATCACACCTTAATTGGGCGGCAATGGACTTGAACTGGCCTGTTTACAGTGCTGCATGTCTAAAACATTTAATCCAGTTTGAATTTGCTTTGCAAGTTATTCATTCATCAAACAATGGCAAATGCTGAAAATTTTCAGACGAAAAGCGGCCAAGTCTTCACCCTTTAATTAGACCAGATGGTGTCATTTGATAATTATGAAACAAACATCATTCACTAAGAAATTACCCAACGTCTGCCACATTAAAAATGCATATTATAGCAGCAGCTGCACCTGAAACACCAAAATTAATTTCCATCCACTACTGCATTCTGGCCAATCATATTTTGAGAGCCGCATTTTTTAAATTCCAGGAAAGAGGGAGGGAAGGTAGATTTTTCATCAGGACATTGCTTTGAAAAAAGGCATGCATTTCAACCAGCCTAAGTTTCTGATTTTCTGTTAACAATAAATCACTGGTAGAGCCAACATGTTTTGATGAAAGTGGAGTTTGATAACTCCATTTGAGTTTTCTGAGGGTAGTTTTTCATAGATGTTCTTGGTGAAGATTTTGAAAAGATATTAAAAAATGTATCATATTGGAAGAGAAAATATGGATTAATGAGATTGGGGTTAAATATTTTCTAGACTGTTAATGAACAGTTAGGAATCAGTAGGGTGGGTCATTTTCTAGATTGCAGTTTGTAAGTTATTTTCAATAACTTTAGCTATCAGTGACCTAAATATTTGCTGATGGCTGAAATCTAGGTTGGAAAGTAGTGATTACATAAGGTTGATTAGATAAGAAGATGACAGATGATGTTTAATATGGAAAAATTCAAAACAGATTTGTTTTTAAATAAAACAGAATTTAAAATCACAAGTTACAGAAGTCAAAGAAACCTAGATATTATGCAGGAATCACCATTACTTAACACTGCTGTTTGTTTGTCATTCATTCTCGATTAAGACCATAACATCTAGTCTTTAGAATTGCTCTGTATATACAAGGTGACAAGCAAATGGAATGGTAAATAGCATGTTAATCATAACTGCTAAGGAAATTCAGCATGGAAGTTCTGTCACATTCATATACCGAGAGACCATTGCACCTACTTTGAAGTGGACATGGAGAAGATACAACTTTCTCCAGAAGCTTTTCACTGATTTTGATTGGCCTATATGGTAAAATGCTGGAAATATTATCATGAGTAATTTACTTATCTACGGTTTGCTTACCATGTGATATTCTGCGAACTTTTACATTCAAAATGGCATGGGAGAGTGGCAACGTTTTTTGCAGTATGCCTGGACGGCACAGAAAAGTTAAGCTTGTCACTGTATTGAAAATTTTTTTTAACTAAAACTAGGACTTCTGTGAAACCACATTTGGAGAACTTTATTTTGGTTTTCTTGTTTCAGAAAGGATCAATATCTTTTAGAAAGGTGCATCTATTATAGAAAGGGATGCCATAACATTTTCAGCATATCATTCCTTCGAGTGAAAGTCTGCTAACAAGGAGAGATCCTGCAACAAAGTAGAATTGAAAGCATGTTAAATGGGTCCACGCTTATAAAAGAATTGAAGGATGAAAGTGATTTCATTAAATCATGCAAGGTGGGCAGAGTGGCAATCAACTCCAGATCTAGAGGTAGTAATCCAGTGGTCAGCCGCTTAAAACTGAGATGTGAAGAAATTTCTTCACTTCACCAATTGTGAGTCTTACTGCCACAGAAGGCTGAGAATGCTCAGTCAACAAGAAGAAATGAAAAGAGCAATACAAAAGATGCTGGAGGAACTCAACAGGTCAGGCAACATCCATGGAAGACAATAGTCAACATTTAGGGTCAAAACCCTCAATCAGGAATAACAAGAAATTGGTGGGTCTAAATAAAAGGTTGGGGAGAGAGGAAGGAGAACATGTCAATACAGGAAGGAGGGGGAATAAATGCGGAGGGGGACAAAGAAGGTAGGAGGTGATAGGTTGAAGAGGCCAAGTGCTGGTGACAAAGGACAACCATGGCTAGTAATATTTCTAATATAAATGGCAACGATATCTGTCCATTCATCACTATTCTAGCAATAGGATTTTTATATAAAGCCTTAATCCAACTAATAAATATTGGTCTAAATTTAAAATTTTCCAATACTTTAAATAAAAAATTCCATTCTACTCTTTTGAATGTTTTTTCAGCATCTAATGATAAGACCATTGGTAAGTTAGATTCTTCCAGAGAAATATTAATCAAACTAATCAATTTTTCAATATTATCTCTAGAATAATGGTTTTTAATTAACCTAGTTTGATCTACATGAATCAAAGATGGTAAATATTTTGACAATCTATTAGATAGAACTTTCATTACAATCATATAATCAACATTTAACAAAGAGGTAGGTCTATAAGAACCTGCTTTCAAAGGGTCTCTATCTTTCTTAAGAATAACTGTAATAATTACCTGAGAAAAATAATCTGGTAAAAAAATTAACTTCAATAGCTTGTTTAAGCACTTCAATTAATAAAGGTATCAATAAATCTTGAAATTTTAGCGGGACTGTGAGCTACAGCCCTTGGGGGAGCAGGTATGTTGAAAAGGAAAACGCCACAGTCGGGAAGGCTGTCATACTGGCCCTGAAGTCAAGAGACATTCCAGACTCACACTGGCAGGAAGTCCACCCTATGGTGCTCCATTCCATCTGGTAACTACTATGTACCGTGACCAATGCTACTCCTCATGAGCTCCTATTCAATTTCGAAAGAAGGTCAGCATCAGGAACTACACTCCCAACATGGCTCACCACTCCTTCTCAGGAAGCACATGAGGAGAAGCAAGACCGACCCCCTGGTGGAAAGGGTGAAACTGCTCCACGCCAATCCCACATATGCCTATGTGAAGTACCTGGATGGCAGGGAGGACACCATCTCCAGCAGGGACCTGGCACCCACCGGAACAGAGGATCTGTTCCCTCAAGTGCCCTACAAGCCATGGACTCATTCCCACCGCCCCCAGTCAGGGCCTCAGGAGATCCAGTTCAGGAGGAAAGTGCATCCTCCTCCTCCATAGGTCCAGAGACCCCACCCACCACTCCTCCCCCCCACCACATAGGGACCAGGAGACCCAAGGACCCCAAGCCCCTCCCTGCTTAGGTGCTTAACCAGGATATCCAGACCCAGATTGCTTAAGTTCGTAAATAATTGTACATTTTTTGATTTTTTTTTCTGAATCAATGTTCTCTGTCTTCATCCACAAACCCTAAATTCTGCAGGAAGGGGTGAATGCAGTGAACTGAGATTCACTGGTGGTGTGTTATACTGATGGCTGGCTCAGCCCCCATTTACCCATAATTTGAATTCTATGATTAAACCTGGATTCAAGGTGAAAAGCAAACTTTGCAAATATCTGCTCTGGATCATTTTTCTCCACCCCTGTAAGCCCCCAGCTATTAAATAAGTTAAGGCCTTGCTCCCCTGCCCTGAGAAGTCTGTAACTGACCTTCTCCTCTGCTGTTGCATTTTTAAAATAGCTTTTGAATGCTAAATTGCACTTCTGCTGAAACCTTTTAAACAATTCAACAATAATTTCAGCCTCCCAGTCCATCACGGGGTGAACTGCGGTTGCTCCAGCCATATTTCCAGTAATGTTTTTTCTCTCCTTCCCCTTCATATTTCAGTGACTTACAATCAATTGTATGGCTTTATTCCTGTTCTCCTGCCACCATGTTATGTCTCTGTGTTACTTGGAAGGCTTCCTAAATAACTTAAAGATGCAAAATTCAAATAACAAAAAAAGAGTTTATTTACTGATGCCTTCCAACGTCTCGGGAAACTGTTCACACACTCACAGTGGTGCACTACAGTTACTACTGTGAGAAGGGTGTATTTTTACGCGGTTACAAAAAACTTCACATTATCCTGACCTAGAAACACCAGGTATCAGAGTCGAGATGCAAGAAGGAGCCAAGGGCTCTGGGGACAGGTTTGGATTTGGAGCTCGGATTGCTGATAATCTGAACTGAAGGCTGTGTGACTGAGGAGGCTGTAGGGGCGCAGGAGCCAAATCCATGGACACTCAGTGACTCTGGGAATTCTTTTGCTTCTTTTTCTGCTGATGGTGACTCTTTGCCTGCCTTACAGTAAACCAGTGGTTTTCAAAGTTTATAATTTCCACTCACATACTAAGCAATACCTATGCTATAGGTGCTCTGTGATTAGTAAGGGATTGCTTGAGGTGGTATGTGGGTGAAAAGAAAAGGTTTGAAAACCACTGTTTTAATCGTCCCTCATTGACTCATTATGTGCACGGTTTCGAATCTCCAAAGAAAATGGGCCAATGACAATTTTTCTCAAGCAAAATATTTCAGTAACAATTGGGTCTAGAGCGTGGTTCTCAATCTTCCCTTCCCACTCACATCCCATCTTAAGCAATCCCTTACTAATCACAGAACACTGATGGCATAGGGATTACTTAAAGTGGGGTGTGAGAGGAAAGAAAAAGTATCAAAACCACTGCGGTAGATTAAAGGAAATTGGATACAATATCTCATCTTCTCTCTTAAAATAAATATTGAAAAGAGGAGGAATGGAAAAGCACGGGACGTGGGATAAGGAAAAAGGACACAAAAATGGAGCAGGCTCAACATGTCACGGTCCATTCTACCTCAAGAGAAAGGAAATGAAAAGATAGAAAGATTAACATTTCCAGAACATCTTTCATGAACTCATACCTTGGCAAAGGGCTCAGACCTGAACCTTTGGTTATAGATCATTGCCTCCTATGGACAATGTGGGGGCTGTTGAGTTTCAACTGCAATTTTTTGTATTTACTATAATCACATTGTCTACAAGCTTTCTTGTTTCACTTCCATGAACTCAGGATGTGTTAAAGAGTTCTGGAATTACAAATGAAAACCAGTGTCTAATTTTTGCATTGTTAGTTCACATGATAATGAATTGATAATCATTTTTAGAAATGTTTGTTGAGGCATAAATTCAAAGCAGGATTCTGAAAGATTTTAATTTCGAATTATATTTTGATGTCATGTGTACCAGGACACAGAGAAAAGCTTTGAGAAGCTGAAGGGACTCAATGGGTCAGGTACCATCCAGGAGAGAAATGGTCATTCAATGTTTTGGGTTGAGAACTTCTTTCAAGAACATCGAATGACCATTTCTCTCCATGGACACAACTTGACCTGTTGAGCCACTCCAGCTTATCTTTGCCTTTCCAAGATTCCAGCATCCGAAGTTTTTGTGTTTCTTCAGTGAAAAACTTTGTTTATCATGCTATCCAGGCAGATCAAACCAAATTTACATGCAATGCATAGTGCAAAACTGAAACTAAAATACACAATATAATGTTACAGAGATAAATTCAGTTAAAACAGTAGAAGGGCCACAATGAATGAAGTAGGGTTTGTGAGATCAAAAGATCATCTTCTATAAATGACAAGTTTATTCAAGACTCTGATATTATTGGGAAATAAATTGTCCTTGAATCTTTTTTTTTAATTTAGGCATGCAGTGTGCTAACAGGACCTTCTGGCCTATGAGCCCATGCTGCCCAATTACATCCAATTGACTGACTACTCCAGTACATTTTGAAGGGTGGGAGGAAACTGTAGCACCCAAAGAAAACCCAAACATACAAATTCCTTACAGACAGTGCCAGATTTGAACCAGGGTTGCTGGCACTTCAACAGCATTGTGCTATTCGCTACGATAACCGTGACACCCTTAACACAAGCCCTGCTGCCCTGTCTGATGGGAAATGTTGTAAAATGCATTTATCTTCTGCCCAGGAACAGAGAAGAGTACGTGACAATGTGCTGGCTGCTTTCCCGAGGCAGCAGGAAGTGTAGCCAGAGTCAATGGAGAGGAGGTTGCTTTGTGTGGTGGTTTGAGCTCCATTTACAGAACTCTGCAGCTTATTGCGTTCAACAGGCAAAGCAGTTCCCATACCAAACTGTGACGTATCCAGACAGGTCACCTTATTATTTGAAATAGTGCTATGAAATCAAAAATACCTGCGAGCAGTTGCATGGCCTCAGTTCATTTGAGAGATGGAAGCTTTGAAATCCAGCACTCTCCCAGCAATGAGACGCTATTGCACAATTTTTTTAAAGTCTCTGTAATGCATTTTTTAAGGTTTAGAAGCAAGGCATGACCAGAAGGCATGATCTAGTGTGGGAGTAGAAAATAATCCAAACTATTCAGATGGTCAAGACAATTCCATTACAAGTAAGTCCAAAGTAGGAGCATTTATTCAAATGCTCCTTGAATTAATATTTTTCACAATGCTAATTAATCCAGCAGAGACTAGTTATTTGGTAATGACCTAGCAAAGATTACACACTCCAGTTCCAAAGCTGATGAATTTTTAGTACTACAAGGACATTGCAATGTCTTTGTATATATTTTTGCCAGACAAGAGTCGCCTTGTAAAATAGTTTTAAAACCTGAAGAAAAAGAAAACTAATAATTATTAAGAACAGCATTCAAAGGGTAAAAACAAAGCTTCATGAACTGTCCTCTTAACAAACTACAGTAAAATTCAAGAAACTGGCAACCCAACCAACCAGCAAAAAAAAATTGAGGCAATAAATAAATAGATAGATAAACTTTAAGATAAATAAGAATAAATTAAAATTTAAATAAAAGTTTAAAATTGTAAAACTTAATGTTCTCATTGTATCAACACACAACCCCTTGGTGAAGATGGGACAAACATTCAGTTAGCAGAGCGTCTCGGTCGTGCCCCATCTGCAGCAGCTGTTTGAATAAAGTTGCGTTTGAATAAAATGGCAGCACCCAGGATAAAGAGCCAGCTGATGCCACTCACAGCTGTCCGACTCTCCCAAAGTGCCTTCCTACCCCTGCCTAGTAGATGTCTTTACCTTTATTAGTTTTAAAAATATTAGTACGGCTTTATCTGTAAACTTGGTTGAGAGGGTTCATTATGATGGCGGCACAGTTAGCGCAGCGTGTAGTGCAACACTGTCACACCATCAGCAACTAGGGTTCGAATTTATATTTAGTAAGTTACAGGAATTCCCTGATTAAAGTGAAGTCAACCTGATAAAGTGAATTTTATTAAAGAACTTCAATGCTGACTTTATTTCAAATTACATTTTACACTCTTTTAAATGGTTTACTCTTAAAGCAGGTGCATTCATTTGGCATTGTAAAACTGTGTCTCAGGCAACTGTCCAGCATCTGCGATCCCCTTAGGTGCCAGATACCGGGGATTTTACTGCAGAAGCTTGATGTTTTTCCATCCTTTAAAGTAGGAGGAACAATCATTAATCATTTAGTCAGTAATATCCCCAGTAGCCATCCTGCAGCAGAAATCCTGTCCCAAGCAATCATTCAAATTTCATAAAGTGAAACTAATTATATAGCAAAACTGAAAATTGCAGTGAATCATACATATATTTTCCAGCATGTATTTAGCTATTTTACAACCCCCACCTTCAGCAGATCTTTCCTTTATCATGAATGCACCAGAAGCTCTGAACAGGCCTGGAATACCTAGCCACTCAAACCTGCCCAACCATTCAGTATGACTGTGGTTGATGTACATCTGATCTCAAATTTTCTTCTCCGCCAGTTCCCCATGGCCTTCACATGTTGATCCTTCAAAACTTCATCCACATCCTCTCTAATTATCTCTTGCTTCCACATAACCCTTGGGGCATGATGGTGGGGGGAGGGTGGTGAGAAGAATACAGAATTCCAGAGATTCGCCATCCTCTATGAGAAAAAAAATGAGTGCATCCTTCAGCTTCAAATGATTGTCCCTTATTTATAACTCTGTCCCCTTATTTGAGGCTCAACCTTCCCCCACCACCGCCACCACAGCCAGTAGGACATCCCAACCACTTTGTCTTGTATGTTTCAATAATATCCCTAAACTCCAAAGAATATGTAATCATTTTCTTTACTCTCCTCTTCAGACAATGATCCCGGTAGATCATGTCGAGGTGGGGGAGGGAGGCTCCAGTGATCTTATGATCCTGTGTATTGACTTCTGATCCACTTCTCGGCAGCAACTATCCCACCCTGTGATGCAGTTGATCAGGATGCTCTCGATAGAGCTTAATAGAAAGTTGACATAATGGTGGCCATCAGCCTTGCCCGCTTCAGTCTTCTCAGGAAGTGCAGTCACTATTGCGCTTTCCTGACAAGTGAGGAGATATTGCACCTGACTTTGCTTTTTCCAAATTCCATTCAACCACCTCCCCTCATCCCTACCACAACTACACACTAGAGGCAACTTACAGCAGCCAGTTAACCAATCAGTCTGCACATACTTGGGATGTAGGAGGTAACCTTAGCATCTGGAGAAAACTTACCCAATCAGAGGAAAACAGGCAAACTTGGCAACAATCTTGGGTTTCTTGGATTCTCAGATTGGTCTTTCTGTGATTATACAGAGTCAATCACCTGAGATTGTCACAGATCCCTTCAGCTATGTCCTCCCAAATGTTTCTAAACATTTGCTTAGCCTGTTTTGCTTTAATTATCTTTATTATAACCCTTTTAGCAAGCTAACAGCTGCCCCATTACATTTTGACTGGATCTTCATCCCTCCAATGAAAATCCAGCTTCCTTCAGTCCTTTGTGCATCATTTCCTTTTGGCCTTTGCCAGTTGCTGAGTATCATTGGTCTCACAACAAGCTCCTCCACCAACAACATCACTCTGTCACACTCAAGTGAAAGATTTTTCACCATTCCTCATTTTCCCCCATTTCTGCTCTCACCTCTCACTTAATCCGATTGAGGACATGAAGGCAGCTCTTGTATCTGAGGGAAATTATTTCTAACTTCTTTGCTTTCCCTCACTGGCATCTTCTGTCCATTCGAGATTTCTGATTTTTGCCGTATTTTGTTGTCTTCATGTCAATCTAGGAAAAAGGTTTTAAACTATTTTTTGAAACTCACCTCTCTCTCCCTGTTACAGCCCCTGTTTACCTTTCTTTATTCAATCATGATGGATTCAATGCTTTATTAAAGTTTCCTTTCAACTCTCTCCTAAATGCCACATGTGCTGAGTACCATTATCTCCCTCTTTCCAATCCAATTACTGCAAGAGCAGCAGGACCTGCAGATCCCATTGGGTAGCACCGTTGCATACATCATGAAAAGTTTTTGTCACAAGTCCCACTCCTGATACTCCACATTTTATTTTTTGACTGATACTCCAGTGCAAAGCTGGAGATGTACATTCCTGAGAGATGTGCCATTATTTTATTTTTATTTACAGAATGGTAGAAGCCGATTCAGCCACTTAAATTTGTGCTGCCCAATTGCACCCAAATTAACTTTTAATCCAGTAAGTTTTGGAGGGTGGGAGGAAATTGGAGGAACCAGGGAAATCCCATGTTGGTTATGGGAGAACATACAAGCTCCTTACAGACAGCTATAATGGTGTCACGCTAATCGCTATGCTGACCGTGCCGCCCATTCAATCAAGTCTCCGTTCACTTTTTCTAGACAGACAATCACACATAGCATTATTCTACTATGCTCCAATAGTTATCCCAAATCACTGAAATGTCATTTGCGCCTTTATCTCTTTGTATGGCCTTCCTTCAATTTAATTGGCCATAGTGCCTCCCATTGATTTCACAACAAAAGTACCACAAGGTTGTGAAAATGAGATGTTTCCATTGTTTGCTTCCCTTTTCTGTGAATAGAAGGTAAAGAGAATGTTGTAAATTCTGCCGATGGTAAAAACTTCCGTGAAACTGATGCAGAACTATTGTCTAAAACAAAGGGAATTAACCTTAAAAGTAGAACTGGATCCTTCCAGGATGTTGAGGAAGCATATCTTGTTGTAATATATCTGACCCATGAGAGATAATTACGGAAAGAACTGAACTTTGTAGAGTTGTAAAAACACTGAAACACTTCTCAGATCACGTAGCATTGGGTGCGAAAAATTCCTTCTTCTTCCACAGATGTGGGTTTCCAGCATTTTCAGTTATTTCACATTTCTATTATATGCACTTTTTAAAATTTGTATTTGTTTTTTTCCTGGAGCATTAAAATGTGACAGATTTTCCCAATGCACTCATCAAGAGAGATATGGCTGGTCAGCTATTGCTCGGCCCAATGATTTTAGATCAAAGGGAACCGAAACAAATCAGTGCTGATCAGATTATATCAATAGGTTGATTTCATTAAATGTCAGAGCTGGAGTGATTACTGGGACTTCAGCCTCATTATGCATGCATTAATATGAAATTCAGGATGAAACTCTGAAAGATAGATGGAGGGGCAGGTAGTGTTGAGAAACTTGGACAGGTTGGGAGAACAGGCAGGTAGAATACAGCCATGGGGAAGGGTATTGTATATGCCATTGTGTAGGACGACTCGTGTATAGGAAAACCCAGGAATTTCCACCAAAAATGTTGGTTTTGAACATGAGATCCTTTGTATAAGATGATCCAGATCACAAATATTTTAATAACAAATTACCATGTAAAGGTTTCAATTTTAGTTGGATATTTTAAAATAAACCACTGTCGGATCCTGTCACATGCCTTTTAAACCCTGTATAGAGCCAACATCAATCGGACTGAGCAGATGGACCCCGTGGATGAGTGTTCAGACTTTGCAAATAACTAATAGTGTGTGCGCGAGATTGCATTGGAGCCAGCAGGAAGATGGCAGCAGTGTTGAGACTTTGCCACAAGGTATTGATTTTAGACCCGCTGTATAGAATGACCCGATTTTAAGGTGAATTTTAAAGTTGACCTGTCCTATATAACGGCATATATACAGGATTCAAGATTCCTTTATTGAGAAGTACTAATGCACAAATGTAATAATGCACAAAATTTGTCAATTTTTTCCTGTTGTAAAGGCACACAAAGAAGCACCACTAGCATTGCCTGACACCCCCAACAATAAGAGAAAGAAAAGTGTCCCTTCAGAGACATCAAGTGCCCATGGATAGCAGGCGATTGGACCCTGCAGCAAAGTGCTCTATTTCCGTTGCCCACACTCCAGGATCCACACCAGCATCTGCACTGCTGTTAACCCATGGTCATGGACCTTGGTAGAAGCACAGACTATTTTCTAAATGGGGAGAGAATCCAGAAAGTGGAGGTCCAAAGGGAATTTGGAATCATAGTTCAGGATTCCCTAAAGATTAACTGGCAGGTTGAGTCCATAGTAAGGAAGGTAAATTCAGTGTTAGCATTCATTTCAAATGCTATCTCGTGTTCACCGTGCGAGCATGGCACAAATAAAGGTGACTTGACTTGAGTAATGTTGAGGCTTTACAAGGCATTGGTCAAACCACATCTGGAGTATTGAAAGCAATTTGAGCCCCACATCCAATGCAGGTTGATGAGGATGATCACAGAGATGAGATGTTTAACATACATGGAGAGTTTGATGGGTCTGGGCCTGTACTCACTGGAGTTTAGAAGGATGAGGAGGGATCTCAGTGATGCAATCTGAATAGAGTAGATGTGAGAATATATATCCAGTAGCGAAGAGAGCCTAGGACCATAGGACATAGCCTCAGGCCCCTTTAGGATTCCCTGTTGGTATAGAGAGGAGGAGAAGTTCCTTCAGTCAGAAAGTGGTGAATCTGGGGAATTCATTGCCACAGATAGCTGTGGAGTCCAAATCATTTAAAGCAAAAGTTGATAGGTTCTTGATTAGTAAGGTAATTAAAGGTTATGGGGAGAAGGCAAAAGAATGGGTTGAAAGGAAAAATACCAGCTATGGTTTGAATGGCAGAACAGACTTAGTGGGCTGAATGGCCCAATTCTGCTCGAAAGTTTTATGGTCTAAAAGTGCTTTGCCATCCCCTATGTCATGAAAAATGGTTTGGAAATCAAAGTTTTACTCAAGATGTTGAAGCATTTGTTTCATTTTTACTTACTAGTTATTTATATAAAGATCTCCTGAATGTTGCTGAATGATTGATGTCTTACTCTCTCTTCGACATAAGCATTTTAAAAGTAAATGTGAGGAAGGAACTGAGATTAAGGTAAACATGAAGTCTGCAGATGTTGGGGAACAAGAACAATACAGAAGTGAGCTGGAGGAACTCGGCAGGTCCCAGGTTTCCATGGATGCTGCCTGACCTGCCAAGTTCATCCAGCTCTTTTGTGGAAAAGAACTGTGATAACATTGTTATTATTGATTTTATCTCTGAGGCGTAGGTACAGGGGATTATTGGGGGTGGTCAGGCAAGTTTTCAAGTCTATTCCATTGGCAGTCAGTCATGCCTTGCAGTAAATGTGACAGTGAAAGATAGTCACCTGATCATACGAGTACAGTAAAATCCCATTATCCAGCACCCATGGGAGCGCAGGTTCCGGCAGGAAATGCGAATTTTCCTGTTGACTGACACTCACTCTTCCAATGCCTAACGAATACACCTGCATTAAGAATACACCCTTTAAAAGACAAAAGACAGTGCAAAATGTAACTTGATTTTTTTTAAAACAGTGCTGTAGTCTTTAATTATGTAAGTTTCACTTTAATCAAGTAATTCCCATAACTTACAAAATTTAAATTCGAATCCTGATCTCTGATGCTCTAACAGTGATAAATAGTGCTGGCCACTTTGCGAACCGTGCCGCTGTTATAATGAACCCCCTCCCCACAATACATCTCTTAGTTCTTTGTCCTCCTCCCATTGGCCAGGCTGAGGTTCTTCATTACTTGGTAGTTTTCACCATGAGCCATTTTGCATGCATGCCTGGTTCAGGGTTATTGTCTTAAAATGATAACTCAGTGCATCTCCTCACAGAGGCTGGCTGACCTGTTGAGTACTTCCAGCAATTTCTGTTCATCTTTCAGATTTTCAGTATCTGCCATTGTTTGATTTTAAATCAAAAGATTAACCCATTTTGTCCACACAGTTCATTTGGCAGTTTGAACAGTGGGCTGCTCCTGTACAGTAAACCCTCTTTTACAATGAGAGCTTGTCAACCTGGTTCATAAATAAAAATGTGGAGCATCATTCAGCATAGAGGGAAAATCAAACACTGCAGATGCTAAAATTCCAAAATATAACAGATAATTCTGGAAATAGTCAGCAAGTTGTTTGGCTCTGACACAGAACATGCCGTGTCACTGCTCTAAAGTCTCCAGACACACGAAATCCAAGCTGGAGAATTTTATTGTTCCTGTTTCCCATTTCCAGCACGTGCACCTGCTTTTGCCATCTTGGGGATATACTCATCTCCTCACGTGTGAAGACTGGACTAAAAGGTGGTAGGAGGCCATTCCTATCACTGACATCTCTACAGAGACTGTCGCTAGGGCTTTCGTGGATCATTGGATTCCATCATTCGGTGTTCCGGTCACTTTTACAATGAATCGAGGGTCTCTGTTTGAGTTGGCGTTGCTCCGAGCTCTCACTGATTTTCTGGGCACCACCTGTATTCACCCGACAGCTTACCATCCACAGACCAACAGCCTCCTTGAGCATCTCCATTGACAGTTGAAGGCAGGTTCCGGAAATGAGAATTTTCCTGTTGACTGACACTCACTCTTCCAATTAACATGAGATGCATCTACATGGAGTGAACATTTCCTAAGACTCCCCTTGGAGTGCATGCTAGGGTTAAGGTAGATCTTGGATATTCAGGGGCAGAGCTAGTATATGGCACTATGCCAACCTTACCAAGCAGTTTGAGAGTCCGAGGCCAAGTACAATGCTCCATTATCCAGCTGGTTATATTGATTGTTTTTGGGAAAACATGAGATTATTCCAAACTACTCCTACGTGCAGGCGTCACCTTCAGTGTACATGTCAAATGATTTATAACCACTTCAGCCTATTTACGATGGTCCTTTTTGGGTTTACAATGCCACCTGAAGGCTTTTGTGATCAACAGGAATGGAAAAGCTGACTTGGTTTCCATCGACAGGTTGAAGCCAACATATATCGACTGTCCATGTTTTGCGTTGGAGTCAGAGGACCAGTTGCACCCTTGCCAGTCTTGCACTATCATACGAGGTCAGGCTGAACTGTCAGCCCTCCGGTCCGTTACATGGCAGGACAGTTCAAATCAGTCGTCTCCTTGCATGGCTCAGAGGCTGGGGAGGGGGGGGCTGTCACAATCACGAACTTACCCTCTTCGGGAGTGGTGCCAACTGCCACTGATGATGTAAGTGATGCGATGTGCGAGTTAATAGTGCGCATGCGGGGAATGAATCTCAGATGCAGGAGGATCACATGTGGCAGTGAGCCAATGAGAAGGTCAGAGGAGTTTAGCTGGGTGGTGTTTGGGGAGATGGAGAATGCAATGTTGTGTCCCGTGAATAATTTGACTTCACGGTGTTCTTTATTTGTTTGTAAGCTGTGGTGAATCAGTGTCATTACAAGCCTTTGTGGACAAAGAAACAATTTAAAGCTTTACATTGAAGAGACAAGATCTTTGATGTAAAGAAGGTTTTGCACTGTACTCTGATCATGCACTGACATCATATCGGTCTGGAGGTTTCGGCACCCAGTCATCCGGGATGACTGGAGTGGAGATCAAACCCACTGCTCTTTAAATCATGAAATGAGAAATGAGCCAAGATTCCCCTGACCCCTGTTGCTTCCATATTTTATACAAAC
This sequence comes from Narcine bancroftii, assembly GCF_036971445.1. Lineage (NCBI taxonomy): Eukaryota > Metazoa > Chordata > Chondrichthyes > Torpediniformes > Narcinidae > Narcine > Narcine bancroftii. The sequence goes on along the minus strand of NC_091469.1, from coordinate 335,051,607 downwards.
AGAACTCCTCTGTAATTTTCTTCACAAGAAAATGTCATTAGTATCTTTGTGGAAAAAGGAATTTGATTTTTAACAAAACAGAAATGTCAGCAGAATGGCAACAGTTGGCCTTCAAGAAAAACTTTGCAATTTGGAGGGTTGCCAGCAAATTAGAGGCTTGCCCTAATATCCGAGATGTCTCAAAACTTGCAAAAGGAAGCACAGCTAAGAAAGTTTTACAGCACGCAGCCAGAACTTTGCTCTAAAAAATGAAAACACAAACGATAAGTGAAATCTGAAAGTTCCAACACTAAACAGAAAACTACTTCAACATATAAAGCATGCGCATATTAGCAATGAATGGATGATTTTAAAATGAGTTTCTTTTATCTAAATCAGTCTTGCTGAAAATAACCATGGATAGAATATATTGCCCCTTGCCTGGAGACTCTTAAATCTGTGAAGTGAAATGGGTTTCTCATAGTGATAATAACCTATTGAAATTAAAAGAAAGATTTGCATCTCAGGAGACAATCTTTCCACAGAACATATCAGGAGGCAAATATAGGACAACTCCGATTATCTGACCACGTTGGACAACTGGTCATTTTTTAAAAACAGCCCAGTAGCAACAGCAAACCACCTGTAACAGTGTTTAAACAACAACAAACAACAAGGTAAGGCATTTTAAGCATTAAATAATGTTTCATTCTCACCAAAAAAATGTTGGCCACTGCCTAACACTGACACCTCTCAACCAAGGACCCTACTCCTACCGGGAGCCTCAGGTCCCCGCCCCTGCCGGGAGCCTGAAGTCCTCGCTCCTGCCGGGAGCCTGAGGTCCTCGCTCCTGCCTGGGAGGCTGCTCTCCTTGATGACCCCGGGACAAGGACCGCTTGCGGCTGGGAGACAGTGACACGCAGTTTGAGAGGGAGAGTTGAAAAGAAGTCTATAAGGGAAGGTAATGAAGAAATGGAAAGAAGGGAGGGAGTTACCTGAAATGAGGACAATCGTTCTAATTCAATGTTGGGTGAATTTCTTTTCAACTTGTGAGGTTAGTTCAGCTCTGGAAACATTTTTTGGATAAATGAGGATTTTGGAGAATCTGATTTCGGATCATTGGAGTTGTACTGTACTCTGCAGAACATCTCGGGAGACAAACTCTCTGCAGAACATCTCGGGAGACACAAAACATATCAGCAGGCAAACTCTCAACAGAAACCCACCCTCCTCTGCCTGGCAGAACTTGTACTCAGCCTCAATAACTTCTCTTTCGGCTCATCCCACTTTCTCTAAGTCAAAGTGGTAACCATGGGTCGCAGCTCTGCCTGCTTTTTTGTTGGATGTGTGGAGAAATCTATGCTAAAAGCCAACACAGACAATGCAACTCAACTCTTCCTCCACTACATTGACACCCACATCAGTGTTGCCTAATGCAGCCATCAACGTCTTTGCTGTTACCTGGACTACACTTCCTCAGCCCTGTCCCTCATAAGGATTCAATTTTCTTCTCTCAATTCATCCACCTCCATTGCACCTGCTCCCAGTATGAGGTTTTCTGTTGCAGAGCATCCAAGAGGTTCTCCTTCTTCAAATAACACAGCTTCCCCTCTGCTGCCATCAACTCAGCCCTTATCCACATCTCCTTTATTTCCGCACGTGGCTTTTTTCCAATCTGAGACACAACAAGGTCAGGATTCCCCTTGACCTCACCAGCCTCTGCATCCAATAAATCATATTCCGCAATTCCCACCACCTGCAATGTATCCCACCACCAAACCTCCTCCATCCACTCATCCCTTCCCATTAATTACTCTATTGGTGCCTATCCCTATGATTGCAAGAAATGCTATACTTGCACCCACACCTCCTTCCCCACCAACATTCGGGGCCCCAAACAGCCCTTCCAAGTGAAGCAACACTTCATTTATGAATCTTCAGGGGTCAACTACTGCATCTAATGCTCCCTCTATTGCCTCCTCGACTGGGCGTAGACTCATTGAGCACCTAATAGGGACCTCCCAGTGGCCAATCAATTGAATTCCACATGTCATTCCCACACCAATAGGCCTGTCCATATCCACATGCACTGCCAGATCAAGGCCAGACACATGTTTTAGGAGCTGGTTGAAGGGTAATGGCTGGCTGGATACGAGTGAGAATTTCTTTGCTCTGAAACAAAATCAGTATGCTCCAGATGCTGAAATTATATTTTTTAAAAAAACCAGAAAATTCTAGAAGCTCTCAGCAGTCCAGGTTCTACAGAGAAAGAGTGAAATTTCTTCACTTAGCACCATGAAATCTTTAAGTGAACATGAGAGGAAGGGAAGCCCGTAGTTCAAATTCTCATTGTAAATTCAGCTCCTCAAACTATGTAGTACTCTCTCTGTACCACACTGACATGTCAGCCTTATTTGCATAGCAGCTGAAACACAATCCCTCTACTCAAAACAAAAAGTCATCCAATATTATCCATTTGGGACTTCCATGTAAGTACATTAACACTTAAACATTGGCAAGTATTTAGATTTGGAACTTGCAATTGACAGAGATTTCAAATGATACAGACTCTTAGCTCTTAGGAATCACTATCTCGGAGTATCTTTCCTGGACTAAACATACTAATTGCATTTTGAAGAAAGCACATCAGCGGCTCTACTTCCTCAGGAGTATGCGGAGGTTTGGTATGACATCACAAACCCTGGCAAATTTCTGCAGATGCATGGTTGAAAGTGTGCTGACCGGCTGCATCACAATCTAGTACAGGGACACCAATCTGCAAAAGATAGTGGACACAGCTCAAGATATCACAGGCAAAACCCTCCCCTCCATTGAGAACATCTATAGGGAACACTTCCATCGGAGAGCAGCAGCAATCATCAAGAATCCATACCACTAAGCACATGCCTGCAGCAGCAGGAAAGAGCTATAGGTACCACAAGACTACACCACCAGGTTCAGGAAAAGCTGCTACCCCTCCACCATCCTCAACAACAAACTCAATCAGAGACTCATTTAAGGGCCCTTACTTTGCACTTTATTTTTTTTCTCTCTGTATTGCACAGTCAGTTTGTTTATATTTCTTTATTTGTTTACATGTGTACACATCTTCTTGAGTATAGTTTTATGCACTACCAATAAGTGGTAATCTTGCCTCATATGAAAATAAAGAATCTCATGTCATGTATGTACTTTGACAGTAAATCTGAACTTTGAATCTAATCCCTCTCAGCCTGAGAGAACAGAACCAACGTTAACTTTTCAAGTCGATAACTCATCATCGAAACTGGGCAAAGCTGAGATAGTTCTGATTACTTTGTATTACTATAGATTAGTGGTTCTCAACCTTTTTCTTTCCACTCACATACCACCTTAAGTAATCCCTATGTCAGAGGTGCTCTGTGATTAGTAAGGGATTGCTTAAGGTGGTATGTGGGTGGAAAGAAAAAGTTTGAAAACCACTGTTTTAATCGTCCCTCATTGACTCGTTGTGTGCACGTTTCATAACTCCAAAGGAAATAGACCAATGACAATTTTTCTCAAGCAAAATATTTCAGTAACAATTGGGTCTGGAGCAGTGAATCTCAACCTTCCCTTCCCACTCACATCCCACCTTCAGCAATCCCTTGCTAATCACAGAGCACCAATGGCATAGGGATTACTTAAAAGTGGTATGTGAGTGGAAAGGAAAAGGTTGAGAACCACTGCAACAGATTTACCTTTTAATCACAAATCTACAATAGTATGCTGTATTCTTAATAATGAGAAATATTTAGTCATGAGTTCTCTTCCTCTTTTTGTTCAGTAAATTCTACACTGTGTTGCAAAAAAATATAGTGGTGTTTACAGTATTACTACAATCTTCTTTTGTAAAAGAGATCTTTGAGAATCAAATTCCATTAAAAATCACCAATATAGCTGCTTATTGTTTGTTAGTAGAGTTTTCATATCTTGAGATGGAAAGAGATTTTCCAGATTCTCTTTCCCAACGAGATATTCATCTTTAATCTGCTTTTGTACATCAATCAAGAGATACTGTGTCAGGTGGATTGGGGAGTATATAAATTGAAATGTACGTACTAATACCACATTCTGAAGAACTATTTAAAGTTTAATTATAGTTAGGCACTAAATCCATTCCTCAAAGTGAAGTGATTTTCTTTATATGTCTTGGCCAAAGCTACATGATTGGTAAAGAGTGGTTTCAGAGAATCTGTTCCAAGTATTTCCAAATATTTGTCATGTAACTTTTTACTGGCAACGTCAGGGCTTACAAGTTTATGAAGCGTGCTGTATGAACCTGCTTTGAGCTTCGTTAAACTACTTATTGGATACACATGAGAGGTCTGGAAACAGTTAGGATAGCAACATTTCAGAGGCATTTTGACAGACATATGAACTAGCAGGGAACAGCAGAGAATGTGATGACATGTGCGTACTCTAGACAACAAATTTGGACTTGAACAGACCATGAGCAGGGAAATGAGAGGAGTTAGGCTAACGTCGCAGTGGGCTGAAGAGACGGATCCTATGCCTGTACTATTCGGTTCTTTCGGCCTTTTCATTTAAATGTGTGAGAAAAATGCACCATAATGGGCCAAATCTTCTTTCATATTTGATTATAGTGGAAAAACTGATGAATTAAGGGACAGGCATTAATTGCTAGCTTAATTAGAGCTTTCACTTGATCAATCTCTTGAAATTGCATGATAGAATCAATACCTTTGATAATCGAACGTTATTTCTAAAAGCAGAAACCAACCAAACAGCGTAACTGGGCTGCGAAACAAAAGAGCGATTATGAGCAGAAGAATAAGGTTCATTTATTTCATGGTTTCAGTGATCTCAGAATGAAAGCACATTTTGAATGGCCAAATAATTTGAAGGAACAGAGACATGCCTCATGTGATTGGCTACAATTACTCTGGGCATGCTTGCCAAGCCTCTTGGAGCACTCTTCAATTACCTAAACACTTTGCTGCATTTTCCCACACAAGTAACATGCATCCAGATTCAGAGAATAAAAGTCGATTCTTCTTTACTCATCCTACATTCTGTCAGGCTAATTGTACTAAGAGGCAACAAGCTGATTGCTTGCTTCACATGTGCCATCAAGGCACCTCATTTCCAGTCGACTGAAATCTCTCATCCACTCAATTCAAACAATAAATCAAATACTAATTTTCAATTATTATTTATTGAACAAAATGAAATATTATACTGAATTGCTTTTAGTCTGGCAGACAAAGATTTGCTATTAGCATTTTCCGTGGCCCTTACAGATAAAGAGAAACAAAACAGAGTCCCCCTCAGAGTTACTGAGTGTCTGTTGATTTGTCTCTGGCATTCCCACAGCTGCTCAAGGCCCCAGTTCAGTTCAAACTATCGGTAACCTGAGCCTAGATCCAAATTTCCAACACGATGAGGAAGCATCAGCCCCCAGGGCCCTTCAGGAGCCCTTCTTGCCCTCAGCGTCTTCTCGAATCCCGGCTCTGACACCCAGGTTCCATGAACCAGCCTCCAGCAGCCTGCTGCCTGTCCCCCGACCTCAAGTTACCAGCAGCCCATACCCTTTGTGGTTCCTCGCCCATGTCACCAACGGCTTGCCCCCTGTGTGTGTCATTCAGCCGCAGAGACTCTCACTGTTCCACCAGCGTGATCAATGTCCTTAAAGTTGTCTCCTCTGCTTCTCCTTCTTAACGGGAGGGTGTGCTCCCTGTTACTAGTGCCCTGAACCGATCTGCTGCTCCCCCAGCATGTGCAACCGCTGGAGGCCACTACCAAGCATAGACACCACCATCAGGCATTATTGACTCCTTTAACAGGCCATTTAGAGCCTTAACAGAGTAGGACCAGGCAGTAGGATCCCTCAGAGAAGTGCTGCACCCCTGTTTCCCACTCTCTGTCGGTTCACATTAGTAGCAGCAGCACTCCTGTTACAACAGCTCCAGCAACACCACCATTTAATTTCTTTCTCTTGTGTTCAGGGCTGAATTAGGAACTTGTTAGGTACATCTGGGAACTTTTCATCTGCTCAAATTTGAGAATCCTGAAACCAACCACAACAGTTTTTATTTTGTTTCTTCTCTTCTAATAATCATATCTCAATGAATTTCTGTTTTGTGAGAGATAAACGCAAGCTGGAATCATCAAATATGATGTCAGGAAGTGGCGAATGCAAGCAGTACAAATGAGTTACAACCACAATGTTATCAATGAGACCATACCAGTCAGAAATTCCACCTCTGCGTACCTTTACAATCCTATGGACCTTACCCTCAATGGTCACAGGATGTTCCTCCATCTAGCCTTCACCCACCTGGAAAATAAGAACACGTATGTCCAAATGCTGTTTATTGACTTCAGTTCAGCATTCAACACAATCATCCCTCAGTACCTGATGAGGAAGTAGAGCTTGCCGGGTCTAAACACCTCCCTCTGCCACTGGATTCTCGACTTCCTGTCGGGGAGTCCTCAGGCAGTCCAGATCGGAAACAGCACCTCCAAGACCATCACACTGAGCACAGGGGCCCCCCAGGGACACATGCCGTGTCCACTGTTGATCACTCTGCTGACCCACGACTGTGTAGCTGAACACAGCTCAAACCATAATCATCAAGTTTGCTGACGACTCGACCGTGGTGGGCCTTATTAGTAAGAATGAGGAGTCAATGTATGGAGATCATGTGCAGACACTAACAGACTGGTGTAGAGCCAATAACCTGTACCTGAATGTTAATAAAACAAAAGAGATGGTTGTCGACTTCAGGAGGGCCCGGTGGGGTCCACACTCCACTGATCAATGTTGATTCTATCGCTAAAGTTGTCAAGAGTATCAAGTTCCTTGGTGTGCACGACAGAGAATCTCACCTTGTCCCTTAACACCCGCTCCATAGCCAAGAAAGCCCAGCAGCCCCTCTACTTCCTAGGAAAGCTGAGGTAAGTCCATCTCCCACCCCCCATCCTCACTACATTCTACAGAGGATGTATCGAGAGCAACCTGCGGAACTGCATCACCGCCTGGATTGGAAGCTGGACCATCTCGTACTGTAAGACTCTGCAGAGGATATTGAAGTCAGCAGAAAAGATGATTGGGGGCTCTTTTCCAACCATGATGGACATTAACAATACACAATACACACGGAAAGCAATAAACATTGTGAAGGACTCCACACACCCCTCATGCAAACTGTTCTTCCATCTGGTAGGAGGTACTGTAGCACTTAAGCCCTTATGTCCAGATTAGGAAACCTTATTTTTTCCCCCAAGCCATCAGGCTCCTGAATTCCTAGAGGATTTGTGGATAGTGTTCCGTGGACTTTTATTGTACACATCTTAATATTTCAACTTCTATTTTATCTTATATTTATGTAAATCTGCTCCATGATCGTCTTTACTTTGCAATGCATAGTATAAACGGCAAATAAAGGAGATTTAACGTGACAATGTGTGCAAGAAATCACATCCAAAAAGTACATCTCAGTGATGTGAAGCCTTTCCCTTCTACTTGGGTGTATGTTTTGGCTGCATGAATCTCTGGTCCAAGCCAGGTGGTTGAGGTTTAAAATATTACACCTCAAAACCTTGGTTTTCACTCCAGTGAGATCTGAAGGGATGCTGCAGTTTCAGAGATGGCATCCTATAGGAGTGATGCTGAACTAAAGACTGTTGATCATTTGAAGGGAAAATTAAAGAGCCAGCAGGGACCAGAGTGTAAACTCTCCAATAACACAGAAGGAAAATAACATGAATGCTAAGCCAGGAGCATTGGCACCAGATGTCAACTGGATGACATCCATCCTGAGCATGAGAGCCTGAGTCCATGGTCATGGACATTTCCTTCATCCTACTGCCCAAAAGGTTTAAGAAATGATATTTAACTTGCAACGTACACAGCTAGAGATAAATTCAAAGACAAATAAAGTGAGAATGCCAACTGAATAATCACCTCCGCTTCTCATTCCTTGCGAATCACTCATAAATCTCATCAACAAAAAGAGTATGCATTTATTTAGCAGCAAACAAAGGTCAGCAGAGCAACAAACAGATTTGAGGAAAGAATGCCAGATGTTTGGTCAAATTGATCCATTTAAAGTAGCACCTTAAAAGGAGGAAAGAGCAAGTAAGGGGGACTGAAATACTTTGATCTGAGAGGTCATAGCCATTGTGTTAGCTGATGGATGTCAGGGATGTGTGAAAGAAGAGAATTGGATTGGCAGAGAGAATTTGGATATCAACTGCCAGTCTAGAGTTGGGGCTTTCTTGTAGCACTGACTGCAGCAGATAGGATTTGGGGCGCTGGGGGTAACTTTGGCAGGAAAGAGGCAGAGTATTAAAGTGAAAATAACAAAAGCAGCAAGTGGCTGTCCAGATTCACAAACAGTGCACCATATTTTTGAGACATACAACCCTTCTGGCATTTGCTTCAGTCAAATGTTATTGTAGGATATTTGAAGTTCAGCATACATCTTGTTGAAACTTGTATTTGAATTTTTTTTAAACAATTGAGAATGGAAGGAATGAAAATGAAAGGAAGTACCATCCAACTGCACTGACACAGTGCATTTGTAGACATGAGATGCTTTTTTTCAAATCATTGATAGATTTAGGAAGATGTTCTAAGGTTTCACGTTGAATTATATGATACAGATGATGGCAGTAACTATGCTGTTTTTTAAAAAAAATTAAATTAATCCCACAACATACTTTGTTCTTATGGCTTTGTAAAATTTTCTGCTTCTAAATATTTATCCAATTCCAAGGGTCAAGGCAACTGGCGATGATGGAGCCACCAAAGTTAGGGTGAAATATGCAAAGAGATGGGCAGAAAAATGAAAGAGCGAAGGAGTTGATATTGGACTGGGGCTGAAAAGTTGGCGGATGGAAACAGAGAGAGAAACACAGGGGAATTAAAATGAGAAATAAATGAGAACCATTTAAAAAAAAGAGCAATCATGTTTCTATAAACTGCCATAATCACCGTGTAAAGCAGACTAATTATATGGCCTGCCATAGGTACATACTGTAGATAAGCCCACAGATTCACTCACTTTTATCTCCACTGTGCAAAATACACACAAAAAAAATCACATCAGGAACCTGCCAAGATCCATGGATCCCAGGGAAATTCTGGAGCAGAGGATTGATAAAGAAAATAAGTTTGCAAAATGATTAGAAATATCTGACGCCTGTGTTGGTTGGTCCTGCGAACATGGTTAGGAGTCAAACACGACCAACAGGAAGAAGAGTTTGGATTGATACCTTAATGCATTAAGGTTTTGGAATGAGATTCATATGAGCAAGCTCAGCGATCTCCTAATTTGGTTGCAAAGCATGGATATTCTGATATCTCCATTTTCCCTTCCCAACAACCCATGTCCCAAACATTCCTTTAGGGAGAACCAATGACTTGATCTTTCAGTTTAGTATCTGGCATTCACTGCCCATCACGTACTTGCCCTGCGTTAAAGAGACCAACTACAAATTTCAATTAGTCTGCAAGTATAAGTCTGAGCACACAGGCCACCTAACATTTTAATTCACTATTTCACTTCCACTCTGCCCCCAGCCGCTCACTTCATCCAACAAAGCTTAACAAAAAATAAATAAATCGAGGAATAATACCTTACCTTTCTAAGAAGCAGTTTACAGTTTTCTGATTCAACACAGTTTAAATATTCCAAATCATTATTACAACTGCCCTTCTTTTGGATGGCTGCTGTTGGCAATAGCTTAACTTTCCCCTTCAGACCACCCCAAACTTGCATTTGTTTCTTCATTTATAATGTTCAGTCTTTTTATTTTCTTCTCTATCCTACATTTTGTCATTTGACCTTTTATTTTTTATATTTATATTTAAGATTTATTGTCAGAGTACATACATGATATCACATACAACCCTGAGATTCTTTTTCCCATGGGTGAGGTTGAATTACCATTTATTGGTACAGGTACACAATCCTTTATCCGGATATCTAAAATCCAGAAAGCTCCAAAATCCAGAAAGGGGGGAGAGAAATGGCAGGGCGAGTTAGGCAGGCGAGGGGGGAGACTGGCAGCGCAAGTCAGGTAGGCGAGAGAACGGCAGCGCGAGTCGGGTAGGCGAAGGGGGAGACTGGCAGCGCAAGTCAGGTAGGCAGAGAACGGCAGCGCGAGTCGGGTAGGCGAAGGGGGGGAGGAGATGGCAGCGTGACTGGAAGGAGGTGGGGGTGGATACTGCAGCACAATTCGGGTGGGCTTAAATCTGGCTTTCCGAAATCCGGAAAAATCTGAAATTCAGAACACACTGTCCCCCAAGGGTTCCGGATAAAGGATTGTGAATCTCTAGTGCATAAACACAGTGTACACATCTTGACAAATAAACAAATGTAAACAACTGACTGTGCGATACAGAGAGGGGGGGGGGAAACAGACAATAAAGTGTAAAAGAAAAAAATCTTTAAATGAGTCCCTGATTGAGTTTATTATTGAGGAATCTGATGGTGGAGGGGTAGCAGAGTCCCAGTCCCATCTAGTCCCAGGCTCTCTTTCACATCCTTTCATTCTTTCCCCTACCTTTGTCTTCACTTAAGCCACTTTGCACGCCTGATGTTTTACAACCCTGATGAAAGATAACCGACAGACAAGGTTAGGTGTCAAGGTAGATTATGCCCTGAACTCGCGTACAGTGACGTGGACCACTGATTGACTCAGATGCACCCACACTTTTCCTGCAGCTAAACTTGCCACTTACAACAGTTCCAATCAAGTTGGTAGACTAATTGTTCTAACCATACAGGAATAATTATTGGACTTCCCCCATTCTTTCCCCCTCCCCTCACCCAACATAGAGAGAGAGAGAGAGAGAGAGAGAGAGAGAGAGACACACACACACACACACACACACAAATTATCCCCCATACACACACGCATGCTCCCAAAAATACCCTCCCCCCCACAGACACAAACACACATACGTGTATATTTCCTTGGAAAATAACCTCACTCGAGAGAAACTTTAAACATCTTTATTCATGTCAAGATGGCACCAAACTGAACTTCCTCCTCATACAATATAACTTTGTGTGTACAACATCACGCACGTATGCAAGTTCCCATTCTGCTCTTCCCCCTCAAAAATATGTTTTGTTATTACTGGTACTTAAGTATAAAGTTAAATTTAACTATGTTAACACTCTAGAGCACACATGTCAAACTCTGGCCCGCGGGCCAAATTTGGCCCGCAAGATCATATTAAATATATATTAGAGTTGGCCCGCTGGCCGCCGTGCCAGTATAGCGGATGCACACTGAAGGTGAAAATGAAGACGCCGGAGGTGAGGAGGGATCTCAGAGTCCTGAATCCCGGGGATTGGAGCGCCGCACTCAGCCCGCCCGGCTCCTGGACACACAGACGCGGCTGGAGTTGGGGACCATCCTCGCTGGGTCTGCGCTTCAGCGGCGACGCCGGACCGAACGTCTCGTTGGCGATGCCTTCCCCCTCGCTCCGTGCGCGGTGGACCCTGCCTCCCGCTCCTTTTGTTGGAGACGAGCCCGGCGCCGTGAGATCGCAGTTTAATCCCTCTCCAACCATGGGAGGGGGTGGGAGCAACGCGCTCTTCTCAGCCAATTCCTCCACCGCCCTGGACGCCGGCGTTTCAACGGGGGGTTTGGGTGCCTTCGTCAGGCGACCGACCTGTTGGTCCAAGACAAGGGGAGAGCGAACAAACTCCACACAGACAGCACCTGAACTCGGGTGAACGTGGAGCTGCGACCCCACATTTCACATCAGGACTGTGTGTAAGATTGGGAGCAGTGAGACGGAAGCTTATTTTGTTCCTGTGATTTAAGCCTTTCTTGGGGTGGGGGGGGGGTCCTTCTCTGACGACTTGCCTAACAATTAACCTAATCAGATGTGGAGTTACCACAATACAACAGTTCTCAACCTTTTTCTTTCCACTCGCGTCCCTGTGCCATTGGTGCTCTGTGATTAGTAAGGGATTGCTTAAGGTGGTCTGTGGGTGGGAAGAAAAAGTTTGAAGACCACTGCTTTAATCATCCCTCATTGACTCGTCATGTGCACGGTTTCAGACGCTAAAAGAAATGGGCCAATGTCAATGACAATGAAAGAGTTTATCCAAAACTATTATTAAACATTTATTTTAATAAGAAAAAGTTTAACATTACATATGTTGAAAGAAGAGAAAACATGCAGATGTTGTTGAAAATTTTCAATCAATATTTAGTTCGGCCCTCGACTTAGTCCAAGTTTTTAATTTTGGCCCTCCGTGAATTTGAGTTTGACACCCCTGCTCTAAAGAATTTAAGCATAACTTCCACTAATCATGGCAACTATAGATTCCGCGCTACCTGATTTAAAATGCATTAACTGGAAACAAACACAGTCTTTAAGACACCGCCCATAGAATTTGTGATATACTGAATATAGTTTTTAAGTCACTGCATATAGACTTTTAAATGTACTGGAGGATGCCTTTCTCTCTATCTCGGGGATGATGAACACTGAACCAGAGTACGACTTTTCAACTTTTTTTGGCTGTTTATTGAGGAGGTTTAATTGCCAAAGAATCATCCTCCTCACCTCGATCTTATATCGATCCTTCTCGTCTGTGTGGTGAATTGCGAATGGTTACCTCTGTGGTGGCATACCACTGGCCTACTGCAGGGGGTAACCTCTATTCCTGCAGAAGAGCATGGGGACAAGACAACACCTGGCCGGCTGTCAATCAGCCGTCCTGACTAGACCAAGCCCCACCCGGTCGGGTGTCAATCACACTCCAGGATATGCCTGATCCGGCCCTTCGAAGACCCTCTCAGAGTTTACAGCAACATAATCTCAAAGCTGGTTCTGTGAAAGTTTATGTTGAATAAAGCCTGTTGTACAGTCTTTTGGTTTTGTATGTTTCCTTCTGACCGACAGTGCACCACAATCTCCATCTTGTGTTCTTGAATCTCTCTTTCCTCCAGTGAGTCTTGCTTAGATTCCCTTTTATCCAAGTTTTTCAAAATATTTCCCATCAACCTTTTCCTCAGCATTTCTGCCTTTCCCGATCTCTACGTGCCTTACCTTGTTCCTCTTGCTGCCGTTTCCTTTCCTCCTGTTCCCTCGCTTTTCCCTTATCTTCATTCTTCCCTCTCATGTTTTCCCATTTATTTGCTCATTTCCTTGAAGATCTTAGTTCATCTCATCTGCTTTCAGTGCCCTGAAGACATTAAATTCTTTGAGTTTCTTCATAACAGTCTTCATTTCCCATGATTCATTTCTGAAGACTTCATTATTTGACTTCTCAGCTCTGAGCACTTTGCCTCATTCTGAGCCCTCTTCATGGCTATAGTTTTCATGGCTATAATATTCTCATTGGACAGACAGAATGCATCCTCACCCTCACACACAATATCTCTCTCAAAGCTAGAGTCAGGCAGTTGATTGAGTTCATCCATGCACCAAATAACTTTTTCCTTCATTTCCAAACCTCAGCCCTGCTGCGTTCCTTTTCTTCATCAAGTGAAGAGATGTGCTGATGAAATGCAGCTGGCTATTCAACACTGGGGGCAGCACCATGATCAATGGAGTAGCCTGTGGTACATGGTATATAACAAAGCTCTTCATCTTCCTCCTGATCAATGGAGTAGCCTGTGGTACACGGTACATCACAAAGCTCTTCATCTTTCTCCTTAAGACACTTTAATGTTGTCATCATCTCTTTCTTCTCCTTCAAAAGGATCTCCAAATGTGTCCTCAAATCTTTATCCACCCATAGCATTAGGCGGTCTTCTTTAGGGCAGACCTGCATCCAAACCAAGTTCCTGGCACACGGCATGGAGCGCTTTCTAGCACACAGCAATGCTCTTTGTTAGCCACTGCCTTAAATTTCTTTCCTCTGCAATCATATCCAAAAGGCCCTTAACATGCCATTTAACAATTTCTCGGGCAGCGTCCCGGTGGTCCCAGGCCCGGCTTTCTGGCCCCTCTGAGGACGTTCTGTCCTTGGCTGACTGGCCCCTCAGTCAGCGTCTGGCCCCCAGCTCACCAGGCCCATGGCTGCCTTGACCCCTTGCTGGGTGTCTGCCTCCCTTTCTCTCTCTCTCACTTTACTGTTTCTCTCTCACTTACTCTTTTTCTTTCTCTTCCTTACTCACTTTCTAATTTCTCACTTTTTTGTTGTCTTCTGTTTTTTCCCTGCAGCTTCAATGTCATTCCTGTCATCATTCTTTCACCAAACTTTCACTTCTGACGTCCTTTTTACCTGAAATCCTGTGGATCCCGTCGTCCGGAATGTGAAATTTTATTTTTCTTATCCTTGTTGCCACTTTGTCATGTATTTTCCCTTTGAAAATAACCTAATTTGAGAGAAACTGTAAACATCTTTATTCATGCCAAGATGGCACCAAATTGAACCTCCGTGTATATGACGTCACGCACACATGCACATTCCCATAACACACCAAACACACACAATCCTGACTGTTTTTCAATAATTTGCTTACAAATATCTCCAATAAATCAAATAGATTTAAACAGTGAAAATACATTAATAATATTCAAACTATTGGAAATTAAAAACACAAAGTAAAAGAAGTCAAAAACAAAATTAATAAATTGATATCAGAAAATATGCAATTGCATTACAATTTGCTCTCAACATCAGTAAAACCAAGGAATGTACTGTGGACACTAGGAGGGGAGACTGAGGACCCCACACACCTGTCTTTAATGACAGAAAGGTGGTGGAGAGCTTCAGTACTTTCATCTTCCTCAGACTCCACATATCAGAGGACCTCTCTTGGAACAAGCATACTCAGGCAACCATGAAGAAGGCACAGCAGCATCTCTATTTTCCAAGATGTCTGAGGAGATTTGACATGTCGTTGAACACATGATTGAACTTCCACAGATATACTGTGCAAAGTATACTCATTGGTTGAATCATGACCTGGTGTGAAAATTTGAATGCACAGAAATGGAGAAGATTGCAGAAAGTGGTAGAACTATCCAAGTCCATCATGGACACTGTCCTCAAGGGGGCTGCTAGCATAAAGGACACCCATCACCCTGATCTGAGCCTCTTCTCGCTGCTTCCTTTAGGTTGAAGGTACAGAGGCTTGAAATTCACCATTGCCAAGTGCAAGAACAGTTTTTATCAAATTTTATTCAGGCTCTTGAACAACCCCATATTACTCTAACCCTATTCATAAACTAGCCCAAAATTACCCCCCAAAAAATTGTCTGCATGTTTGAAATATTAGTCCATCAGTGAATATTTATCTATCTTTTTATAGTGATTATTTCATCTTGTCTCATGGTGCAATAAGTAATTTAAATAAATGTAGTTGGTGCATCTTAAATAGCCCACCAAACAAGAACTTCTTGTACTTGTGTATCTGACAGTAAACTCTGAGTATTGTACATATGCCAACCTTCCCTGGAAAATTTAGGGGACCATATGCTAAATGTATCCAGCTGACCGATTCCAAACCTTTGCACTCCAGTACTGTGGTCAGTAATGAGCAGGTTGTCAGATGCATCTGCATGTCATTCATCCATGACTTCCACTTTTAGATATGCCCAAGTCAGGATAAAGGACAATGCTAGCAGATCTGGCTACAGGTATACCTTTTTTGGTCTGAGAGCTGAAATTCCATTATATAAGACAAAAGAATTAAAAGCAGGAGTAGGCCATATGGTCTGTCAAACCTGTCCACCATTCAATAAGATCAATGTTTAAATACTTATTTACAAATACAAGCAAATTTGGAATTAATACCAAGTACTATGTTGGGAGAATCCATCTGATTCTCCAGATCGCCTTTCCCCAGTGTGGTGATATGTTTCTTCCATTGTATATAATTATGATTGACTACTGTATATATGGAGCTGGCCCACCTACTGATGACTCATACCCTATGACTCCTCCCTCTGGTCCTGGGCCATAAAGGTCAAGCCACCTCTCCCTTCCCGCTATTTCTATACCTGGATCCGGGCCAGCAAGGTTCTTCTGTATATTAAAGCCTTTTGTTCCCTCAGCCTAGTCTTTGTGGTTACTGGTGTGCACTACACCCAGACTGCTATTTATGGGTCTTCAGACCCCTAAAAATGAGGTTGGCTTTTTAACTGCAGTCTAACTTGGACCAGCCAGGAATACTTATGGTTGACTGCCATGCCAGCAAATAGATTAAAATTAAGATTGCCGAGAATTTTCTAATATTTTCTGTGTTCTCTTTCACATAATCTTCTCTTGTTCCATCTGGCAGGTGATCAAAGTAAACAAAACCAAACAGACATGGAAAATATTTCAAAGTTTTCTGTACCATCGAGAAAAATGAGACTCATGGAAGGTGAAAATATCCATTGTTCAGGATTAATTTACCACATACACCACACTTAAAAGGTGCAGCATCATTATACAGAAATGTATGATGTTTGCTGCAAGCCAACCCCTTATCTTGCCCTATCAACTTCAATTGCTTTCAGGAATGACAGATGTTGCACAGATGAACTTATAATGCTAAGCAAAACCAGAATTAAGGTTGTCTACTCAAAACTGTACAATTAGACAAATATTGAAGACAGATTTGCTCAGACACAGAGAGAAGCTTTTAGGATTCTTGAGTAGAGGTGAAATGCCTAGGAGAGATTTTGGGTCACGCGGGTTTCTGTGAAAGAATCTTGTTTGGTAGCCAAGATAACATCTCCTAGTTCTACATTTTCTCGTGCTGCTGGAATTAATTTACCAATGAGATAATAAATTGATAGCATCAGCAAGAGATGTTTGAAAATAGACATTGTGAACAAAGTGCAGTTATTCTTTCTGCCAGTGTAAGAACGCAAATCAAGCAATGATGAATTTTATCCAACTCCACAAGCCTAGTCATTTTCTGGTCCAAAGTGGAAGAGTCAAAGACGTGACAAATAGCATAATGAACTTTGTTCTCAAATGCATTAAATTTAACTGAAAGTGCAAACAAATTTTGAGCTAAACAACTGTGGGTGGCAGCTTCCTGTTTGAGTTTATGTTCTACAAGGAATTATAAGTTGGAAAAGAACCATTAAGAATAAACCTCAGGAAATGCAAATCGCAAAATCATGCTTCAATCCAATGTCAATGGAAACTCTTACAGCTATTATGCAAACAGAAAAAGATAACTGGTTAATTAAATTATAAATATCACTCAAGTTTCACAAAAATAGACCCAGGGTTTACCAGCAACGCTATAAAGAGCAGGAACAATAATAGCTTTTTTGACGTGGCAAAATATCTTCATAGGAATGTTATCAAATAGCATTTGGAACCAAATCAGAGAAGGAGATGGTAGTTTAGATCTTACAGCCACGAGTCTGCTACTGACTGTCTCTCATCATCATGCAATTAATCTTAACTCAGCCCAATTCAGATGATCAAACTTGCTTCTCAACTTGTCCCTGCAGCTGAGAAACAGGTTCCAGAAGGGTAGCAAGACTTTGACTGTTGAAGTGAAGTGACATAGAAGAACAGGCAAAGTGTCCATCTCTGACACTAGTGACAACCATCTTTGTCAGCTGTTCAAACTGTCAGGGCTTTCCAATGTTCTGAATATCTCTAAACATTACTTAAAATTGAAATAAAGGTTTAATTATTTATAAAGTTTTTAAAAAAGCAACCAATAACATTTAAGAACATTTAAATGATTAAAGGTATTAAAATATGAATCAAATGGGAGACGTGTTTCTTTTTTTCTCTCCAAGGCATTTCAATCCATTTTGAAATCAATGGACTTGGGAACAAGGCACCAGATCTCAGAGTCAGGGAGCATGCTATCAGATGCTTCAGTCCATCTTGTCCATCCTGCCATTACCTGCCTGAGTTGGTCTCATTTGCCTCTATTTGACCCATATCCCTCAAATCTTATCTCAGTTGATGGAGGAGATGAGAGCTTTGCAATTTCAGTCATATTTAGGCCTGTTATTGGACTCACAAGGATAGAAAGCAGAAGAGAAGAGCCAAGAACTGGCCAGTGGAGCTAGATCCACAAACCTTGGACCAGCATTTTCATTCTCAGAACCCAGCATCTACTGCTATTTACACTGGCAATGCCAACAGTTCCAAGTCAGACGTTTCATGGCAGCACCATAGGGCTGCATACTTAGCCCACTGTTCTACTCACTTTACATCTATGGCAGTATGCAGGGCCAGTACCAGATGATTTGTGCCCTAGGCAAGGCCAACTATTTGCATCCGCCCCCCTTAAATTTTTTGTCAAAAAATTGAAAACCACAAAGCTTGATACTGTGAAATATATTTTAAATTGCAAGAATACGTAATACATCAAGCCTTGATTATCTTCTCAAATACAAAAAAAATATTTTGGCACACAAATCATTTTTAATAAAGGACACTCAGTAGAATGCATACCTCCACCAAGGGCAACACAACATTAAAATCTTTTATTTCACACACAAGAATGATGCAATATGAAATTGTCCCTTTGGTCCATCAAGTTTCCCATAACCATTTTTACAAATCTATGCTATTCCATTTTTTATTTTTATTTTCCACATTTCTATCATTTCCAAACCCCCCCCCCCCCACCCCCACCCCAACACCAGATTCTACAACTCACTTACACACAAGAGCAATGGTCAATAATCTACCTGCCCACATCTTTGAGATTTGAGAGGAAATTGAAGCATCCGGAGGAAGCTCACATGGTCACAGGGAAATTACACAACTGTGAGAACTTGCAACACATTGATAGAGAACCCTGAGCAAAATGTAACTGTATAATTTCAGCATGGCTCTCCACATGGAAATTCAAGAATGCTTTTCTGCGTCTATCGTTTGAAGTTCTCAAGTTTTATGAAACTTTGACAATTAGGATAAACAATATAATGACATAAAATAGCATGGAGTAATGGCTATGTTGATTTATTTTAAGAGTGTATGTATTTTTATTTCTCATCTACGAATATTGATAGTTATTCTGCTTTTAGAAACCAGCTAGTACCTGTCCTGAGATAACCATATTGTGTTACCCTGGGCCATTTTGGTCTCAAATCTGCTTGGTTCCTCTTCTCATGAATTATGATCCTCTGAAAAGGGGCTAGTCATAGACAGACTGACTGACTTTTCTTCATGAAGTGTTAATAAATTGCTCAAGTCAATGTTAGAATTATTGGAACAATAAATGTAAATATCTCACTTATTCAAACAGCCAAGTACACATTTAGGCTTACATAATGCTCCCCTCGGCAGTCGGCCTAGAGGCACACACTGGAGCTCCCGACACCAATTCCAAGCCCTCCCCTCGGTCTACTATTGCAGCTCTGGTGTAGGCTGAGGTACGGTTTGGAGCCGGGCGCCGGGAACTCCCAGTTCTGGTGACCAGAGCTCCCAATGTCTGACTCTGAACCCTCCCCTCAGCAGTCAGTCTACAGGCATACACCAGAGTATCTGACATCAACTCTGAATCTTCCCCTCGGCCTACCTGAACTGTGGGGCACAATTTGCTCTCTTCTACAGCACCCCTCTGAGGTCTGTGCCTTAGGCAGCTGCCTAGTTAGCCTAATGGAGATGCTGACCCTCATTGTATGGCTTGGTATGACAACACCAGCTACAAATTTGCTGACAATACCATGGTAGTGGGCTGTATAAAAGGCTGTACAAAAAGGGGCAATGATTCAGCATACAGAAGGGAGACTGAAAACTTTGCTGAATGATGTACTAACAACAACCTTGCACTCATTTTCACCAAAACCAAGGAGCTGATTGTGGACTTCAGGAAAGGAAAACCAGAAATGTACAATCCACTGATCATTGGGGGATCCGAGCTAGAGTGGGTGAGCAAATTTAAATTCTTAGCAGTCACTATCTCAGAGGACCTTCCTTGGACCCATCATACCTATATTCTGGTGAAGAAAGCACGTTAGTGCCTCTATTTCCTGAGGAGCTTGCGGAAGCTGGTATAACATCAGAGATCTTGGCAAATTTCTATAGAAGTTTCATGAAAAAGGTGCTGACTGGCTGCATCATGGCCTGATATAGGGGAACCAATAACTCTGAGCGGAAAGGCCTGCAAAAGGTAGTGGACACAGCTCAGTACATCACAGGAAAAACTCTCCCCACCGTTGGCATGGAATGTTGCCATTGGAGAACAAGAGCAATCATCAAAGATCCACACCACCCAGCATATGCTCTGTTCTTGCTGCTGCCATCAGGAAAGAGGTGTAGGTGCCCCAAAACTCATGACTCATACCACCAGGTTGAGGAACAGCTGCGACCCCTCCACCATCGGACACCTCAACAATAAGCTGAGTCTCATATAAGGTACTCTAATTTTTCACATTACTTATTACCTAGTTTTTTTCCCCATATAGTTTACATTTCACTCTTGTATACAAATCTTTTCTTGAGTACAGTGTAAAGTTATCACGAAGTAGAAAATCTGCTGGACCTGCAGGAAAATGAATCTCAGGGTTTTATGTGATGCCATGCTCGTAAATTGGCAATAAATCTGAACT
Organism: Narcine bancroftii; assembly: GCF_036971445.1. Taxonomy (NCBI): domain Eukaryota; kingdom Metazoa; phylum Chordata; class Chondrichthyes; order Torpediniformes; family Narcinidae; genus Narcine; species Narcine bancroftii. The sequence continues at coordinate 335,031,134 of NC_091469.1, read as the reverse complement.
TTGAAATTCTGCGTCCTGAAGACAAAGCTGGTCAAAGAGGATGGAAGGAGTGATTAAAGGGAGACAAAATGTAAGGAAACAATGGGTTTCTGGATCTTAACACCCGAGGGCCAGGCCACCGATGGTAAAGCAGTTGTATTTTGGCTATAGTAAGCATAAATTATGGGGAAAATGCAATGGCACATTGAATTTGAACTTGAACTCTAAGCAGTAAGGTCAGAGTTAAAATACACCTGCCTTTCATGGCCTGAACCATACCATCCCTTCCAATCTGCATTAAATGTAATTTCCCCCAGTTCTCTCCTCTTGTAGATCTGTGATAGTTTGGGGTAATGTAGCAACACTCAGCTGTGTCTTCAATTGCCATCATATAACTGAATAGCAAAAAGGTTCAATGAATTTTCACCTCTGTTTCCCAAATACACTCTAAAGGCATCCAATTGTTGCCACGTCCCATGAATGATTTTTTTTTAAATCATCCAAGACTCAGTTCTTGCCAAATTTTGGAGTTCAAATCAGGTATCACCAAAAAAAATAGTGATTAAGGATGACTTTGGGGGGGGGGGGGGGGGGGGGGGGGATGCAAATAAAGCAGTGGGAAATACAGATGTAGGAACTGACAGAGAGGTTTCCAGCATTCAGAGTGTAGACAGCTAAAGGTAGTCTACACCCTATGGAGAAAGAATACAGGTGATTGCACAAATAGCAATTATAAACAAAGGGCTATAATCTGGAAGTAGATTTTTTTTTAATGATACACATGATGTACATGGCCCATGAATTCCATGCCACCCAATTTCACCCAATTGACCTTCCATTCCCTTACGTTTTGGAGGAACCGGAGCACACAGTGAAAGTACAGGCAGGTCACAGGGAGAACGTAACAACTCCTTGCAGACAATGCTGGATGGTGAACATGGCATGAATTGCCTGTGGAAGAAACACAAAAGCTACAGTTGCTAGAATCCTGTGCAGGCAAGGAATTGCTGGAGATACTCAGCAGGTCAGACAGCACCCGTGGGTAGAAGTGGACAGTCAGCATTTAAGGTCTGAGTTCTTATGCTGACTGATTATTTCTACCCATGAGTGCTTTCTGACCTGCTGAGCTCCTCCAGCAATTCTTTGTCTGCTCATAAAATGTCCCCACCCGTGTTATAATAAGCAATTAAATAATCACAGCCCCAACAATTCTGGATCAATTCAGACCTCCTGAGCTTTTAGTGCGCAGTGTGCACATTCTTGCTGTGACCACATTGGTTTTCTTCCACATCCCAAAGATGTCCTGGTTCTTAGGATACTTGGCCACTGTAAAAATTACCATGGAGTTGGTGCCTGGTGGGATTATTAATGGGGGAAGATAATAAAAAGGAAACGGGAGCCAGTGAAATAACTGTGGGGGGGGGGGGGGTGGATTGGTAGGATTGCGCTGAGAGTTGGCAGAGATGCAATGGGATGAATGTCCTCCTCTTTCTATATCACACCCAGAGTGCCAACCTGGAAAGGGCATGATATTTTTAATTGCAGTATGTCCAATTGCAGATGCAAAACAGAAAAGCAGAATCCAGTTGTCCTGTGCACATTCAAAATGGACAATCCATACAGGGAGAATGGTTGCTTTTCAGAAAATCTAGATACTAAATCGTTTATCACATAAAAATCACAAACCACTCCTGCCTTCGTGTGGTAACATAAGGTAACTACACACACATTGTATCTTCAGACTAATACAGCAAAGTTAACGTGAGATTTCTCTGTAAAAATAATAGGAAAAGTCTTTCTGAAATCACAGAGCATAAGCTGACGATGTCAGAACATCATCATGTGCAACCTTATTGCTTGCAAGCACTCTCGTCACATCCTAGAAAGCTTTCTCTCATGGAACTAGAGGGCCTTTGAATTAAAACCAGTGATGAAATCACATTCAGAGACTAATTGCAGGTGTATGAAAGCGGTGTAGATTGAGGATGGAAGTCATGTGATGATCGGCCACATGAGCTGCCCTACCTTTCCGAGAGAGAATAGGGTCCTCAATGTTTTGGAAGAAATACAAAGCTCTTTTAAAATGGGTTCAATAAAACAAACGAGTGAAAGAAGGAAAGTGAACTCACATCAGCAAAACTGAATCTTGACACTGAGAAGCAAGTGTATGAAAAGAAAATTAAAATATTGCTATTTCCTTATTTGCTTTGTCGAACACTTACGCTCTGTTTGTGACTCTAAACTTGATCTTCCTACAGCCAACCATTTTAACTTCCTCAACCATTTCTTTCAAAGACAAGTCTGACCTTAGAATCATTTGTTGTCAGGGAGAGGCCAAACATAAACTTGAAGGAAAAGGGCATCATCTTCCCCATAGACTGCCTTAAATATAACACTGTCCCCAGATCTCGAAAAATAGATAAATGATAAACAGGAAATAAATGATCAGCAACATCCATAGGCTTAGTTTAAATATAGTAGATGTGTGCACAGTTGGGCGGAGAGCAGAAGTGGTATATGACGGGAGCTGCGGGCATTGTTACTGGAAGTTGGTTGAAGCAGCTCAAGAAAAATAAAGTTGGTTAAGTGCTAAACCAATGTAAAGTCATTCTTCTTGGAAGGGGCTCAAGAATTCGCCACTATGATTAATTTTGATCACAGTTTCATACCAGCAGTGGCCTGTATCATGCGCTCCCCCTATGGCGGGAAAAGTAAAAACATTACCTGGGACAAAGAGGAAACGGAGGCGATCCAGAAAACTAAGGACACACTGGCCATTGCCATCCTTCTGGTACACCCCAGGCCAGAGGCGCCATCCGCTTTCACAGTAAAAGTCTCTAGCACAGCGGTAGAAGGCATACTGGAGCAATTCATTGAAGGGCAATGGCAACCTCTGGCCTTCTTTAACAGGAATCTCTGGTCACTCGAACTCAAATACAGCACCTTTGACCATAATATATTGATGCTGTAACTGGCAGTCAGGCACTTCAGATATTTTTGGAAGGTAGACAATTCAGGGTCTTCACGGACCCTAAACCATTAACCTTTGCCTTGCATAAAGTGTCGGACCTGTGGTCGGTCAGGCAGCAGTGTCACGTCTCAAAAGTTTTTGAGTTCATCATGGACATTCAACACATCACAGGGAAAACCAACGTGGTGGCCGACGCCCTGTTCTTTCCCGTGATCAAGTCCATCCAAGCCCTGTCCTAGGGAATAGACTATGCAGCCCTAGCCAAGCCACAGCAGCAAGACCCTGAGATCCCAGCAGTTTCCGGGCCCAGACTGGAAGGACGGACAACAGTGAAGAATGACTGTCCAATGGGTATTTGGGATCACTGGGCATGCAGAGATGAACTGTCACTTTTAATTTCACAGGATAAATCTTGCTCTTTATGGTGAATGTCTTGTAATTGTCCATAGATAATAGATTCACCTGGGCTCTGGCGTTGAGCTTAAATGGAATTACTGTCTCATTCACAGTCACTGGAATGATCCATTCTGTTTTGCCAGCAGTATTCTGTCATGAATCCACAATGGATTCTTTCATTTCTCCATCCACTTTGTATAATTTTATCTTTTTATCCCCTGCTTTGCAGCACTTTGCAAAATGATTCTTCTTCCCACATTTATTTGCAGGACTTTCCATAGGCAGGACAACATCTTTTGACTATGTCTACCTCTGGACTGCTGCATCTGCTGTTTGAGTTTACCACTTTGCTTTGTTGTTGCTTTGGGAAACTCCTGGTGCTCTGCTTCTCTGTCAGGTCACTTGTCTGAGTGCTACCAGTACCATGTAACCCTGTACTGTCTGTTGCAGGGTCGGGTGGTCAGACTTGCCTGGTCCACAGAATGACACTAAGTATCACGCAGCAAATGCAAGCAATGCACCAGTGTAAACATATAACAAGCGAAAAAGGCCTGTTAAACCACCTCAGAGACTGACTGAATGCTGCTGAGTGGAAAGAGACTGGCCACAGAATGTATATAGTTTTGTTATGTTGACATAGTATTGTGTTTGCGGTTTTTTTAAAAAGAAGGGAAAGATGTATTATTACGTGTGCACATAAGAACTAAATTTCCCAGCATACAACACACGCAGTTGGACGGAAAGCATAAGTGGTATATGACAAGAGTTGCAGGCATTGTCGCTGGAAGTCGGTTGAAGCAGCTCAAGGAAATGAAGTCAGTTAAATGTTAAAACCACGTAGTCTTTCTTGAAAGAACAAGCATAACAAAAGAATACACTGCAAAATGGATAGGATTTTATTTATTTTGTCAAACCTTGATGAAAGAGGCAATTGGTTTGAACTGATAAAATTGAATTGACAGCTTCTAAATCCTTTGACATACCTTCAAACAAGTTGCCATAACCAGCAGGATCCTTTAAAAGAAACGATTATTGTTTTGATAGCTACTTTACCATTGGTTTTAATTATGCCAAAATGCCTCACGAGAAAAGTGAACTAGAAGGGCCTTCATTGATATAACTTCACAGTCAAAAGAAGCTTCTTTTGAAGTCCCATCAATATTGTAATGCAGTGAAAATAGGGCAGCCAATTTCTGCACGTCCATTAAACAACATGGGTGTAACAATCATTCCATCAGTTTTAGAATCCAGCTGGGGAAGAACACATGTAAAGAATTCCTGGAATGATCACTTAAAATTATGGTTTTTTTTAATGGTGAGAAATAAATTTCAATCAAACCCCATTGATCCTCTGTAAGGGTCTCTCTCATTGCTCCCCATCTGTATTCCCTGCTGCTCTCAAGCTTTACAACCATGTACTCACCCAGACGCGCTTCCACAGCCAGGTGTTCATCCTGGCTACTTACCTACTGCGCCATGTGGTTTTCAGCTCAATTTCCACACCTCCCAGTTTCGCCCCCCACCCCCCCCCCCCCCACCCACAAGGCTACACTGCATTGACTGATGCTCACCTCACTTCTCTCACCACCGCAGCTCTGGACATCACAACCTACCAGTGCCTCTCCTACACTTAAACCCCCACTGGATCTACATGTTCTTCACTTACCTGGCATCAATGAAGGGTCGAAACTCAGGTCCCTGGAGACTGCCGCCTCTGCAGCCTTGACATATGTTTCAACACAGGCCCCGACCGCCCATGTACTGGAGCCTCTGTCACGAACTCTCACCCTAGCTCTGGCTGCCGGTAGGTCATAGTCTCTGATACCTCCATTGACACAGGTACTTACCCCGGAACCCTGTTCTGGCATCCTTGCTGACTCCATCTCCAAGTCCCACCCTGCCCTTAGCCTTCTCAAGGCTGACACCTTGAATTTGTTTTCTGCTGGATCCCACTGCTCCTTCTCCTCAACACCACTCCTTTCCCTTTTCTATCCCCTCACACATCTCACTACTCACCCCATATCTATATCTTTGTGCTACCCCTTTCTCCCCAACCCCTTGCTGACCTTCTCATCATCTTCAACCTGTCCCAACTATCCACCTCCCCTCTTTGATCCCTCCACCCTACCGAACCCCACTCTAACCCCTGCCAGGGGTCTTTACTAACCTCTTCAACCTTCCTTTCTTAGAGACCAAATGCTCTGTCCTCTGTAGAGGCCTCTCCTTCATCCCTCTTTTCCCACACTTCAATAATTTTCACACATGCTCAGCTCAGTCTCAGTGCCTACCTCTTCAACCAGGATTCTCCATCCCCTCCTACAGAGGACCCTTTCTACTGCCTTAACCCATCTTCCTCCCCTTGCACACCTCGTTCTCCTCTCTGGATCTTTATATTTCCAACTGCTGCTGAGACATGAACCATCTCAACTTCACCACTCCGTTCATTTATTCCAATCTCACCCCTCTCAGAACGCTCTTTATCTCCACTCCTTCTGCACCAATCCCAACCTCATGATCATACTCACAGACAAGGGCAGTGCTGCTGTGGTCTGGTGCACTGACCTCTAACTTGCCAAAGCAAGATGACAGCTCTCAGACACCTCTTCCTTAGACCTTGAACAGGGCTTCACAAAACAACATGAAGTCACTGTCTCACACTCCATCTCGACCTCATCATTTCTTATCATCTCCCTCCCATAGCCTCTTACTACATAATTTCCCAACCCTGCACTGCCCAGTTCTATCTCCTACCTAAGATCTACAAACCAAATTGTCCCAAAAGACCTATTGTTTTCACATTCTCCTGCCCCACTGAACTGGAATCATCTTACCTCCATTTTATACATATGTGCCACTCCATCCCACCTACATCCACAATAACTCACCTCCCCTCCAACACACCAGCAAATTGCAGTTACCTGAACTTGACCTCCTCATTTTCACCAATCCCTATACACCTCCATCCCCATACCAAAGGTCTCAAAACCCTTAATTCCCTTCTCTTTTTTTTAAATTTTTTTTATTTTTCACACTATAAACCACATTGACCATGATACATACATTTTCCTTTTCAAATATATACAGTGTCATTTTCTCCGCCCCCCTCCCTCCTCCCATCCCACCCTCCCTACCTCCCCACCCATCCATTTAAAGTATAAAATCTAAGATACATTAAACCAGTCAAACAATGTTGTCATTCAATAAAAATAAACAAGAAATTCCACTGAGTCAATTCTTTTCATTTCCTTCTCCTTTCGTTAATTTAGGTAGTGAATGTCCCCGGTAGGTTTTCTCTATTGTCCTTCTCAATGCCAAACCCAACCAGTCCCCTTCCTTCACCACCATCATCTGCCTGTCAAACTTGTTCTCTCCCTCAATAACTTTTCTTTTGACTCATCCAACTTTCTCGAAGTGAAAGGGGTGGCCATGGGTCTCAGTTGTGTCTGCCTTTTAGTTGGCTATGTGGAGCAATCCATGCTGCAAACTACACAGGCCAAGCTCCTCAACTCTTCCTCTGCTACACTGATGAGTTCATTGGTGCAGCTTCTTGCACCCATGATGAGCTTGTCAACATTATCCACTTTGCTGCTAACTTTCACCCCAACCTAAAATTCACTTGGTCCATCTTTGGCAACACTCTCCCCTTTCTCGATCTCTCTGAGGCCATCTCAGGAGACAAACTCTCTACAAACATTTTCACCGAATAACTCACACATTTACCCCAACTGCATTTCTTCACATCAATTCCTTTCTCTCAATTTCTCCACCTCCATTGCATGTGCTCCCAGGATAAGGTTTTCCTTTCCACATTATCAGAAATATCCTCCTTCTTCAAAATTGTGGCTGTAATGCGCGTCGAAAGAACCAAAGACTTGTTGATCCAAACCAAGGCTTTTATTAACTAAAGACTAGAGCATATCACAAGTAGGTCGACCAGTCTAGAATGACCTGGTCTGGCTCGGAACAATTCTTTAAGACCTCCCAGTAGATGTGGCTACACTCTCAGCCAATCACAGTCATCCTACACTATCATCTGTACATATACACATTGATGATAGAATCTGTTCTATCACAGTGGCTTCCCCTCTATTGTCATTAATTCAGCTCTTACCCAGATCTTTGCTATTTTCACATATCAGCCTCTCCACCCCAAAGTTCAACAAGGACAGGATTCCCATTGTTCTTACCTATCACCCCAAAAGCATCCACAACCAACTTATTATCCTTTGCAATTTCCTCCATCTGCAACATAATCCCACCACCAGACACATCTTCCCCTCTCCTCTCCTTTCTGCTTTCCATAAAAATGACTCCTCCAGGACTCCCTTGTCCATTCATCCCTTCCCTAATTGCCCCCCCCCCCCCCCAAGTACATACCCTGCAACTGCAATAAATGCTACCTGTGCCCACAACTCTTCCATCGTCATCATTCGGAGCCTGAAACAGTGCTTCTAAGTGAAGCCACACTTATAAACCTGAAGAGGTTGTTTACTGCATCCGGTGCTCTCATTGCAGACTGGGAGATCGCTTCATTGAGCACCAACCATTTTAATTCCACACCCCAATCCCATACGGACATGCACTGCAAAACCGAGGGTAGTCACAAATTGGAGGAAGAACAGCTAATATTCCATTTGGACACTCTCCAACCAGATGGTATGAATGCCAGTCTCCGGTTTCCATTCCTTTCTTCCTCTCTCTTTCCCTCTCCCTCTCTCTTCTTTCGTCCAGTTCCCCACTTCCTTCCCTTTGCTCTCCATCAATTCTCGCTTTTTTTCTCTTCTACCTTCCCACTCATATCTACTTATAACCTCTTTCCTGTACTCCTCCGCTGACCCCTTCCTCGCATCTCCTCTCCCCCACCTTTTTATTCAAGTCCCTGCCTGTTTTTGCTCATACCTTGATGAAGGGTTCAGTCCTGAAACATTGTTTGCCCTTTACTTATGCTGGATGAACATTTTCTCTAACACTTTTGCACTCAGCCCCAGCGTCAGATGCCTTTCTTGTTTAACTCCAGTCTTTCAACATTCACTACAATGCCCTTGGTGACCAAATAGAACAGGTATTTGTATAATAATTGTCAAGAAAGGTAGGATGATTGATACTTCCACACAATCGATATTATGAAGATTAGAATACTTCCCCTTCACATTCCGAACGGATCAATGAAAAGTGCTTCTCCAAAGCACCTGTTCACATAGAAACATATCAATGATTGATACTGTTTTTTGGCTCTTTGTTTCCTCATATTGTCTGCATTATTTTCAAACAACTATCCTATGAAAGTACAGCAGTTGAAGTAAAATATGAAAAGGTAGCATGGTTGCGAAAAGGCATTAAATAAATGCAGGTTTTTAACTTTTCTTGTGATCCCAATCATTATTGATCAAAGTGAGCCAAAGTGTTTTGCAGGCAAGTTGGTAACAAAGGGTAATTCAACATTTAAAAATCTTTTCCTTGTTCATTTAGATAATCACTGTTCTGTCATTACATTGGCCTTTGCTGCATATCCCTTTATCCTTTTAGTCAATAATAAGGCAGCATGGTTTAGTGTAGTAGTTAGCTCGACACTAATAACAGCGCTCAAGACCCGGGTTTGAATCTGACGCTGTCTGACAGGAGTTTGTATGTTCTCCCTGTGTCTGCATGCATTTGTTCCCATCCTTCAACACATACAGGGGTTGTAGGTTAATTGAGGTATTTTGTCAACATGGGCTTGGGGCCTGTTACTGTGCTGTATGTCTAAATATATAAAAATCATTTTAAAAATCAATCATTCTCCTTGTTAAAAATTTTAGTTGGCCTCCAACATTCAGAATCTTTTAGTCAGAGGATTTTTCCAGAATTTCATTAAGCAGCCACTGAAATTAAGCAACTCTAATATTGACATTGTACTCTTTTATTAGGTTCTCTCCAAGCAGATCTTCTATCCAATTATTTCCTACTCAAACACAATGGGACAACAAACCAACATCAATTAACGAGTTTGGTTTCATCCCATGCAAGCGTCCAACTGAATACATACTGGACTCCTTTGACTACAGCCTTCCAGGGGAACAGCACCCAAAGCTGCTACAAATAGACTCTGATAAAAGCTCTTCACTCGAATGAAATTCCTTTTAAGATAATGACCCCCATGCCATTAGCCTGCTCGATTAAATTTTGACCGTTGGCATGAGTTTTTAGTGTTTTGTGTGCACAGGCATTTGGTTCTTGGTCTCTGGCCACAAAGAAAATATTCTGATTTATCTTCCTTATAAGATTAATTGCATAAGAAACCTACTCAGCAGCAATGGTTACAAAATAAAGCAACTTAAAGAAAAATGGAAGCTGCATTAAATTACTTGTATTTATTTCCAAAATGCCTTGTGGGTTAACTGAAAATCCCAGAAGTCACTCATGACCAATCAATTAACATGAAGTTTGGACATTGCTGTGTTATAGAACACGGTAACTAATGTGTACAGAGCAAAGTTCCAGAGAAAATATAAGTGCTTATTCTTGCATTTATTGTTAAAGCAGGGTTGACTAAGTGTTAAATGGTGACCAGGACAGAAATGAAGAACTACCAAGACTTTTTTGTAAGCAAGGTCATTGCACATTGAACATCAGGTGTTAACTATGCTTAACTTCTTTGGTAGGAAAAAAATGGAAGGAAAGCTACAGAATTTTAATTCCAATCAATCAGCAGTTGCTTGTCCAAAATCGGCATGTTAGCAATAATTCCTGACTCTGGCTAGCAAGAAATGTTACAATCAACACAGAGGCTAAGCAACAGCTAAAGTTTCCTAGCCACTCCATGGAAATACAGGTAAGCACCAATGGCGCAGAAGAGATGCATAAAAGACAGAAGACCTGTGGGGTGAGATGGGGCACAGTTAAAGGTTCGCTCCTGTATATTGTTAATATGGCTGCCATATTTTTAAGGATGTCATACAGGGGGCATGGCCATACTGACGATCTGAGCAGATGTGTTTTGAAAGAGCTCTCTATAAACCAGTAGTCCTCAACCTTTTTCTTTTCACTTACATCCCACTTTAAGTAATCCCTATCCTATAGGTGCTCTGTGATTAGTCAGGGATTACTTAAGATGGTATGTGGATGGAAAGATAAAGTTTGAAAACCACTGTTTTAATTGTACCTAATTGACTCATTATATGCATGGTTTCATAACTCCAAAGGAAATGGAGCAATGACAATTTTTCTCAAGCAAAATATTTCAGTAACATTTGGGTCTAGAACAGTGATTGTCAACCTTCCCTTCCCACTCACATCCCACCTTAAGCAATCCCTTACCAATCACAGAGCACTGATAGTATGAGGATTACTTAAAGTGGTATGTGAGTGGAAAGAAAGAGGTTGAGAACTATTGGCATAAACAGTATTAAAAATCTGAAAGCTTCAAATCCAGAAATGTATTGTCAAAAATGGATAAAACTAGTGCTAAATGACTAAGGCAGCCAAATACAAAAAATGAAGAAGCAACAGCTCATCCAGCAAGAACATTGAGTGAAAGCTCAATGAGGAGCAGCTCAGGAAGAGCCTTGCAACTGACTGAATGCAGCAGAGTTGGGGGGGGGGGGGGAGGGGGGATCAGCCAAAGATATAGCCACGATCCTGAACAAGATGGAAACTCTGTGCACTGGTTTCATGAGTGTTGAATCAGTGATAAAAGGCATGTCATAAAAGATATCAGAAATTAAAGAAATTGTGGAAGATTTAACAGAACGAATGAATCAAGTGGAGGCTGGGCTGAACAAAACAAAAGACAGGCTAAAGATTCTAGAAGAAAAAGTATAAATATGGGACACAGACAGAAAAGGATTGATGGAAAATGTCAGCAGTTGTAACAATGCAAGAATCATTGGACTGAGAGAAAGAAAATAAAGGGAAAGACCTGATGAGCTTCTTTGAAACATGGAACCCACAAATGCTGGGACAAAACAAGCTACATGCAACATTTCAAATTGAAAGGGATCACTGGATTTCTGGACCCAGAAAAACCGGTAAACAACGACCACAACCAATCCTGGTAAGACTTTTAAGATACCAGAAGAAGGATGGAATCTTGGGACCAGCATATTGTTACGAGTCCAGAGGACCCCAAAACCCAGCAGCGATAGATATTCACCAAGACCAATGGTAACTTAAAAGTTGCTTTTAATTATCTTTAAACATGAAAAGAGAATCACACTTTAACTTATCACTATTGACTTAATTAACCTAACAACCCCCTTCTAATTCTAAGTGCACGCGTATGTAATGTATGTGTGTGTAAGTTCAGAAAAGTTCTTTGAATCACAGTCCAATCTCACTTCTCATTCATTCAAGTTTATTGGTTGCAGGCAATTCTTACACTGTGCACAGAATTTAACATTTATGAAGTTCACCAGGCTTTGGTGCTTGAAAGGTAAATGGTCACTGCTCAAGAAGGTTCTTATCAGTTTTCAGGACATCCACAACAGATTCCTTTTTAATCAGCCACTTCAGTGCCTTATTGATGAAACTTTCCCCATCAGGGTTCTCCAGATGATAACCTCTTTCTTTCAGGTCACCACAGAGTGCCTTTTTGTTTATCTTATTCCAAGTAAAACATTAAACAGCCGGTTCTCTCCTCTTGCATGAACCACAAGGGCTTTGACCAGGCTGAACTAAGCACTCACAACCCATCTTCCAAATGGGGTTTTCCACAAGCTTGCCAGCTTGTCCTGTTCCAGTCCCAGCTGCTGGTGCTGACTGTATCACTGCAGAACTGATCTCTCTATCTCTCTCTTTCTCTCACAGAGCAAAAGTCTGTTTGACTCTCTCTTCTTGCAAAACCACATGACCCTCTTAGAACAGCAAGTTCCCTTCCAGACAATCTGAGGCCCCAACGATCCCTTTCATCTGTTGCCTTTTTGTAACCAACAATCCATTAGTGAAGTCGCTTGGGCACTCTCCAAAGCTCTTGCAAAGGCTGTGGGGCTGATATGTCTAGCATTAGCAGAGCTCCAGTATTTCAAATAAGATCTGTTTTAAAGTGTTTGTATGTGACCTACACTAACAAACCTTTCCCAATTTATCTCCCAAAAACATATCTATATATTCTGTCACAATATGAATATTCAAAAAATAACAATGGCCCATTTGTGGTGGACAATGCAAAAGTTTTTTTTTTTCACAATTTTAGCCCTGCCTTGGTCAAACAAAGAAATTAATTTAATGAAGTAAAGAGACACATGCAATCTAAAAACTTTAAATATTCAATTACTTACCCAGTGATGTTGAGGGTGGATGTCTCAGAAGATAATCAATGAATTTTTAAGAAAGTTATGAAAAGATTAAAGGTTAATTGTATTTTTGATTCTTAATTAATTTTGTGTCTGTCACTTTAAGAGAACTATTGTTTGCAGTGTTACCATCGTGACTAGGATGTAATATGTTGTAATATCTGCTCAGGCTAACTGCTTGCTCATTCTAGAAGATTCGAAGGAAGTTTGAGCTCGAGAAATTTTTCTTTGAATTTTTGTATCTCTAAGATTTTTTATCTCTTAAAAATTTGTATCTTTATACACTTTTATATCTATTTAAATACCTTTTGTATCTCTATCATTCAGTAAATACTTTGTTATTCATTCTTTTGAAAGTCTTGTTGCGAAGCTATGCAAAATGCTTATCTGTTCCATCAACAAAACTACATAAATTAGCAGTCACATAAATTGTTGGATTAAAGAGATAGAGATTTGGGATATCGTAGCTCACACTTTGGATGATACTCTGAAATGAGGATATATTAGAATAAGGAAAGAGATTTGAATACAGAAATTTGAATTTCATGATGTGAAATTTAAAGTAAGAAATGATAATAAATGATGAAGTGAGCAAATTTTGTCAGAGGTCATATAGATGATAGGCAGACATAATCTGAGATGAACTAAGGTCTTAGCAGGTTTTAGGCAATCTCAAGTTGATGAAAGCTACAATTTGAAAAAGATTGACTAGGAACAGTCACATCAAAAAGACAGCAATCGATGCAGAAGCAGGTGAGCTGAGACAATAGCAGAGGCAAGTAGGACTGAGGAAGGATGTGCTGGCAAAGGACTGTTGTTTTATGAACCTCTGGTTTCAGCCCAAGTCCGCTCAGGGAGATAGATGGCGTTTCCAGTAGGACTGCCTAAGACAAAGACTTAGGCATTTCTAGTTTTCAACAGCATTCAAGGTAATGCTGCAGATCTCCAAGAGCAACCGGAACAATGTAACCAACCATTTGAAAGAAGATTGGCCAATTATGCTCAGCTGACAATTGGCAAATTCAAACATAACATTGATGATTGAATGTATTTGTTATTTGACTGAAAAAAAGATAGGAGACTCAAATGTCCAATTAATGGAACTTAATTAAAAAGTCACTTGGCAGATTGGGTTCAGTTTTGGTGGCAGCGACATTCAAAACAGCTTTCCTAAATCCATTGCCAGGCCTCCCTGTTCAATAAAGGGACACTTTGTTCAGAATACATCTTTTGGTGCTGGCAGCCCTCAGTGTGCGGTTTCACACTGTAAGCATTATACAAGTGCAAACGGTTCTTATTAGATAACTCAGACATAGACTGCGACACAACCATATGTTTATGATGTCTTCAACTCAGCTCACAAAGAAGGTACCGCTTTTCATAGATTTTGATAATGATGTACCAAGATATCTCATAGGCAACTAGCTAAAAGAAAATCAGCTTGAAGTGCTTGTCACTTTTTTTTAATCAATCTCTTCTTCTTCTTCCTCCTTCTCTCCTAAAAGAGCCTGTTGGTTATTCAAGTAACCCATTATTCAAATGAGTGCTCTGACAGGCAATAAATAGTGGAAGGCTGGCTCCATCACATTTCTGGCTACATGAATGGGTGACAGACTGCAGAACTACTAATGTGACACTTTCGTAAAAAAGAGAAAGGTGAACCAAATGAGAAACCCACCATCTGGCCAAACCTTGGTACCAGAAATAGAACTGAGAAAAGTTCTGAAGGACAGAATTAATCATCATTTGGAAAGGCAAAGATTAATTAAAGGTTTTCTGAAAGAAGGGCTTGTATCTCTTTTCTCTTAAGTTCTGCAATAACTGGAGGTGGCCATTCAGCCCATCAAGTTCATCTCAGGTGTCTTATCACTCCCATCGGCCCTGTTCTCCCATTTAATTTCCTTGAAACATATTCTGCTGATTTGCAAGTCAGTGAAAGGGTGATAAGAACCTGCAGGAGGGTGCATCAACAGAAAGTGTCCTGCACAAACCAACTTGCAGGAGTTTTTGTGACCTCTCAGTACAACAGTCTGAGGTCCCCATCTGCTCAAAAGCATATCCATCATACAGTGCACAAGAAGATCAAGGCAACCTGCCTCAACAACTATGGGCCGGTGGCACTTGCGTTCATCATAATGAAGTGTTTTTTAAGAAGTTGGTTATGGAGCAAAACAATTCATATCTCAGGAAGGACATGGACCCACTCCAATTTGCCTCTTACCACAACAGGTCAATGGCAGATGGCATTTTGCTGATCCCTCATTCTTCTGGACCTCTTTTAGCCTGTTGTTTATTGAGTACAGCTCAGCATTCAACACCATCATGCAAGCAAAACTTAAGATCAAACTAAGGGTCTGTTTGTTCCTCTGTAGCTGAATCCTCAGCTAATGCAACATCACCTCCTCTTTGCTGACCACCAATGTGCTTAGTCTCCTGCTCTATTTCCTAGACACTCATGATTGCTTGGTCAAGTTCACCGCAACTCAATCTCCAAATTCACCACCTTCATTGGCTGAATAGTGGGTAGTCAGTACAGGATGGAGATCAAGAGCCTGGAAGGATGGTGCTAGAACATCAATTTTTTGCTCAATGACAACAAGACCAAGGTGCTCATTGTGGTTTTTATGATGAGAGGTTGAGGGGCAATGCACCTGTCTGCATTGATGGAATGCAGGTGGAGAGGGTTAGTACCTTCATGTGCTTGGGAATCCACATATTGGAGGAAATTAATGGAGCCAACATATTGAGGAAACTGTGAAGAAGGCACACCAATACCTCTATACTTCACAAGTCTGAGGAGATCTGGCATGTCATTGAATCCACTATCAAACTTCCACACAGCCTGATTTGGTCATTTGAGTGTCCAGGAATGCAGAAGTGGTAAGTAATGGATATCAGGGTCTTGAACCTCCCATTACTAACCAAACTCCTGCCAAAGGTGCTCTGTGATTAGTAAGGGATTACTTGAGGTGGTACATGCGTGGAACAAAATAATTTGAGAACTAATGCTCTAAACCTTTCAGATCCATGTACCTGTCTAAGTATCTCCCAAATGTTGTGATTGTCCCTGCCTCTACCACTTCCTCTATCATCTCGTTCCACATACTCAGCACCTTGAGTCTGAAAATGTTGCCTGTCAGGTCCCCTTTAAATCTTTCCCATCTCGCCTTAAACTGTGCCCTCTAATTCTAGATGTTCACCTTGATACACCATCCTTTGCCAAACTCATTTTTAAGAACATCAGAGCCCCATTTCAAAACATGTGACTTCTGGTTCATCTGTCACATGTAATAGCTTCCCCTTTGTTCTGAATTTTCCTTTGGAACTCCCTTGATTTCCTTAACATTATTCTTTCATGCTGTTGGCTTTTGTGAGGGGAACTGCCAAAGGTTCATTCATCTTTTAACTCTGCAGAGTGGATGAGCTTCCCAAAAGCACTTTTCTCCCTTTCCAGAAGAACAAAGTGTGGAAAAAACAACCACTTTCTGTTGGCTCTGGAAAAAAATTTGACACCTCCTTAGCATTTCATTAGTGGATCTTTGCACAAACCAGCCAACTGGGCCTTTTTCCTTCCCCACAGAAGCTGCCAAGCCAGACCAGTAAAACTCAGAAGAAAATGATTCCTTTTGTGAAATACCCTACATGAAGGCAAGAACTTCTGCAACTAAGTTATGAACAGGTTTAGGATAGGGCAGCAAAAAAAGGAGCTTTACTCTTGTGATAAAACATGGCTTCAATGAATTCCAAATAGCTGAACAGAACAAGCAAATGCTGAAGCAAATCTCTCTTAAAGTGTCATTAGGAAATGGATGGGAAATTTAGTGTGAACAAAAATTCAAGTCACAGAGAAATCCCAAGTGCTCTCCTTCATGTGTGGAAATAATCTTCATGGTCCATCAAGTCTAATTTGATTTCCAAACTTACTTAAATGGGTCGTGGAAATTGTTTCATCTTCCCATCCAAAGCAACAAGGTCCACTGCCTTTCTGAGGAAAGGTGAAAAGGCAAAATAAAGAGAAAACAAAGAGGGTTCCAAATAGAGATAAGCACATTCTGTAGGTAAGGAAAGCTGACAGACAAAGCATATCAGACAGTGGGAGTGAAAATAGAGATGGTGTAATTTATATCAATTTCATCATCAATTTTACACATAAATATCTGCACAGCATAGAACAAAACAAATCATCACACCAAGATTTGGAGAAAGTGACCTCTAATTCTGATTCACTAATCAGCATACCTTCCCCATGTTTACAATATACAACCTATAGTTTCACAATTTTTTTTTTTTAAGTTCCTAAATAAGGAGCTTTTTATATAAACATTTTTCTTGACAGAGACAAAGTGCTTGGTACATTACACCTTGATTTAGATCTCACTGATGATGCTTGATTTGATTGACTGACCTGCTAAAGCTTCCCCACACACCCCAGCACTCAGGAGCTGATGGAACAATTATTGTAACCGGCATTCATCTGTGAAAGTCATGGCTCTTCTGCTGAATGAAAGGAGTTTATTAAGCTGCGTGGAAAGTGGGTGTGCATGCTTGTCAGATTTTCCTCTCTCTTCCAAGCTGCCAAGGCTGCTGTCCTTGACCAAATGGTGGTCACCGCTGGAAGTGAATTGATAAATGGCAGTACAAAGCTGGGGTTATGTTGTTGGCTCATCTCAAATCGGAATGTGCAAAATGCATGGCAAACAAAATAATTGCTAAAATTGTGCTCTGGAGAGTACAAGCATTTCTCCTCATTGAAGTGACTTTCCCGTGACCTTTGGCAAGCAGTTGCTATCTGGCAAAAATATTTGCCATGTATTAACTGTGACAGCAAAGTTTCGCACAGACGATCAGTGTCACAACTGTGTAAACTGCTCTTTAAAATGATCTGACCCAGCCAGGAGAATGAAAATCCCTTATCCACACAGAGTGGGTTCTGCCTGTACTAACACAGTTTACCCTATCAGTCATTTGTGAAACTTAGAAGGAAAATAAACCAATATGATAAATGACATCAGCTGAAATAAGCTGCACTGTGAAATTCCTTTCAGGAACTAAGTGCTCACTGATTCAGGACAAGAAGTGAATCCTACCTTCATTCAACAATATCAACCAGGCATTGATAAATGAATCCTCCAAACTTGCATATTGCAGAATAAATCAATTGCTTTAATAACTACTAATTGGCAAATGTTTCACACTCAATATGTATCACAGAAGCATTAACAACATTTTTCACCAAGGCACATTAAAATGGTTTAGATGATATAAAAACACAAAAAAAAACTGGAGAAACTCAGCAGGTCAAACTGAATCCTTTAAGTAGCAAAGGAAAAATACATAACTGAAGTTTCAGGCTTGAGCCTTCCATCAAGGTATGAGAGAATGTTGGTAGGCATCTGAACAAAAGGATGGGGGTGGGGGGTGGAAGAGGGGGCTGTGGCTAAGGCAAGAGACGATACAGTGAAACCCTGTTATAATGTGATCGTTGGGATCCATACTCATCGCAAAGAAAGTGGGGTCGCACAAAATCAGGATTTCCCTGTTTAATTTGCATACCTACATCATTTCCATTTTCCTTTATTTGGAACATCCCAGTTATTCTGTATGCATTTTAAATCACTCCGGGAGCCCGACGTCTCCGCTCCTTCAGGTATCCTTTCTGAGAGCTGCGAAATGCAAGGATCTGCATTGAATTTGAGACAAGAAGGGATTTTGAATAGCTGTTCTATTCCAGGGGACGTGAAACTTCTCCCACCTATTGCATATCCTCCTATTATTTTCTCTTTCAAAGTTTCTTTTGTCATGTAATAAGATATATGTGAGAGTACAGATTCTATCACCAATGTGTATATGTACAGATTGTAGTGTAGACCTGGCCCACCGTTGCAGACTGGCTATTCTCCCCACTGCCCAGAGGATTGGTGACCAGATCTCACTCGATCGAGGTAAAGGGGTATTGCATGGTGATCCTAAAAGTCCAAGGCATCATGTTCACAGACTTCAAACTATTATAACCATATAACCACTTACAGCATAGAACAGGCCAGTTCGGCCCTACTAGTCCATGCTGTAGCAAATCCCCACCCTCCTAGTCCCACTGACCAGCACCCGGTCCATACCCCTCTAGTCACCTCCTATCCATATTAGTCCTTCCCCAACTCTGCGCCCCTGTACTGCTGGGACTGGACTTTCAGTGCCATTTCCCTGCACTTTGGGGGGGCCTCACGCTCCACTCTCTGTCTGTAATCACTCCAGCCCAGAAGCCTCCTGCCAGCGGCAGCCTGAGCCACCCGCCCCTGCACCCCGAGGCCTCACCTGTAGCCTCTCCACACTCCGAGTTGCTCCGCCAGCGCTCTTCGCAAACGTCACCCCTGCCTGGAAGCCTGTGGCCACCAAAAGCCGACAATATCATTATGAACACAGGAAATTTATCACAAGCGAGGTGCGCAAACTGCTGGACAAGAGGATTATCGAACCTAGCTCGAGTCCCTGGAGGTCCCAGGTGGTGATAGTTAAAAATGGGGAGAAGCCACAGATGGTGGTTGACTACAGCCAGACAATCAACCGCTTCACGCTTCTGGATGAGTACCCCCCTCCACGGATCACGGATGTGGTGAATCAGATCACCCAATGCCACGTATTCTTCACCATTGACTTACGTTCGGCCTATGACCAGCTCCCGATCCTCCGAGAAGACCGACCTTTCACGGCCTTCGAAACGAATGGGCAGCTGTATCGATTCCTCAAGGTACCCTTTAGGGTCACAAATGGCGTCGCGGTCTTCCAGTGGGAAATGGACTGGATGGTGGACCAAAACGGGCTAACTGCTACTTTCCCGTATCGGGACAATGTCACCATCTGCGGCCATAACACGGAGGATCACGATGCCAACCTTGAGAAATTTTTTCAGACTGCAATTTGGCTGAACTTAACCTACAATTTCGATAAGTGTGTCTTCTGGACCTCTCGGCTTGCAATTCTAGGTTGCATGGTGGAGAACAGGGTGGTCATGCCAGACCCTGACCGCATGCATCCCCTCATGGACTTTCCCCCACCCCCCACACCCAAAAGGCACTCAGACACTGCCTGGGCTTTTTCTCCAACTATGCCCAATGGGTTCCACACTATGCCAACAAGGCACGGCCACTCATCAAGACCATCTCCTTCCCCCTGTCAACCGAAGCCAGAGCAGCCTTCGACCCGCATCAAATTGGACATCGCTGCTGCAATAGTGCATGCCATCAACGAGTCCATCCCATTCCAAGTCGAGAGTGATGCATCTGACTTTGCACTGGTGCCACTTTGAACCAGACTGGCCAGCCGGTAGTCTTCTTTTCCAGAACCCTCCGGGGTCCTGAGAGCCGACATTCCTCTGTCAAGAAGGAGGCCCAGGCCATAGTCGAAGCAGTACGTCATTGGAGACACTACCTCACTGGCAGACACTTTACACTGCTGACCGACCAACGCATGATCTCCTTCATTTTAGCAATACCCAGTGAGGTAAGATCAAGAATGACAAAATCGCCAGGTAGAGAATCGAGCTTTCCACCTTTAATTATGACATACTTATCGGCTTGGTAAACTCAACAACCCGCCAGATGCGCTCTCCAGGGGGACTTGCGCCAACATACAACTGGACAGGCTGCAAAGACTCCACGATGAGCTCTGTCATCCAGGGGTAACTAGGTACACGCACTTTGTCAAAGCTCACAACCTGCCCTACACTGTCGAGAAGATTCGTTCCATGACCCCGAGCCTGCCTGGTGTGCGCAGAGTGCAAGCCCCACTTCTTTCATCCGGAGAACACACACATCATCAAAGCCACCCACCCCTTTGAGCGTCTCAGTGTGGACTTCAAGGGGCCCCTACCATCAACCAACATCCTTACGGCCATCGACGAGTACTCCCGCTTCCCGTTCGCTGTGCCTCCTCAGTCATAGAGGCCCTGCACAGCATCTTCGCCATCTTTGGGTACCCCAGTTACATCCACAGTGACAGGGGGTCATTGTTTATGAGCGCAGAGCTGCGCAGTACCTTCTGGAGTGTGGTATTGCTTCAAGCAGGACCACCAGCTATAACCCACGCGGTAATGGGCAAGTCAAAAGAGAGAATGCCACCATCTGGAAATCAGTTACGCTTGCCCTCCGGTCCAAAGGTCTCCCCACCTCTCACTGGCAGGACATGCTCACTAGTGCCCTACACTCCATCCACTCCCTCCTACGCACCGTGACTAATGCCATCCCCCATGAAAGAATGTTCTCTTTCCCGAGAAAATCCAAATCGGGAACAACCATACCAGCATGGTTCACGGTTCCTGGGCCAGTCCTCCTACGACGTTAAACCCTTGGTTGACCGAGTGACTCTGCTCCATGCGAACCCAAATTATGCCTACGTTGAGTACTCCCTTTGGGAGCCTTTCTTGCCCTCAGCACTCTCTCAAATGCCAGTTTGGATACCTGGTTTTCATGAGCCAGTCTCCAACAGCCCTCAACAGGGGAGGGGGTGTGTTCTCATGTTTCTGGTGCCCTATGGCACTATGCTACTCACCCAGAGTCTGCAACCCTTGTGGTATGCTGCCCATCGGCATCATTACTGGACGGTGAGATCATGTGGAGCAGCACTGCGAACTTCTCCAGCTTCTTGTAAAAAGAAATCATCACGATTTCACCTAATTACATAATAGAAGCGATTATACATTCAAACCTTTCTCTGGATGAAGTTTTTATTCCCCTATATTCCTCAGCAGATGGATGATTCCATCTTATTTTTATGGTGCCTGGCTTATTTATCTCCTTGAGTAGGAATGTCTGCCTTGAGACTGAATAGCAGCTGTTTGGACATGTTAAACAGTTGACTAACAAATGTTTTCTTTAAGGTTTCCCTGCTGTGAGATTGTACAGTGCAAGAGATGTTTTGCATTACTGAATGAACCTTACATAATGATGGTCTTTCTTTCCTGTGGATTCAATTTGGGGCCAGTGCTTAGTGGTCGCAATGTTAAGTGATGCAAGATGAGGGAAGGAGGGTGGTGAAGGGAAGGGTTAGGGTCAGTTGCCAAGTAATTGAAAGAGGCTGGGTTTGGTAGACTGGTGCCAATGACCTAGGTGCTGCTGTTCCCCTCTGATTAGCCATCCCCCAACAATATCCAAAGCGGATTTCTTGTTGCTGACAGAAATGGGCATAGGAGATCTATCTATTGTCTGTCCATTCCTTTTACTCTTCCCTACTGCCTATAAAATATCACTGCAGCTCTAAATCTACAAATCTCTCATGCACACAGATAACTCAACCCTTAACACAGTCAGGAACTGCAGTAGTGCACTTCCAGGACATGTAAACACCAGGGACACTGTCTGTTTGTGGGACTTGTGGAGCAATCCATGCTACACGCCTACACAGGCAAATCCCCTTAACTGTTCCTCCGCTATATTGACAACTACATTTGGGCTGCCTTGTCCACCCGTGATGAGCTTGTCAACTTCATTCACTTTACTGCCAACTTCCACCCCGATCTCAAACTCACCTGGTCCATTTCTTTCTTTATCACTCTGTCTCCATCTTGGGAGACAAGCTTTCCACCAACATATTTTACAAAACCGTAACTCCCACAACTACCCAAACCTTACACCTAGTCCCCTGCAAGGATTCTATTCCCTTCTCTCAGTTTCTCCATCTTGGCCTCATCTGTTCCCAAGATGAGGTCTTCTAGTCCAGATCCTCTTTGACACCAGATGCAACAAACCTGCTGAGTTTTTCCTGCATTGTATTTTAACTAAGTTAATCAAGTTTCTGTAATTATGTCCATTGCAACCAACAAATTCACTTATCAAGCATCTACCAATCCCCATAGGTTCCAGATACCAGGGATTTTACAGTATTCCAGAATGAGAATAAAGGACATCTTTAAAAATGTCTCAGAGCTTGTATATCTGCTTGAGAAATATGCAGATTGGCATGTGCTCCAGAACAATTAATTCAGTATCAGTGACAGGGATCTTCAACCCAATCCTAAATTCATGATATTGGATATCTGTACACATGCAATGATTGTTTTAATGCCTTTTTGGAGGAAAGAACAATGACCAGGTTGGTTCATCCATCTCCTGCTCCACACATGTGCAGTGGACACTTATCTTGTGAGGTGATCCATCAAAGCACACTGTTTTTCCTGTATCTGATCTTTCCATCCTCTGGACCCCTCCAGTGAAGAGCGGATCAGACTTCCCTACAATAGTACTTAGTCCTCAAAAGGCCAACTCCAGTGAAGACAAAAGCCCCTCCAGATACTGGAAGCTAGAACAAAGAACTCAAAGCTGGAAGAAATCCATGGGTTAAGCTGCTTCTGTCGAGGTAAAAGATGTTTATCGTGCTTTTAGGTTAAGACCCTGCATCAGGACTGTAGTCACAGTGGTGGCTCAAGAACAAATAAGGGCCACAAGGATCAGACATCCTGAGGAAATATGTCATTAGTTCCTGGTCCCAAATTTCACCCTGACTTCCTGGACAGAAAAAGACAGGAAAACAAAAATGGTTGAAACTTCACCACTGCTTCTAAAGTTAAATGTATTTGAACATGGTAGAAGCCGATTCCAGCTCCATGCTGCCAAATTAACATCCTAACCTTTTTGGTGGGAGGAAACTGGAGCACCTGGGGAAAAACCCACGCACATCACAGGGAGAACAGAAAAACTGCTTACAGACAGTGTCAGATTCGAACCTGGGTCACGGGTGGTGAACTCACACAACATTAACCATGGTTCTTCCATCTCCCAACATTAAGTGTCCATAAATCATCAGTTTTTCCATAATATTCTTTGCACTTTCAGATCTGCTCCGAACTTCAAGAGCTTCAAATAAAAGTTCTAAAGTTGTATGAATGACTCATTGATTTTACTATTATAATTAATGCAAGGAAGCCATCATTCCCACGGAATTTAAATGAGAAGCAAGGAACAAAAACTCAGTGTATGATGCCCATGGTGTAATGGGGGTGGGATATAGGTCATTCGGTCTATCATGAAAAGGTGCAGTAACAAAGGAATTTAACACCACAATAAAGCACCATTGACATTCTCTTTTATTCCTTTAATGTGACAATCTTGCTATTCATGAGAAGTAGTCTACATCCTACATTACCCTATCAGGTTGGAATAGATCTAAATGCTTTGGTAGTGTCAAGCATACAAATGCACTGCCATATCACACCATATATAAGGCTCTTTTATAGAGAAAATTAGCAATTTGTAAAGACAGATTTCGTCTGCTTTTTATGTTTTTTTTATATACACAGCCACTGCATTCCGTGAAATTATTCCCAAATTCCCTGAAGGAGGTCTGTGTTAAAAGACCAGAACGGAAATGAGTGACTCATTCTCATTCCAAAATTTTACCTGCAGCACCACTAGACGTTATTGCCTGTCTGCAGTCTAAACTGAACTGCAGGTGGCCTGCAACAATGGGCCAATGAACAGCATGCATTTTCAAGTCCCGCCTCTTTAGAATCAGAATCTATTGTCATGAACAAGTCATGAAATTCGGTGGTGGGTAGAGCTACTACACAACACGCCCTTTCACCTTTGGAAGCTGGCTTGGGAATCTCGCTACCTACAACACTTCAGGTATTCAGTATAAACTCACATAAGGATGCAGAGATTTTGAGTTTTGGTCCTTCATGTGTGAACAGCCACTCCAAAAGGTAGGAAAACATTTTTGAATGGGGAAAAAAGAAATTCTATGGAGAAAACGCTCCATTTAACTGCATAAAGGAACCAAAGGCTGATTGGCTCCAGGTTCCCTCCACCAAGGATGGAAGTGTTATGGATGGAGCGAAGTGGCTCCACCTCCTGCGGAAAAGGATTGCCACTGAAAGCAGCTGTAAAGGGGGAGGGCTGATGATGTCATTGTGATATCATCAGCCCATCACCCAAACACAAATTTTAGTAAAAACAAGGCTGGAGAAACTCAGCAGGTCAAATGGAGTAAAAACACACATGCTGAACCCATCTGTGAAATCGGTGCTTTCACTTCCCAGCACGTATGTTCCACGTCACGGTGGAAGACGCCCCCTTCATCTTCAGAAGCCGGCTCAGGAATCTTCCTGCGTAAAAGGACCGCATGATCCACCTTTTCCATCCTCTGTATAAAAGGTAAATTCGCCTTTTTTTAAAAAAAAACTTGACCAAGCGATAACACGGATTTTGTGCATAAAAGACAAAAGTGTGCAGGGTGCAGATACCATGATTTGAACTAAAAACACAATGCTGGAGAAATTCAACAGGTGCGACAGTGGACTTTATAAAGCAAAGATATCATTGCCTGATATATTGAGTTTCTCCAGCATTGTGTTTTTACATGCCTCGGATATATGAAGTTTATTTAAATGTAAATAGGTCTCAGTGTTACAATCAAAAAGGAAAATAAAGGAGCATAAAAGAAAGGGCAATATAAATGCAGTTACCATATATACATGTGTAACAGTCAATACCATGTAAAGATTGAACCCCAACCCACCCCAACTATTTTTGTCCCAAAAATCTGGTATTTTCCATATACTGCATGTAAAAATTGATCCCCTATTTTTGGCCTCAGCAGCCCAAGCATCTGAGCTCCTGATGCCCCTCCCACAGACTCTCATCTAGGTCCAGCTGTCTGCCCTTGGAACTCCCAATGCCCCTACCACAGACTCTCATCTTGATCCAGGCTGCCTGTCCTTGGAACTCCCAACGCCCCTACCACAGACTCTCATCTAGGTCCTTTCTGCCAGTCCTCTGGAGCTCCTGATGCCTCAACAGCAGACTCTTGCCAAGGCCAAGGCCACCCAGTGCCCGTCCATTGGAGCTCCCAATGCCCCAACAGCTGTTTCTCACCCAGGCTCCAGCCGGTCACCCATCTGAACTCCTGATGCCCGGACGATGAATTCTTGCTTGGCCCTGGCCTCCCGTCTGCCCATCCAAGCCCCCTCTACACCAAAATGCAGAATTACTACCCAACCCCAGCTGGCCGCCCACCCATTTGAGCTCTCGTCGCCCTGAACGTGAACTTTTCACCGCTTCAGTCACCTGCCATGTATCCAAGCTCCCAACAACACAAACCACACATACTTACCACAATCAAAAGTAGTATGTGTGCAATAGTTGACACCCTAAATTTTACTCTAAAAATTGGTCCATAAAATTCAACTATTACAACTAGTCCCAGTAATGGTACAATCATAGACAATGATACAGAGATTCATTTGAAAGCTCTTACTTTGCCTTTTGAACACTAACCTGGGAAGGAATTTTGCTGTCTTTACTTTGTCAGGTTCAAAGCATGTGTGGCCCCTGAAACCACCAGAAAACAGACATGGCAAAGTCACTCCCAGATGCATGGTTAGTGTAGCTGTTAGCACAACGCTGTTACAGTGCAAGCAATCGGGTCTGGGGTTCAATTGCTGCACTGTCTATAAGGAATGTGTACTTCTCCCTGTGTCTGCGTAGATTTTCCCCGGGAGCTACGGTTTTCTCCCACTATTCAAAAACATATCATAACATCTTGTGTTATATACCGAGGAAACCTGGGACTATTCTATGCGAGAGGATGAGCACCAATTCTGTAAGAGTCGCATCACACTTGAGAGTGGTGTATGTGCAGTGAGACACATCATATCAATGCGCAACCCAGTAGCTGAATGTGAGTAAAGAAATGTGTTGTTAAACTTACAAGCCTTTCTAGTGTTTATTAAGACCTCCAATGGTACAACCTGGGCACAACATGGTGGCAGTGGTGGGATAGATCAAAACCGACACCATATAGGAAGAAAATTTGAAACACAGAGAGAAGGAAACAAAGAAAAAGCCTCATTATCTGATCACCAGTGCGGGAGAAGAAGATGGCTGCAGAAGCGTTGCACCAAGTAATGGGCGGAGAAGTTGACCACATCATAGAAACTTTCAAAAAGTTCAAACAGAAGTTCAACCTGGCATTCAAAAGTTTCCTCAAGGGAGCCTACTTGGTTTGGCTGGGAGTCGGAGGAGCTTGGAGAGAGTCGGGCTGTGAGTCAGAGGAGGAGGAGCTTGGTAAAAGTGAGTCAGAGGAGGAGGAGCTTGGTGAAAGTGAGTCAGAGGAGGAGGAGCTTGCTGAAAGTGAGGAGATGGTAAGCTATTAAAGTCGGGGGCTTACCGGGACTTGGGCCTACTTGGTTCGGCCGGGAGTCAGAGGAGCTTGGAGAGAGTCGGGCTGTGAGTCAGAGGAGGAGGAGCTTGGTAAAAGTGAGTCAGAGGAGGAGGAGCTTGGTGAAAGTGAGTCAGAGGAGGAGGAGCTTGCTGAAAGTAAGTTAGAGGAGCAGGAGCTTGCTGAAAGTGAGGAGAAGGTAAGCTATTAAAGTCGGGGGCTTACTGGGGCTTGGGCCTACTTGGTTCGGCTGGGAGTCAGAGGAGGAGCTTGGAGAGAGTCGGGCTGTGAATCAGAGGAGGAGGAGCTTGCTGAAAGTGACAGGGTTAATTGGTCAAGGGGCCAATAAAAGGAGTGAAAGGGGAGGGAGCGGCCAGCGAGGAGTGGAGCAGTGAAGGAGTGAGATGTCCTGGCTTTGGCTTATCAGGCTTTGGCGAAAGCAGGCAAGGAGAAAAAGTAAGCTGAGTTATTTGCTTTCATATTCAGAGTCATGCCAAAAGGGTTAGTGCTCTGTACTGGGTGTCAGATGTGGGAACAATGGGTGGCCTCCACCCTCCCAAATGGCCACATCTGCACCAGGTGTACTGAGATGCAATTACAAAGGGAGCGAATTAGGGATATGGAGTTGCAGATTGATGACCTGCGGTTTGTAAGGGAGAGTGAGGAGTTAATCGACTCAAATTTCAGGCCGATAAATACTCCATAACCCGTGTCAGGTCAGTGGGAAACCGTCAGGGGGGGAAGAAAAAAGCGAGAAAAATGGAGAGCACACCAGTGACTATCCCACTCAGCAACAGTTATGTTGTGTTGGATTCTGTTGAGGGAGATGACCGGACAGAAGATGGCCATGGGCACCAGGTCAATGGCAATGAGCCTGGCAGAGTGGTGCAAAAGAAAAGGAAAAGGAGAAATGCAGTAGTTATTGGGGACTCCATTGTCAGGGGTACAGACAGGAGGTTCTGTGAGCCAGATAAGTATACCCGCATGGTGTGCTGCCTCCCTGGTGCAAGGGTACGAGATATCACAAATCTGGTCCAAAATAATCTGAGAGGAGAGGGAGAGCAGCCTGATGTCTTGGTACATGTGGGTACAAACGACATTGACAAGAAAAGGGAGGAGGTAATGAAAAGGGATTACAGTGAGCTGGGACGAAAGCTGAAAGACAGGAACGCTAGGGTGGTGATCTCAGGATTACTACCTGTTCCAAATGCAAGTGATGAAAAGAATATAAGGATAAGAAAAATGAACGTATGGCTGAGATGCTGGTGTACAAGGCAAGGATTTGGCTTCTTGGATCATTGGGATCTCTTTTGGGGAAGGCATGATCTTTACAAGAGGGACGGGTTGCAGCTAAATCCAAAAGGTGTCAACATTTTGGCAAGTATGTTTGGTACAGCAGTGGGGCAAGGTTTAAACTAATTTGGCAGGGGTATGGGAACCAGAGTGATAGGAAAAAGGGTAGGGAAGATAAAGTAATGGCCAGAAAAAGTAAAATAGGAAAAGTAATGTTGGGAGGAGAAAGTAAAAAATCAGATGGTGCAGTGAGTTTTCGGGTCAATGATAGTCTTAAGAAAATTACAAAGAAAAATAGTGGGCAGAAAAATCAAAAGAAAAGGTTACAGAAGTCACTAGATATTAAAAGGACAAAGAGCATAAGGGCACTTTATCTGAATGCCCGCAGTATTAGAAATAAGGTTTGTGATCTTGAGGCCCAAATCGGTACCCATGCCTATGATTTGTTAGCCGTCACGGAAACATGGCTACAAGGTGACTCTAAATGGGAATAAAACTTTCAAGGGTATCAGGTGGTGCAAAGAGATAGACAGGATGGTAAGGGAGGTGGAGTTGCACTCTTAATCAAAGATGAGCTCCAGGCAGTAGTGAGGAATGATATAAGATCTAAAGAGCATAATATTGAGTCCATTTGGGTAGAGATAAAGAATAACAAAGGGAAAAAATTATTGGTGGGCGTTATCTATCGCCCACCAAATAACAATAGTTTAGTGGCACAGGAAATAAATAGAGAGATAAGTGAGGCATGTAATAATGATACGGCAGTAGTCATGGGGGACTTTAACTTCCACATAGATTTGGAAAATCAAGTTGGTCGTGGGAGTCTAGAAGAGGACTTCATAGAATGCATCCGCGATAGCTTTCTTGAGCAGCATGTTAAGGAACCCACAAGAGAAAATGCTCTCCTGGATCTAGTGTTGTGCAATGAGATAGGTAGAGTAAATGATGTAATAGTCAGAGACCATCTGGGAAATAGCGATCATAGTATGATTGAATTTCTCATTCAGTTGGAAGGGGAAATAGTTGGATCTAAAACTAATATATTATTCTTAAACAGGGGTGACTACCATAGGATGAGGGAGGAATTGGGCAGAGTGGACTGGGAGCAAAGGCTAATTGATGAAACAGTTGAGGAACAGTGGAAGATTTTCAAAGAAATATTTTGTAATGCTCAACAAAAATATATTCCGGTCAGGAAAAAGGGCAGCAAGAGAGGGAAAAATCAACCGTGGTTAACAAAGGAAATAAAGGAGAGTATAAAATTGAAGGCGCAGGTGTACAAAGCTGCAAAGAGCAGTGGGAAACTGGAAGATTGGGAAAACTTTAAGAGACAACAAGGGGTTACAAAGCGGGTAATAAATGGGAAAAAGGATTATGAAAGTAAATTGGCACAAAATATAAAAACAGAAAGCAAAAAATTTTATAAATATATAAAATGGAAGAGGGTGGCCAGGGTTAACATTGGACCCTTGGAGGATGAGAAAGAAAAACTGGTAGCAAAAAATGAGGAAATGGCCGAGGCATTAAACAAATATTTTGTGTCAGTCTTCACGGTGGAAGACACGTCCAGCATGCCCAAGTGCGGAGTTAAGGATGCGAATGTTGGGGAGGGCCTTGATAAAATAGTTGTTACAAAGGAAGTAGTGATGGAGAAACTAATGGGACTAAAGCCAGACAAATCACCTGGTCCTGATGATATGTATCCAAGGGTTCTGAAGGAAATGGCAGAAGTTATAGTTGATGCATTGGTGGTCATATACCAAAATTCCTTGGATTCTGGGCAGGTCCCGGCAGGCTGGAAGACAGCAAATGTCACGCCACTTTTTAAGAAGGGAGGCAGGCAGAAGACTGGAAATTATAGGCCAATTAGCTTGACATCTGTAGTTGGAAAAATGCTTGAAGCCGTCATTAAAGATAAAATAGTGAAACTTTTGGAACGTAAGGGTTCAATCAGGCAGATACAGCATGGTTTTAGAAAGGGAAGATCTTGTTTGACAAACTTGTTAGGATTCTTTGAGAATATAATGGGTGCGGTGGATAGAGGGGAACAGGTTGATGTTGTATATTTGGATTTCCAGAAAGGTGCCGCACAAGAGACTTCTCAGTAAGTTACAGGAAAGTGGAGTCCGGGGAAGTTGGCTTGGATTGAAAATTGGTTGTCTGACAAGAGGCAGAGAGTTGGGATGAATGGGAGTTTTTCAGGTTGGCAGAGAGTGGTAAGTGGGGTGCCGCAGAGGGTCAGTGTTAAGCCCACAACTGTTCATCATTTACATTGATGACTTGGAGGAGGGGACAAAATGTGGTGTAGCCAAGTTTGCGGATGACACCAAATTGAGTGGAAGAGCAAATTGTAATGAGGATGTGGAGAGTCTGCAGAGGGATATAGTTAAGCTGGATGAGTGGGCAAAGGTCTGGCAGATGGAGTACAATGTTAGTAAGTGTGAGATTATCCACTTTGGCAAGAAAAATAAAAGAGCTGAATATTATTTAAAGGGTGAAAAACGACAGCATGCTGTTGTGCAAAGGGACTTGGGAGTGTTTGTGCATGAATTACAAAAAGTTAGGTTATTAAGAAGGCAAATGGAATGTTGGCCTTCATCGCTAGAGGAATTGAATTCAGGAGTAGGGAGGTAATGTTGCAACTGTATAAGGTACTGGTGAGACCACACCTGGAGTACTGTGTCCAGTTCTGGTCTCCATATTTGAGGAAGGATATACTGGCTTTGGAGACGGTCCAGAGGAGGTTTACTAGGTTGATCCCTGGGATGAAGGGGTTGACTTATGATGAAAGATTAAATCGTCTAGGATTGTATTCGCTCGAGTTCAGAAGAATGAGAGGAGATCTTATAGAAACATATAGGATTATGAAGGGTATGGATAGGATAGATGTAGGAAGGTATTTGAGCTGGCCGGGGAAACTAAAACGAGAGGACACAGTCTCAAGATTCGGGGGAGTAGATTTAGGACAGAGATGAGGAAAAATAGTTTTTCCCAGAGAGTAGTGAATGTTTGGAATTCTCTAACCAGGGAAGTGGTTGAGGCTGCCTCATTAAACATATTTAAAATTTGGTTAGATAAATTTTTACATGATAGAGGAATTAGGGGATATGGGGAGAAGGCAGGTAGGTGGAGTTAGGTCATAAATTAGATCAGCCATGATCGTATTGAATGGCAGAGCAGGCTCGATGGGCCATTTTTGGCCTACTCCTGTTCCTACTTCCTATGTTCCTATGTACACTAGAGAAAGAGATTAGTTACATCCTTCTTTGGACAGGTGAGACCTGTTTAATAGCTGGGAGCTGGCTGAAGGGAAAGAAAATAACCCAGAAAAGATATTTGAAAAATTTTCCTCTCATTTGGATCCAACCATAGAATAAGGCGATATGAGTTCCAGGGATTAAATCAAGAGCCTGACAAGTCGGTAGATAATTTCTTCACAAGGTTGAAGAATATTGATGTGAAATGCAAGTTCAAAGAAATAGAGGAGAGAATAGTAGACAACTAATTCGGGGAAGTGCTCATCCCGAAATGCAGAAAGCTCTCATTGGAAAAGATAGTTTGAAACTAGCCGTAGATTCAGCTAGGGCCTTTGAGGCCACTAGGAGGCAAATGCAATCATTCTCCATGCAGGCCAATACTCAGCACTGTGATAGAAGGATCGATGCCAAAAAGTGCACAGAGAAATCCACAAACATCTGAGAACTATAGGAGGTGCAGCAGACTACACCCTTTCGATGTCTGCAAAAACTGCCCTGGGTATGGTTCAAAGTGCAAAACCTGTGGGAAGGTCAATCACTGGGAAAAGATGTGCAGGACTGGAATGAGATGAGAGAGAAACAAGAATACAGAAGGAAAGTACATCACGTCAAGGGAAGCAACAGCAGTGACTCCGACACAATGACACTCAATATTGAAACAATACCCCTCCGTGAGACATCCAAGAAAGGGAAGAGAAGAAAAAGTGAATTGCACACCATGATCCAAGTGAAAAGAAACTTCAGAAACAAACCAACACTATTCAACTTGAAAATAAAGTTGGACACTGGATCATACTGTCCTCCTGCTCAGACTGTACCATCAGATGTTCCCCGAGAACATGGTGAACGGGTACCCAGAGGAAGGCACATGAGAAGCCACAAATGTCACACTCACATCCTATGGTGGCCCTGTAATTAAACAACTAGGAAAAGTCGAAATAAAAGGCAGACATCAAGGAAAGAGCATCAAATGTACATTCTTCATGGTTGACACCAATGGACCAGCCATCCTAGTCCTGAATAATTGTCAAAATTTATAGCTAATTTCTGTAAACAATGAGATCAGGGAGAAGGAAATGTCCAAGTGTATCAATAGCGACATCCAGCTTGAGCAACACCCTCCAATCATAAACAAGGTCGAACTCATGGACATGTAACATGAATGCTTCAATGGCACAGTAGGGTGCTTTAGAAATTTCAAATACCACATAACCATAGACCCAGAATGCAAACCAATAATCCATTCTCCTCAGAAGGTGCCAAGAGAGCTTAAATAAAGGCTGGAGCAGGAGCTCGAAGAAATGGAAGAAAGAAGTGTGATAGCGAAAGTGGTTGAGCCAACCGACTGGGTGAACTCCATTATAATAAAGGAAAAACCGAATGACCGCCTGAGGATATGTCTGGATCCCAAAGACTTAAACCATGCAATCAAAAGGGGTCACTATCCAACACCAACTCTGGAAGACATCACTTCTGAACAAGTGGGATCCAATAGCAAGCTAGAAGCAAAGAATGGATATTGGAACATGAAGCTGGATGAAGAATCGACATTACTCACAATGTTCAACGCTCCATTTGGCAGGGACAAGTTCCTGTGACTAAACTTTTGGCTTAAAGGTGACCGAAGATGTCTTCCAGCAAAAGATAGATGAGACCTACAGGGGATGCAAGGGTGTTGTCAACATCCAGGTCTTTAGTGGAGACGGGAAAACCCATGATCTTCACCTACATGAAGCCATGGAGAAAACAAGAGAGGCCGGCATCAAACTCAATGCAGACAAATGCATCATTAAGGTGGAGGAATGCCAGTTTTTCAGAATGGTGTACACACCTGATAGGATCAGGCCAAGCCCAGAGAAGATAGCAGCCATTGCTGAAATGGAACACATAAAGGAACTAAGCAGGTTCCTTGGCCTGGTCCATTACATGAGTTCCTTTACCCCACACATGACAGACCACACAGTCAACCTCAGAGTTGCTGAAAGAGGATGTGGAGTTTCAGTGGTCACCATCGCATTAATGAAATTTCGACAAGCTTAAGGAAGTAGTCTGCAGAGAAGTAGAACTAAGCTACTACAACAGAAACAAAAGCTGTCACATTACAAGTAGACACTTCCATCAGAGGCCTTGGGGCATCATTGGTGCAGGAAAGAAAACTGTCAGCCTTTGCCTCAAAGGCCCTGACAACAGCAGAGACCCAATATGCCAATATCAAAAGGAAGCTGTTGGCAGTCGAATATGGATGTGAAAAATTCAACAAATTCCTCTATGGGAGACATTTTGTGGTAGAGAGTGATCATCGCCCTGTGTTTTCTGGAACACATCCAGAAAAAAAACTTCAGCAAGGCACCAGCCAGATTACAGAGGCTACTCCTCCGGCTCCAATGTTATGACTTCACCTTGAAGTATAGGCCAGGCAAGGAAATGGTGTTCGCTGATGCCTTGTCACATCTTTCCCCAAACAAAAAATACAAAATGAAAGACATGGAGATCAAGGTACATCAGCTCGTCAGTGTGACCTGATTAAAGAAGAAACCGCAAAGGACAGGGTGCTGCAGCTGCTTTCGCAACAGGTGGTACAGGCATGGCCAGAAAGGTTAAAACAGGTGCAGCCTACAAATCAATATTAATCTGTCAGGGACGACATATCCTTGGAGAACAGTGAACTGCTGGCAGGGTCTTGGCTGATAATTCCAGAGACAATGCAAAAAGAAATTCTCCAGAAAATACACCAAGGCCAGATGGGAATGGTGAAATGCAAACTCAGAGCAAAGTCAGCAGTTTACTGGACAGGCATGTATAAAGACACCAAAAAAAATGGTGGCTACTGTCCAGCATGCCAGAAGTACACAACAAAAGGAAGAGATGGTTCCCCCTGAAATACCCGCCAGGCCATGGCACACTGTGGGAGCAGACCTATTCACAGAAAACCAAGATTGGTATCTCATTGTGTCCTGCTACTACTCCAAATTCCCCTTCATGAGGAGAGTGAAGGATCTGAGAGCACCAACCATCATTAATACAGTACAAGCACTCTTCGCGGAACAGGGGAGACCCGAACAAGTGATATGTGGCAATAGGACCCAATTCACATCGCGTGAATTCAGAGAAGTAGCTGCAGAATATGGGTTCACCATCGCTACATCATCACCACATTACCCCAAGGGGCATAGATTCATTGAGAGGCAGGTACAGACAATTACGTGTACTCTCACTAAGTGTCGAGAGGCAAAAGAAGACCTTTACCTTGTCACTGCGAGCCACACCCTTGAGGGCCAACATGAAGTCCCCAGCAGAGCTTCTGAATGGCAGAAAGTACAAGACAACCCTGCCAAGCAAAATCTGTCCACCAGACAACCAAGAGGAAATAAATTGACTAACATACAAGAGGGAAATCATAAACATTATAACTAACATGCATTACCAGAACTCTTCACAGGGCAGCATGTGCATGTTCAAGAGCTAGTGATAAAAACCTGGAGTCCAGCAAAGTTTGTTAGAAAAGCTGAGATGCCAAGGTCATACATCATTGGGACAGAATCTGGCAGGCAACTGAGACGAAACAGGACCCACATTCGCCCAACACCAGATTTGACACAAAAAGCATCAGCAGCTTCTGTAATTCTAACAACTTGTGAGGGAACATGAGGTGAAATCCCAACCAACAACATCACAACAACTGCACAGCAAGCAGCAGGAGAATCGCAGAACCAAACAGTCGCTACAAGGTCTATGAGGTGGAGAAGCAACATCCTACCAGCAATGCGATTCCACTGAAAAGAATATAGATCTGCAGATGTGCAAATAGAATAGTTAATTCTTAATTGCAGATAAAGAAGCTATAACCATATAACCACTTACAGCACAGAACAGGCCAGTTCAGCCCTACTAGTCCATGCCATATCAAATTCCCACCCTCCTAGTCCCACTGACCAGCACCCGGTCCATACCCCTCCAGTCCTCTCCTCTCCATGTAACGATCCAGTCTATCCTTAAATGTAACCAATGATCCCGCCTCAACTATGTCTGCTGGAAGCTCATTCTACATCCCTACCACCTTTTGCGTAAAGAAATTTCCCCTCATGTTCCCCTTATAATTTTCCCCCTTCAAACTTAAACCATGCCCTCTAGTTTGAATCTCCCCCTTTCTTAATTGAAAAAGCCTATCCACATTTAGTCTGTCTGTCCCTTTTAAAATCTTAAACACCTCTATCAAGTCCCCCCTCAATCTTCTACGCTCCAGAGGAAAAAACCCTAGTCTGCATAACCTTTACCTGTAACTCAAACCTTGAAATCCTGTTAATATTCTCGTGAACCTTCTCTGTACTCTCTCTATTTTGTTTATATCTTTCCTATAATTTGGTGACCAAAACTGTACACAGTACTCCAAATTTGGCCTCACCAATGCCTTGTACAATTTCATCATAACCTCCCTACTCTTGAATTCAATACTCCGATTTATGAAGGCCAACATTCCAAATGCCTTCTTCACCACACCATCTACCTGAGTATCAGCCTTGAGGGTACTATTTACCATCACTCCTAAATCCCTTTGTTGCTCTGCACATCTCAATAGCCTACCATTTAATGCATATGACCTATTTAGATTTGCCTTTCCAAAATGTTACACCTCACACTTATCTGTATTAAATTCCATCAGCCATTTCTCAGCCCACACCTCCAGCCTTCAATAATCACCTTTTAATCTATGGTAATCTTCCTCACTGTCCACAACACCACCAATCTTTGTATCATCCGCAAACTTGCTTATCCACCCCTACTTCCAGATCATTAATATATATAACAAACAATAGTGGACCCAGGACCGATCCCTGAGGAACTACTAGTCACCGGCCTCCAATAGGACAAACAATTTTCTACCTCTACTCTCTGACATCTCTCATCCAACCATTGCTGAATCCATTTCACTACCTCCTTATTTATACCTAATGCCTCCACCTTTTTTCCTAAAATGATAACATTTTTAATTTTCAAAAAATTTTTAAGAAGGAATGTTATATACTGAGGAAACCTGAGACTATTTTATGCTAGAGCATGAACACTAACACTGTAAGAGCCACATTACACAGGTGGTGAGACACATCGTATCAATACACCACCCAGTAGCTGAATATGAATAAAGAAATGTGCCATTAAACTTACAACCCTTTCTAGTGTTTATTAAGACCTCCAATGGAACAATCCTGATGCAACACAGGTTGTAAGTTAATTGGGTGTAAATGGGCTCGTGAGCCAAAATGGCATATTACTGCATTGTATGTCAAAATTAAAAATAAATTAAATTAAATACAGGCTCATTAAATATCTGAGCACTGGTGTACAAATGGGAACACCAATTGTACACCAATGCCATAACTTTTTCATCTTGTATTCATAAGTGTGGGTTCTTAGACAACACATGGATGAAGGAAAAGGTTCTTTACTTTAAAGTTATTGTAAACAGTACCATGAAGCATGCCATGAGGCAGCAAGCCTCCATTATAGCTCTGCATACTGTGTGTCTTACTCTGTGTCAGCCCTTGGTGGCAGCCAAGTATAATCAAACAATAAGGCATTGCTAGTTGCCTTGCAACCATGATCACTATCATTACATCTGCCTTTCTTAAAACAAAAGTAGCTTATTTTTAACTAACATGTTTTCTTTGTATAACTCTGCAAATTTAACTTTAAAACCAAGAAATTACATTTTCATTATTATCAACATTGTAAACATTTTTAAAACTTGTTTTGTGTGTTCACATTACATACATTAAAATTTGAAGAGAGAATAACATAGCACTACTTCATTCTATAACAGGAGTCTTTAAATTTGCTCAATGAGTCACTTAGGAGGATTCATGTGTCTTGACAATCTCCTGATTGATTGTCTTTGAATCTGAATTGTTGCCTCAGACGACATCTTCTCAGATGTGCATTCAGGTTGTTCAGCCATATCCATCTTTCCATCTACTGTGGCTGGTCCCATTTGAAGATCTCTGATATCTTCGCAGAACAGCACCTTCATCTGTCTGAATAGTGTATGATCTTGGTTGGACTTCACTGAGGACAGTTCCCTTCGGAGTCCATAAGTTTGTTTTGTCTTTTAGCCTTACTTGGTCACCACTGTAGAGTTCCAGTAGGATTTTTGTTCCTCTGTCAAAGTAATATTTTTGCTTTTCTTTCTGTTGTTGTTTGAAATTCCTCACTTTCTCCCCCTTTTTTGTTTTTTTAGAGGTTTTCCTGAATGGGTAGGTTTGATCTTAGCCTACATCCCATAAGGAGTTGTACTGGTGACATACCACACTCGAGCAGCATTGTGCGGTATGCTAGCGTGCTCTGGTAGAAGTCTGTTCCACTCTCTTTTGCCTTATACATCAGTCTTTTCACTGTCTGTATTGATTTTTCCACTAGACCTTTGGACTGTGGAAAATGAGGTCTTGACGTGGTGTGTACAAAGTCTCACTCTTTGGAAAACTGTCAGAACTTTAAATTGCAAAACTGAGGTCCATTGTCTGTGAAGACCTCGCTTGCCACACCATGTCTGGAGAATATGGCTTTCATACCTGTTATTACAGCATTGCAGTTGGTGTTTAGTTTACACACCTCTGGATACAGGTAATAATAGTCTGACTACAAGATCGTTCTTCCCTTGACATTTGAATAGGTCAGCACCTACCTTCTGGTAAGGTCTGTATGTTGGTGGATGTGGCTTTAGTGGTTCTGCAGGATTGCTTGCTTGATATTTCTGGCATATTGTACAGTTTAACACTTCATTTGTTTTATCATTGTTGATTCTTGAACAATACATCACCTCCCATGCTCTTTCTTATACTTTTCAATTCCGAGATGTTCTCCATGGATTATTTTTAGCATCTCTTTTCTCATACTCTTTGGGATAGGGATTTTTCTTCCTTTGTAGATGATGTCTTCAACCATTGATAGTTCTGTCTGCAGTTCCAGTACCCTGAAATGTCAGGTGACCAGTCCTGCTTCATGTTGGGCCGTCAATGCAAGATGTTTTTTCTCAGTTGTCTTACTGTTTCTTTGTTTGTCTCTGACATTATGAGTTCCATTTTTGCATCTGATATGGGCAGTGCACTTGTGATCATGTCCACAAAGGCATTCACGTCTTCATCCATTTTGGTGTTTGTGGGCTCTCTCATGTCAACAGCTCTAGACAACATGTTTGCTGTGTACATTAGTTTACCGGGAGTGTATGCTACATTCAGTGTATAACTTTCCAGCCTAATCAACATTCTTTGTATTCTAAGGGGGCATTCATTTAATGGCTTTTGGAACAATGCAATCAAGGGTTTATGGTCAGTCTCTACACTGATTGCTTGTCCTAACACAATCTTAGTCGTATCATACCTGGCAGCCAACATCCTCCAACCACAATTTACCACCATCAGGATTGATGCACCAAATGTGGCTGCAAAAATACGAGAAGGAATGAAGGGCTCTGATTACTCTTAATATTGATACCAGTCTTCAAAAATATTCATGAAGTTAAACACATCTGAAGGATCCTTCTCCTGATTACCACATACTATACACCCATGGATCAATGCTTCATCACACTGAATGATAAGCACAGAAATAGCACATAGTTGTTGACCACTAAGAATGGC
Source organism: Narcine bancroftii (assembly GCF_036971445.1). Lineage (NCBI taxonomy): Eukaryota > Metazoa > Chordata > Chondrichthyes > Torpediniformes > Narcinidae > Narcine > Narcine bancroftii. Next base: position 334,992,190 of record NC_091469.1, on the reverse strand, counting down.
TCAGTGGAGCAACCATTGTCTGAGCTGACCAAATCCTGCAAGTCTTCTCAATATTGGAGAGACTCGGCACAGATCAGGAGTGCCTTTGCTCTATCCACAACTATTTCAATTTTGCACTCCACACCCAAGATGACTTGCATGTACACTGACAATAAATTTGTCCAAGGCTAAACGGAGGCTATTTGCAAATGAGAAGAACAACACCTAATATTCTGTCTGCATGCACTCGAACCTGATGGTATTAACATCTACTTCTCTGGTTTCAGTTAGTCCCCTCCCTTGTCACCCTCTCTTCTTCATCCTTTTGTTTCCTTTCCTCCAGATTTTCACCCCCTTCTCTCTCCATTCAGGGAGATGTCCCTCCCCTTGTCACGTCACGGCTTTTTTCTCTCGTGCCCTCCCAACTATACCCACCTTTGATGCTTCTCCCACGTGCCCCCCCCCCACCCCACAACTTTATTAAGGTACCTGCCTTCTTTTTGTTCATACCTTGAAAAGGGGCTCAGGCCCAAAATGTTGGTTATACATTGTTATCTTTGCTACATAAAGAACGCTGTGCAACTTGCTGAGTTTCTCCAGCATTTTGTGTAAACTACAAATTCTGCAGGACACAGCTACCTTTCAGGATCTGCAGCAGGTAATGCAGAAATCTGCACAAGGGATAAGCCTGTTTGATCTCAGCCTCACCAGTCTGTCATTCATAGATCTGACAGACAGGACAACCATGAAATTATTCATCACCAAGTTTACTTTTGATGATTGCTTTGTAAGGAAGAACAAAAAAGATACTGTTAAAATGGTGATAATTAATAATTGTCAGCGAATAGAGGAATATGCCTTGAGATGCATTAAACACAATAGATCAACATGCTTGTGCAGCAAACTGCTGAGAAGGCGCATTGCACATTGTTCCTTATTGCAAAATGCTGAAGCTCAATTGAGATCAACATGGACTACTTAATTGAAGAAGGTCAGATGTGTGCCTTGGATGCTACACACTAGAGATTCACTAGATAAGCCTTCCTTAACCTTTTTCTTTTGGCTATAGTCCCCTTACGACTCTACTCAAAGAGTCCAAGAATTAGATTACTTTGTAATGAGAGATTAATCATCATACAGACATGTTGCCTGGCTGCCAAGGCAATGAATGATAATCTCATTGAAAATAAGATTCTGACAGAGCTTGGCAGGTCATTGATCCAAGAGCGTTTGCTGCAACAGGAGAGTATAAACATTAATGGCACATGTTAAAGCAGTATTTCTCAACCTATAGTGTATGGATCGTGAATTTGTTCTCAGTGATCCAGTGACAGAATTGTGCTATTATTAATCTTCAGGAACATTATATATATTTCTTAGAAAAAGCTTTGTGGGTTGGATACGGGGGATACACAAAGACACACACAGAGAAAACACCATTTTGAGAGATGTCATGTCTCCCATGTCCAGCTGTAAACAAGCTTGCATCATTGTTCAGTTGAAAGCTGCAAACAACCATAAAACTGGAGTGATTGTCCATTGAAATGTTGAAGACAATGAATGTTTGGTGGAGAAACACCTGTGTAGACAATAAACACATCTGCTGGTTAGCTGTGCAGACAACTCTGAGCCATTTGCTCGTAAACATTTGGAAGAGAGGAACTTCAAACAAAAATCATTAATGATGACATGTCATGTGATTAAAGACACTTCAAGAAGACATCTTTAATATTGAACTGTGCTTCATCTGAAGTCAGAAGATGCAGTAACCTTCAATAAGAGAGTACTGTTCTGCATTCTCCCTTTGATGGGGAAGAGAGACAGAATCAATGTGGCTTTAAGAAAAGATGGCCATCAACTGCTTCTCTTGGTCAAGAGAGAGCTGTGCCACTCTAATCATTTTTAATGGTTGCTTCACTTAAACCTTGCCTGGATTTATGAAATCATCTTGTGAAACCTCCCTGCAAGTGAGAGTGATTTGTGGAAAATCATTCATATGAAGAAATGTTTCTCTGAAAGCAAGTCTACAAAGAATTGTGAGTTTGAGAACTTTTGAACAGCAACGTTAAAGACTCTGAATTTCAACACAAAAGTTTTCTGAGACTGAACTTTAAAATTATCTCTTCAGAATTCTGCCTGAACTGTAATGGTTTTGCCCCACACACACACTTGCACATAGTGGGTTTAAGTAAGGTTTTATATTATTAATAGTTGTTAATAAAAATTATTGTTTTGAAGATACCATTGTCTTGGTGAATTTCTATTGCTGCTAGTTTAGGTCATAACAAGTCTAGGGCAACAACAATTATCACTGACATACAAACAAGTAACATGTAAAACATGATGAAAAAATAAATAAAAACTCTCAAGAAATGTTCCCACAGAATCAAATCTTAAATCCCATTTGTAGAAGGGGCTCGACATCCTCCACCCTCCTAACACGCTGGTATATGTGTGTATGCTTTTCATGGTCCATGAAAAATAAAGGAATACTTAAACTGGTTGATGAAAAATGGTTGAGAGTCGTTCAGTTTTAAGGGGCTGGCAATTGAAGAGCGAGTCTCGGAGAAATGTCTTTGCCCCAGAGAATTGAGGGTTTTGAAATTTTCTACACTGGATGTTGTGGGTGCATTAGATGCATTCAAGACTAGATTGATTTTGGTTTTTTGGACAGTGATATCAGCTTCAGGCAGGAAATTAATGCTGAAATGGAGGATTCACTATTATTTTATGATCAAATCCTAATGTTTTGCTTGTTTTATAAAATCTTTTTATTAACCTGGTTTGCCACTTTTAGAGATTGCTGCACAGATCCCTGCAAAATCCACACAATGACTAGTATGTATCAAGCAGATTTAAGACTCTGGAAATCCCAATGTATATTCTAGTAATGGAGTAGTTTTGGGGGGTAACAGTTGTGATTAAGGAAAGCAGCCACATTATTTAGAACTAGAAAAAAATAATAGAACTGCAATAATAACTAGATAATTTATTTTAGTGAAGTAAGTTGAGGAATAAATATTGACCATGATGGAGTGAGCGATAACTTCTTTGTTTAGTGATGTGCCTTGTCTCATCAGCAAAAGACTGGACTTCAATAGTGTGTCAGCACCTTAGAGTTCCACTGGGATTATCAGCCACAGGTTCTTCGGACAGAGGCAGGAGAGCTATCAGGGCTGACACTGCTGATCAGATTACAGTTCAGCAACATGATGTGAGCCACTCAGGACAAATCCACCCCTCTAATTTACTTGGAGATTGAACTATAACTCACTTTTCAACTCCTTGAACCTGCATCTGTAGTTAAACCAGGCCAACATTTAATATTAACCCTCAAACACTTTTCCAGTCTCCCTTAGAAGACTGAAATTCAATTAACCAAAACAAAAGGTCATCAAGACCTGTGATGGAGAATAACAGAAACAGAGAGAAATTCCAGTGACTTTAACTCTTCCACCCGGTTGAGTGCCCACCCAAAGCATCCAAATGAAGGGCATTCTTTGCTTTAACTTCAGTGGCAGGTGTTAGAATCAAAAGTCATAGGAGACAACCATTCCTTCTCACATGTCTGTGCAAGGACATTGAACAAATTATCCAATGAATCCCATAAGCCCCCAGCTTTTCTCCCTCAAGCAGCTCTGCAAAATAAATTGTTTTCCCTGTCAATTTTTTTGCCAATTATCTTAAATTCCTGTATTCTCTCGTTTGTATGAATAGGCAAATATTGACAGGGGAATCCTTGAGTGAAAATAGAGCATCAACACTAAAGAAATGAAGCGCCGAACCCTCCTTCCCTTTCTTCATCATTTACTCAGCATTGCAAAGTGAATTTGTTTTCAAATCATTAATGAACAAAGTCCAGCAACGTTACGGGGTCTTGGCCTCAAGTATTTGGTGCAGTGAAAACATTACTCCAGGGGATGGAATATTTTGGCATTGCACTTGACTGCTCAACCATTTCTTTCCCTCCTCACTCATACAAGAAAACTTTGGGTTTAATCAGATGGAAACGGCGTGAGGAAAATGAAGCGATTGTTTGCTGAAGTCCCTTCTGATATGTCTGTCTTTGATGTGGCATTAAAGGAAAGCTTTCTTTTGGACTATAAAAAAAACTTACAGGGTTCATGCTATTCAAAGGAAAACACATTAAAACAACTGATCCACATCTCCTTTTTCATTCTAATTAAACATTTGAAACCTAGCAGTGTAAAACTCATAATATCAAGCTTCAAACATTACTTCTGCCAGACTTTTAAAGTCAAGAGATTGTATATTCAAAGCACGCACTGAGATTCAAGGATAAAATCTATCCAAGCATTTCCAGTGCATGAATTCTGTAGATGCTGTCATCACAGAATGTTGGAGATGCTGCCATCATAGAATTGAAGAATGATCATGGAACACAAAGTAGACATTTGATGTCATCTCACTGGTTCTACACATCTGACCTGCCCTGTTAAAACTTTACACATTTTGTTAAAACAAAACTTATGCAGCATGCAGGATCAAAGGCCGACTTCATTACCCATAATCCCCCACGCAGCTGGAACCGCTCTTTGTTTCCCTCATGCTGGCACTGGCAGGACGGTTCCAGCTGCGTGGGGGATTAAGGGTAACCAAGATGGCCATTGCTCCCACATTGAGCCGTCACCACGAGTTTCTAGGGATAGTCTGTTTTAATAACCCTGATTAAATTTAAGGCCAATTATCACCTTGAAATGGAGTTGTTAACACAGACTATCAGTGGAATCTGATAGCCACTGCACAAAGATCCGTGGGGCAAGGTTAGAAGGAAAAGTAAGCAAGGGAGTAGGTAGAGAGGGAAACTAATAGAGGAAGGGAGAATATCTCTTTCTTTCTTTGGCTTGGCTTCGCGGACGAAGATTTATGGAGGGGGTAAAAAGTCCACGTCAGCTGCAGGCTCGTTTGTGGCTGACAAGTCCGATGCGGGACAGGCAGACACGGTTGCAGCGGCTGCAGGGGAAAATTGGTTGGTTGGGGTTGGGTGTTGGGTTTTTCCTCCTTTGCCTTTTGTCAGTGAGGTGGGCTCTGCGGTCTTCTTCAAAGGAGGTTGCTGCCCACCAAACTGTGAGGCGCCACGATGCACGGTTTGAGGCGATATCAGCCCACTGGCGGTGGTCAATGTGGCAGGCACCAAGAGATTTCTTTAGGCAGTCCTTGTACCTTTTCTTTGGTGCACCTCTGTCACGGTGGCCAGTGGAGAGCTCGCCATATAACACGATCTTGGGAAGGCGATGGTCCTCCATTCTGGAGACGTGACCCACCCAGCGCAGCTGGATCTTCAGCAGCGTGGATTCGATGCTGTCGACCGCTGCCATCTCGAGTACTTCGACGTTAGGGATGAAAGCGCTCCAATGGATGTTGAGGATGGAGCGGAGACAACGCTGGTGGAAGCGTTCTAGGAGCCGTAGGTGATGCCGGTAGAGGACCCATGATTCGGAGCCGAACAGGAGTGTGGGTATGACAACAGCTCTGTATACGCTTATCTTTGTGAAGTTTTTCAGTTGGTTGTTTTTCCAGACTCTTTTGTGTAGTCTTCCAAAGGCGCTATTTGCCTTGGCGAGTCTGTTGTCTATCTCATTGTCGATCCTTGCATCTGATGAAATGGCGCAGCCGAGATAGGTAAACTGGTTGACCGTTTCCCATTCAGAGCCAGCTCTTCAGCGCTTGACGTCCTGCTTTGCGGAAACTGCCAAAATGTTTGGCCTGGAAGTCAGCCTGAAGAAAACTGAGGTCCTCCATCAGCCAGCTCCCCACCATGACTACCAGCCCCCCCACATCTCCATTGGGCACACAAAACTCAAAACGGTCAACCAGTTTACCTATCTCGGCTGCACCATTGTCTCTATCTAGTGCCTCAGTAACCATGTTTGATGTCAGAATGAGAGCAGAATCTCTTAAATAGATGATTCCAGAACTAGAGGGCACAGGTTTAAAGGTGAGAAGGGAAAGAGTCAAGAGGGACCTGTTCACTCAGAGTATAGTCTATATCTGGACATGCCAAATGAGGAAAGTATAGAAGCAAGTACAATTATAATGTTCAGATATTTGGATAGATGTATGCATTTGGAGAGTTTATAGGGATATGGATCAAATGTAGGCAAATGGAACTGTCCCAGAATGCCATAGAAGACTGCAGGTACAGAAATTGGTCATTTGGCAATTCTAGTCTGTGCTGAACAATTATTCTGCCCAGTCTTACTGATCTGCACCCAGACCATATCCCTCCATACCCCTCCCATCCATGTACCTGCCCAAATTTTTCTTAAATGTGAAAACTGAGCCTGTAATTACCACTTCAGCTGGCAGCTCGTTCCACACTCCCCCCACTCTCTGTGTGAAGAAGTTCCCCTGAATGCTGCCTTTGAACTTTTCTCCTTTCACCCTTAACCCATGTCTATGTTGGGCTGAAGCATCTGTCACAGCTATATGACTCAATTACCTATTTATATAATTAAATTTATGCATCTTTAAACGTCTAAATCCCTAGAGTTTTCGATCTTTTAGTGTTCCAGGATTAGTGATCCAAGCTTTCAACCAACATGCTAAATACAAAAATATCATACCCATTTGTGCCAAAATTGTCTAATCTTACTCTCTTAACAAATTATGATTTATTTTCTTCTGAACCTATCTTTCCATATCAGTGCACTGACACAACACAGCTATCTGCCAAATCCTGCTTGAAATCAATTGTTCTGCATCTGTCTTCAGAAACTTTGCCCAGCAATATCATTAAGTTAGCTCAGTGAGGAGCTGCTGGACAAGGAGAAAGAAATCCCACACCCTTCTGCTAAATTTAAGGGATTGGCCCATTTTGAGCAGCTCACAAATTCAACACCAGTGAACTCCTGATGGTCAATTCACACTCGACATTCTATCCACAGCTTAATATTTTTTTACCATGCCTAGTAAATTATTAATCTGATTCTAAACATGGAAAAGATCATTTATAGCACTGTGGTTAAGTGAAAGATTAATAGGAAAGTTGTTTAAAGTGGATATTTTAACACACTCATTCTTCAGATTTTTTTAATCTCTTCATTTCTTTGTTACTCTGCTCCCAAATAACTCAATTTTCTGATGCATTACATGATGGCTGATGACCACATGATAAATGTTGACACAGCTCCGCTGCATCTATCCACACCCTTTATTTCCTTTTAAGTAAGTGAACACACACTGCACCATATACAATTTAATCACAATCTGTTATGCAGAGATGAAAATTGATATATCAAGGGATCAAGAATCAAGAATCACTTCCTCCAAGTTTGCAAACTCCCATTCTTAGCTGGTGTTCAATATTAACAGGACGCAGAGACAAAGGGTAATCAACAAAACACAAAATCAATCGAATTATACAAGATTCTGAAACTTACTTCCAATGTGGCCTTCTGCAAAAAAAAGTTGCATCATAAATATTACTTTCTTTCAGAAAACCTAACCTTTGATCACTACTTCAGTATAGCTCTGTTCACAAATTATTTTAATCTTAATCATAATACTGTGTCTTGAATGAACCACAAAGTCAATACAGCTGAATCCAAAACATTTATATATTGCAGGAAAAACATAATCAGGTATTAATTCTCCACAAGCATGCCTCTCACTCTCTCCCCCCCCCCCCACCCCACCCAACACCCCCCTTACCTTACATTCCATCTAACTTTCATAACTCAGTCCAAAAATGAAACAAAAAGAATGAAGTTCACTCCTCACTGACAGACACGTTCAAGAAAAATTACAGCCATAGCAGTGAATCTCTGCAGTGCAAGGAAATTCTTGACTATTACTCAACCGTAGTGGCATGATGAATGCTGAGCAGAAAATAAGGCAAGTGTTTGCTGACGATCAGGGAGTGATGCTGATCGCCCTCCCTCACTGAATCATTTGCATCAGCTACAAACCTCCTCCTTGTGTTTGCCAGAAGTCTGGCTTCCAATTCTATCCCTACACAAATTTCCTCACTGAGTCAGATTTTTTTTCACAAACTCTCAACAATTCAAATATAAAGAGATGCATGGCAACAGATATCTCATATTACAAAAGTTGCACTTCTGCATGTATAACATTGACATAATTGAGATTTGAAGATGAAATGGGTTCAAAACTACCCCACAATGAAATTAGGAACTCATTTTACTTTTGTTAGTCTGTTTTTGTCTGGTACTTTGCACTTTCAAGAATCTGCCTAAAAATCCAGGTTGACAAAGGTCGTTAAAAAATGAGAGGGTCGATGTAGAGAGAATGTGTCCATTGCAGATTTAAATTTCCTAATATTGACTTTGCAAAATGTCCAAAGGCTAATTGGAGTTTGTCAAATGTGTTCAGGAAAGTTTTCCAAATCAACTAGAGAGAGTGCAATACAGGAATTCCTATTAGGGAACAACGCAGGACAGGTGATAGAGGTATGTGCAGGGGAACATTTTGGGTCTAATGATCATAATTCTATTAGTTTCCAGATAATTTTGAGGAAATGAGAGAGGATCTATAAAGCATGGATTGAGATAAGTTGTTTTCTTGCAAGGATGTGCTTTGTCAGTGGAAGGCAAATGTTTGATAATAAGTGTAAAATGCAATGAGAATCTTGGAGTCATGAACAAGAGGATTTTCTTGTGTGATCTGGAGAAACAATAAGAAAGAAAGCCACATTTGTTCCTGCGGATGTATATCTTGGAGTCACTTAAGTTTACAGAGCAAAAAATGGCCATTTGATCCATTATCTCTATGCCAACCTGAAAGAGAATGTAGATTAATCCTACTTCCCAGCCCTCTGTCCAAGAACTTGTAAGGTACAAACAAGCCATCTTACAGATATTACAAAGTGGGATGATATCTTCCAGGAGTAATGAGAGTCCAACCAGTTAATATAAAGGAGAATCAACAGTCATTCTCCATATTTAAATTAAACTTACTCTGGTTAACAGGGGAAGCTATTCTTTAAATTATTCCAAAACACAAACAGATTTCAAACCAGGAAATATTCCTAGCCACAGAAGTCTCTCACCTTTGCAGACCCTGAACAGGTTAGCATGTTGTCTCACCACCTCTCTCCAAGCTACTAGACAATAGTGGCTCAAATTAAGAGCAATTAACATCTCACTAAACATAACAAAAGTTTTAGATTAATATTATTCTTCCAGAACAGCAATTGGTTCTTCCCAGTTCAACACAAAAATATCGGTCTTAATTTTTTTTACATCAGTTATATTTGACTCCATAAAAATTAAATAGATTAAATCTGTCATATCAAATTTATGCTTGAGATGTAGATCTGAGGTTGAAACTTCTTTTAATTCAATTTGGAAATGTCCTAAAGTTAGACAATTTTGGTTAGCGTAGGTAATTTTTGGGACCAATAACTGGGGTCAAATTCCCACAGGACCCAAGGTTATTTTTACTGAGTAATATTAAGGTTATAAAGCCAAAATTAAACTTAAATATTTATCAAATTGGATTTGTGTTAATTGCTTTAGAAGTTTCTAGGAAATGTATAGCAATATCATGGAAGTCAGAAATAGATTTAGCTATGGAAAAATAGCATGCAGAGCTTTAGAGAAAGTTACATAATCTGCGATAGAAATATCATGTTTTTTGGAAAATATGAAGCCCATATTTACAAAATTTTGGTTTGCATGTATGACTGACTCTCTGAAGACTTCACTTCTTGGTAACCTCCAATAGATTTTTCCTAATAAATGTTTTATTTTCTTGGCATTCTCCAATTTTTTTTCTTTCTTTTTTTAGAGGTGGGGGATAGGGAGAGTGGGAGCGTGGGTTGAGGAGGATAAGAGAATTATATACCACATGTATAATTTTTTTTAATTTACAATTGAATGTAATGTAATTATATTGTGGTTTAAAATTTATAAACAAAGTATTAAAAAAAACAAAAATATCTGTCTACAAAACATCCACCATTATATGAGCCACACGGGCAGCACATATCACTGCTTTGTTTTTATTTGCTTGATTTAAAACCAGTTGCTATTTGCAAGAATATTTTGATCTTTTTTTTGTAGGAGAGAAGTTTGAAAAATTGTTGATGCTGTCCCAGGAGGATGGTCACCATTTATGGATGTCAAACTCATGAACATTTAATTTCACTAAAAACATAAATTCATTGCAATGCTCAGAAGTGCTGGAGAAGGTCAGCAGAGCATGCAGCATTCATTGGAAGTAAAGGCCTGAGCTGCTTGTCAAGGTAGAAGCAAAATGGGTAATGGGAGAGGGGAGGAGAGGAGGGAGGAAGGGGCAGGATTAGGAGTACAGGTTAGCAGGTCATAGGTGGATAAGTGTGGGGGGGGGATAGAAGCGAAGAAGCTGAGAAGTGATGGGGGAAGGGTTAGCTTTGAATGAAATGAAAGAGGTGGGGAGCTGGAGCAAAGGAGACAGGAGGATAGGGAAAGAGAAACACCTGGGTTTAAATGAAAATGTGGGTCAATGATTATACCAGCTGATTGAAGAGTGCCCAGATGGAATATTAGTTGGCTATTGGGAGGTCCCTGTTATTTGCAGCAGACAGAACAAAAGGACTCAGAGAAACAATCTCCCTGTCAATCTTGCCGGAGCACCAGATTCGGTGGATGAGCCCTGCCAAATTCACAAGTGAAGTGTTGCTTCACTTGGAAGGACTGCTTGAGGCCCCAAATGGTGGTGAGGGAGGAGGTCTGGGTGCACATAAAGCACTTCTTGCAGTCACAAGGGATGAGTGGATGAGGGAGTCCCAGAGGGAGTGGTCCCTTCAGAAAGCAAAGTGGGGAGGAGAGGGGAAAATTTGTCTGATGGTGCTATCACATTATTGGTGGCAGAAATCGCAGAGGATGATATAAACATAACATAACAATTACAGCATGGAAACAGGCCATTAGGCCCTTCTAGTCCACACCGAACCAAACACCCCTTTCTAGTCCCACCTCCCTGCACAATGCCCATAACCCTCCATCTTCTTCTCATCCATATACCTGTCCAACCTTTTCTTAAATAATACAATTGACTCCGCCGCCACTATTTCTCCTGGAAGATCATTCCACACGGCTACCACTCTCTGAGTAAAGAAGTTCCCCCTCATGTTACCTCTAAACCTCTGCCCCTTAATTCTTAACTCATGTCCTCTTGTTTTAATCTTTCCTCCTCTTAACGGAAATAGTCTATCCACATCCACTCTGTCTATCCCTTTCATAATCTTAAATACTTCTATCAAATCCCCTCTCAACCTTCTACACTCCAAAGAATAAAGACCTAATCTGTCCAATCTCTCCCTATACTCTAGATGCTTAAACCCAGGTAACATTCTGGTAAACCTTCTCTGCACTCTCTCCACTCTGTTTATATCATTCCTATAATTAGGCGACCAGAACTGCACACAGAACTCCAAATTAGGCCGCACCAACGTCTTATACAATCTCAACATCACCTCCCAACTCCTATATTCCATGCAATGATTGATAAAGGCCAGCATACTAAAAGCCTTCTTCACCACCCTATTCACGTGAGTTTCTACCTTCAGGGAACAATGTACCGTTACTCCTAAATCTTTCTGCTCTTCTGTATTCATCAATGCTCTCCCATTTACCACGTATGTCCTATTCTGATTCTTCTTACCAAAATGAAGCACCTCATACTTATCAGCATTAAATTCCATCTGCCATTTTTCAGCCCACTTTTCTAAGCAGCCCAAATCCCTCTGCAATCCTTGAAAATCTTCTTCATTATCCACTATTCCACCTATCTTAGTATCGTCTGCATATTTACTAATCCAATTCACCACCCCATCATCTAGATCATTAATGTATATAACGAACAACAATGGGCCCAATACAGATCCTTGAGGCACACCACTGGTCACCGGCCTCCAACCTGACAGACAATTATCCACTTCCACTCTCTGGCCTCTCCCTTTCAGCCTATGTTCAATCCATTTGACTATCTTAAAATTTATACCTAAAGACTGCACCTTCCTAACTAACCTTCCATGTGGTACCTTATCGAAGGCCTTACTGAAGTCCATATAGACAACATCCACTGTGCTACCCTTATCCACATTCCTAGTAACCTCTTCAAAAAATTCAATCAGATTGGTCAAACATGACCTTCCTCCCACAAATCCATGTTGAGTGCTCCTGATCAGACCCTGTCTATCCAGATGTTTATAAGTACTATCTCTAAGAATTTTCTCCATTAATTTACCTACCACAGACGTCAAACTTACAGGCCGATAGTTGCCAGGCTTCCTCCTTGAACCCTTTTTAAATAACGGAACCACATGCGCAATGCGCCAATCCTCCGGCACTATCCCCATATCTAATGACATTTGGAAAATTACCGCCAGAGCATCTGCTATTTCCTCCTTCACTTCTCTCAATGTCCTGGGGAAGATCCCGTCTGGTTCCGGAGACTTATCCACCTTTATATTCTTCAAAAGCCTTAAAACTACACCTTTTGTTATCTCTATATTCCCCATATTTACCCAATTTGCTTTTTTTATCTCACATCTCCCAATATCCTTCTCCTTAGTGAATATGTTGGATGTGGAAGCTGGTAGGGTGCTAGATGATGACAGGGGATTCCTGTTCACTCGTCCTTTACACAATTAGTGGTAGGAGTGAAGGAAGAGAAAGTATTAAACCAGTTGGAACCACAGAACATTACAGCACAGAAAACAGGCCATTCAACTCTTCTACTCTGTGTTGATCTAATATTCTGCCTAGTCCCACAGACCTTTTTGCCTTTATTCCTTACAAGAACATATAACCTATGTACTCTCAAAATGTCTCCTTTGAAAGCCTTCCACTGACCAAGCACATCCTTGCAAGAAAACAACTTATCTCAATCCATGCTTTATAGATCCTCTCTCATTTCCTCAAAATTGGCCTGACTACAATTTAGAATCTCAACCTATGCTCATTCATAATTATCTGGAAACTAATGGAATTATGATCACAAGACCCAAAATGTTCCCCTGCACATACCTCTATCACCTATCCTGTGTTGTTCCCCAATAGGAATTCCTGAATTGCACTCTCTCTAGTTGATTTGGAAAACTTTTCTGAACACATATGACAAACTCCAAGCCATCCAGCCCTTTTTCAGTATGGGAGTCCCAGTCAATACGTAGGAAGTTAAAATCACCTACTATCACAAGTTTATTTTTCCTCCAGCTATCTGCTGTCTCCCTGCAAATTTGTTCCTCCAATTCACACTGAACATTGGGTGGTCTATAATAAAATCACTGTTAATGTGGTCATCCTTTTCACATTCCTCAGCTCCACCCATATAGCGTCAGTAGACAAGCCCTCTAGTCCAGGGGTGTCAAACTCAAATTCACAGAGGGCCAAAATTACAAACTTGGACTAAGTCGTGGGCCAAACTAAATATTTATTGAAAATTTTCAACAACATCTGCATGATTTCTCTTCTTTCAACATATGTAATGTTAAACTTTTTCTTATTAAAATAAATATTAAATAATAGTTTTGGTTAAACTCTTTCCAGAAGAAGCATTAACAAATGAGAAATAAAATATTCAATAAATAATATTTCTCTATAGCCTTTAAGCTCCTTTTAAATGTATTTTTTTTCACAAGCCAACAAGTCAAAAAAATAACAACTTGCTTGAATGAAAATTCAGTCTTTCAACTATGAACAGTCCAAAGTTAACCAAAGAAAATATTAATCCAAGCTTAGCTTCCTACACTGTGATTTACTCTGATGCACCTGGGTCTAAACCAGATACTTGGCATCTCTTCTTAGATGCAAGTTCATCAAACTCTGGGGTCAGAGTTTTCCTCCCACCTGTCTTGAAAGGTCCTGTTTTCTGTCTTTCATTTGGCCATTTTTCGTAAGGGGTTTATTACATGTGAGTTGGGCGACAGGTCACAGATGCTAATGAAAGTAAAGAGAAGAGGTGGGGGCGATTAGCGGGCTGACGGGCCGGCGCCAACGCATTTGCAAAGCATTCTGTGATTTGTAGTATTAGGTGTGCATGCACTATACTGGCGCGGCGGCCAGCGGGCCAGCTCTAATACATATTTGATATGATCTTGCGGACCAAATATAATTATATCACAGGCCAAATTTGGCCCGCGGGCCTTAGTTTGACATGTGTGCTCTACTCTGTCCTGTCTGAGAACAGCTGTGATACTTTCCCTGTCAAGGAATGCTACCCCTCCGCCTTTCATCCTTCCGCTTTATCGCATCTAAAACAACAGAACCCCAGAGCATTGAGCTGCTCCTCCTGCCATCAAGTTTCACTTATGGCCACACTGTCATAATTCCATGTGTCGGTCCATGCTCTACGCTCGTCTGCCTTTCCTACAGTACCACTTGCATTGAAATAGATGCACCTGAGGACATTATTTCCACCTTTCAAAATTTCTGTCTTTATATGCAGTCTTTTTTTAATTTAATTTTTAGAAAAATTTAGCATACAGCACAGTAATAGGCCATTTCAGCCCATAAGACCGTGCCGCTCAGTTTACACCCAATTAATCTACACCCCGGTACATTTTGAACAGTCTTAACTGTGGTGGTGGTACACCACCAGCCTCCTGCAGGGGGCAACCTCTGTCCCTGAGGAGTGTAAGGGGACAGGACAACACCTGTCTGGCTGTCAATCAATCGGCCTGAATGGATCAAGCCCCACCTGGTCGGGTGACAATCACCCTCCGGGATATAAGCCTGCACCGGCCTCCTGAGGTCTCACTCAGAGTTGCTGTAGCTACAGCCAGCCTGACTTTGTGGATTAAAGCCTGTTGTACAGTCTCCATCCTCAACATCCATTGGAGCGCTTTCATCCCTAACGTCGAAGTACTCGAGATGGCAGAGGTCGACAGCATCGAGTCCAAGCTGCTGAAGATCCAGCTGCGCTGGGTGGGTCACGTCTCCAGAATGGAGGACCATCGCCTTCCCAAGATCGTGTTATATGGCGAGCTCTCCACTGGCCACCGTGACAGAGGTGCACCAAAGAAAAGGTACAAGGACTGCCTAAAGAAATCTCTTGGTGCCTGCCACATTGACCACCGCCAGTGGGCTGATATCGCCTCAAACCGTGCATCTTGGCGCCTCACAGTTTGGCGGGCAGCAACCTCCTTTGAAGAAGACCGCAGAGCCCACCTCACTGACAAAAGGCAAAGGAGGAAAAACCCAACACCCAAACCCAACCAACCAATTTTCCCCTGCAGCCGCTGCAACCGTGTCTGCCTGTCCCGCATCGGACTTGTCAGCCGCAAACGAGCCTGCAGCTGACGTGGACTTTTACCCCCTCCATAAATCTTCGTCCGTGAAGCCAAGCCAAAGAAAACAGTCTTTACCTTGTGTGTGTCTGATTCTGGCTAACAGCACACAACATTAACATCATCTTTTTTTCTCCTCCACTCCACTGTCTGCTCTGCCACTCTTGTTCCCATCCCTTGTAAATCCAGTTTAAATCTCCCACCCCCCCCCCCCCCCACCCCCGCCGACTTGAGGAGTATATTCTACAGAACAGGTATTACATTTGAAGAAGTAATTCAATCAGTTTGAGGGGTGTATTATAGAGAACAAGGCTTGTGACAGGCTCACAATTTCCCCAAACCACAGCACATTTTCAGTCCTTAGAGACTGTTTTCTGCTTCATGAGCAACAGCCATGCTGAATAGACAAGAAGAATGGTTCCTTGGTTGAACAGCAAAAAAAAATCTAAAGGTAATCCTCCAAGTATCTATTTTAGGTCAGGAAAAACACATTTCCATCCCATCATCTTAACTTGTCAGGTAACATGGATTCTGAAACTGCTCTTGCAGTCCTTCAGTGAAATGAAAGAGCAGAGAGGGAAATTATTGATCAGATAAGCTCACTTCTAAAGATATACTTGTGACATCTTCTGCAAGTCAAAAAGACTTGATAGTGATACCCAAACAGTTGAATAATTTGCTGCCATCCACGTGAAGAAGTCTCGCCAATGCTATAATTTGTGAAGAGTTTGAGGGGATTCAGTATGTTACCAAAGACTCTTGAAAACTTCTACAGGTGTACTCTGGAGAGCATTCTGGGTGGTGGCATCACAGTCTGGTATGGAGTTGCCAACGCTCAGGTCAGGTCAAAAATCTAGAGGGTTGTTAACTTGCTTTGCGTCTTCATGGGCACCAGTCTTTACTCCATCTAGAACATCTACAAGAGGCAGGGGGTTAAGAAAACTTCCCCCACCACTCAGGCCATGCCCTCAAGCCCTCCTTCACTGCTACCATCAGAAAAAAGTACAGGAGCCTGAAGACAAGCACTCAGTGGCACAAGGACAACTTCTTCCCCTCTGTCAACAGATTCCTGAATGAGCAATGAACTACAGACACTGCCTTACTTTGACTTTACTTGAACCATTTTATCTCTTTTTATTTATTGTTGTAAGGTGGTTTATATAAATATTTACACTATGAGGCGACTGCAAAACAATAGATTTTGATTTTGAATCCGAGCAATGGCATTTTTGTGAATTTGGTACCAATTGAACATTCTCTCAGTAAGGCACATAGGAGAGGATATACTAAAGGAGTTGGGTGGTTAACAGGGGGAAGGTACAGAATATCAGTACCTCAATAAGCTAGATCCAAGAGGTATGAAGAGAAAGCAATGATAGGGTCATTTAAATGGCAGAAGAGGCTAAAAGGGCTGAATGGCCTCCTGCTGCTCCTATTTTCAATCTTTTAGACGAAAGGGATGCCTGGATGTGGGAATTGGGTCCTGAAATGGATGATCAGCCCATACTCATAGAACACTATAGCACAGACTGAGACCATTTGGCTCCTCTACTCTGTGCCGACCATCATCTCCCTCATCTCACTGACCTGCTCCCATTCCATAACTCTCCAGGCCTCTCCTATCCATGTACCTATCTAATTTATTCTTAAAACACACAATCAAACCCATGTTCACCACATCAGATGGCAACACATTCCACACACCCACCACTCTCTGAGCAAAGAACTTCCCCTAATTTTCCACAAAACCTTTCCCCCTTCATCTTATAACTATGACCTCTCGTATTTATCTCCCCCAATCTAAGTGGAAAAGGCCTAATCACATCCACTCTGTCTATACCTCCCATAATCTTGAAAATCTCTATCAAATTTCTCCTCATTCTTCTTCATTCCAAGAAATAAAGACCTAACCTGTTTCATCTTTCTCTATAACTCAACTCCTGAAGACCTGGCAACATCCTAGTAAATATTCTCTGCACTCTACAGTCTTATTGATATCCTTCCTGTCGTTAGGCGGCCAGAACTACACACAATATTCCGAATTTCGCCTCACCAATGTCTTAAACAATTTTAACATAACATTCCAACTCCTACACTCAATACTTTGATTTATAAAGGCTAAGATACCAAAAGCTTTCTTCACAACCCTGTCCACCTGCTCTGCCACATGTTGAATGACAGAGTAATCCCAAAGGGCTGAATGGTCTACTGTTTTTCCTCTGTTTCCATGTCACTCCAATGTCCCTCAAAAGATCCCCTCATGTCCAATATGGTCTTTTGCTATAAATGTGCATAATTCTATAATTTGAAACTTCTTAACATATAAACAATTTATATTTGTTTATTATTATATTTTAACCACTTGTACAGCTGTAGCAAACAAAGTATTTCAGTGCATTTCTAAATCGAACTTGCGTGTATGACAATAAATCTTAATTCCACAACACCATCTCTCAATGATCAAGGTTCATTGACAAGACCCTGACCAATGTGGACCAATGTAGAAAGAAGCCTAGACATCTCCTCCAATGCCCCAGCGCACCTTCTGACCACTTATGGAAAAGAGAGTTGTACAAAGATCAAGATCTCAAACCTGGCACCAGGCATATGGCTCACTGATCAGCAGTGTTCCCTGCCCTCCTGAACATCTCAGAGATATGGCTAACTTGGAGAAAGCAACTCAACTTATTAGAAATAAGTTTTACCAAGGCAAAACCCAGTGGATCTTTTAGCAGGATAAGTGAACTAAGATCTGCATCCTTTCCCAGACCACCATCAAGATCCTGAAGACAGTGATCCCAGTCCGGGGAAGGTTGTGCCAGACACCAGGCTCATGAAACCAAACATCCCCCTCCAAACACTGTCACAGAAAATGATTTCCTGTACACAAAATTGTTTCAAGGAGTTAAACAAGAGAATCTGCAGATGCTGGGATCAAGTGATGCACAAATGTGCTGGAGAAACATAGCAGATCATGTAGATTCAAGAGGAAATAAAGGGTAACCAATGTTTTGAAACTGGGCCCTTTATCAGTTTATCCATTTATTTCTTAAAGATGCTTGACATGCTCACACATTTAAGAGCACGCACTACCAACAGGGACTCTTACACGCACCCATAATCTATCGAAATACTACGGCTCAGCTTCAATGTAGTGCACACCTTACCTGCGACACTTCCAGCGGCATCCACAGTAGCAATTTGGCATGAAGCGATGTCCAGGGCTTAGACCATGAGGCAGAAAGGAAGAATATGCTGTGCATTGGTGTTATATACAATGCTATTTTGTGCTTCTAGCTAATAATGACACTAGGTGATTTAAATTAACCAATGGCAAACTATGCGCTAATGGATAGCCAAAGTCCAACCTTGACTGACAGGTGATGTGACTTCCAAATAAGATTCAGAAGGAGAGGACACGTGACCACCCACAATACACACCTTCCAGACAGGCAGGGAGGCCACATTTCCTCCATATACAACACCATGGACAATGAAGAAAAACCAAAAACAGAGGCTGTCAATCTTTTTAAAAAAAGCAGAAAATGCTGGAGACCTCATCTGTGAGAAGAGAAAATCTTAATGGTCCAGGTCCAGGAAGTGGGAGGAGAGAAAAAAATATTCAGCTGCAGGAAGGTCAGGGGAGGCGAGATGTCTTTTAGTATCTCCGAGAAACACTAAGTTATATCCGAACTCGGGCAGACAGTCTAAGACAAGAAGAGAGAACAGTGATGGGGCAACAGAAATCAGGAACGCACAAGGCATGAGAGTTGTAAAGCTGCAGCAGGTTTTCAAAAACTTTGTTTCCTGAAAACAAATTGGGGATTCTGATCAACAACTTCAATCTCACCACAAAGATAATTTTAGATTTGCTGTATCACGAAGGAAATTGGAGAAATATTAAAATAGCTTAGCATGTTGATGCTGACACATTGCATTAGTACAACTGACCTAAAACATTTGGCTTGTACTCAGCATCTGATGCCTCTTGTGTCAGCATTGAACAATAGTTGGCCAGCATTGATGGATTCCATTTGCCCTAATACCATTTTTCCATCATCGCAATGTTCTGGTGAAAGCTTTCACCATGTTCATCACCACGATCAACAGGGAAGACGTCCAATTGCGAAGGCAGAAAATAAATTTTCATTGACATGTTGCACTTCATGGTTTTGTCTGCTTGAAGTCGACTTAAAATATGACAGGAAAACAGAAAATAGGTTATATCTTAAAAAAAATGTTTGTGATGGAACAATTTTAAGGTAATTTTCATGATCAGCAGCCCAAAATCCATAAAATATACCCATAATTGTTCAGGAAGCAAAACCTTAATTGTCCAGTGTTATTTGTGGAATAGGACGGAACCTCTGGGGAAAGTCAGCAAACATTGAGGATCAGCATTACAGCACCAGTGTCCCAGGATCGAATTCAGTGCTGTCTATAAGGAGCTTGTACATTTTCCCTGTGTTTGCATGGTGTTCTGGTTTTATCGCATATTCCAAAATAATTGGAATTATAAAGTTAAATGATTGCATGGGTGTATGTGGGTAGTACAGATTCGTGGGGCTTGCTGTTTATCCAAAAGAAAATTCAGGTTCCTCTGTGGCAAAGGATCATTGATCATTTAAGCAGCTGTCAAGGGCGATTGAGTAGGATGGTCTGCTGTTCACAGGGATAAAGGAGCATCTTTATAATGAAGTGGTTTGCCATTAGCCATGTCAAGTATCAAGAAAAGGTGGCCTTAAATGGATCAACTGAAAGGTAAGTTCATTGTCACATGTACCAATCTGCAATGATTGAGGTCATTTATGAGCTGTCCAGTAAACATCTCATACAAAGTAGAAAAATGTTAATGTTCAACATTAATGTTTGGTCAGCACAATTAGTGGAGCAGTTAGCGTAACGCTGTCACAGCGCCGGCAAGCTGGGTTCGAATCCAGTACTGTCTGCCAGGAGTTCATACGGTCTTCCCTTATCTGCATGTGTTTCCTCCATGTAATCCGATTTCCTCCCACCATTCAAAAAAAATGAACCGGAGTTGTAAGTTAATTGGGTGTAATCAGGTGGCATGTGCTTCATCAGCTGACAGGGCCTGTTACCGTGCTGTACGTCTAAAAATAATAACCAAATAGAAAGCAGTTAAAAAATGCAGAGTTCCTGAGAGAGAAGTTGGTACCGAGCAAAGAAGACATAACTTTTTAAATGTTGGGTTTATTCAGGAGTATGATCATGGCAGGAAAGCAACTGTCCTTGAATCTGGTGTGTGACCCTATATTCATAAACTATTTTTTTGTTGGGAGAGGGTTGAAGAGAGTGTGCCCAGGGAATTTTTCTTTCAGAAAATATGTGATGAAATGAACAGCTCACAGCTGCGAGGATCTATTGAACAAGGCCACACTGATGCAGTTAAGAGATTTGATGGATGTGTAAGGACAAAGTAATAGATGGATATTGGTGCAAAGTGGGAAACAATTGGGGTGTTAAGAGGCTCCCACAATTAGGATCATTGAGCTACAGGAGAAAATAAAAGGCCAATATTTTGGGTTGGAATTCTATGTGAAGACTGCATGTCATTTCTGGTCAGGACCCTTGTTAAGGACTGATCAATTCCTAGTCCAGATTCCAGCATCTGTTGTCTCTTGGGTCTTGTTGCATCTCTAATGTAGATTCTGTCCAGAATAAGTCAATGCATTACCCTTCAGGGCAGAGGAAATGGCCACTCTGAATGTATAGATTTAGATGGGTCAAAATGGGCTTCTTTGTCTATTGTCATTTTTGTGGAGATTTAGATGACTTTGTGAGGCAAGTGTTTACCTGTTGAGATAAGGATGTACAGTGGGATAAGAGAAGATCAACCCTAAAGGGACAATGCAGTCTCTTCTGTTTATCCATCAGGCCTGAACTCATTAACATCTATTGGTTCCCAGTTAGGAAACTATATGTTCCCAAATCTTTGCTTGTACTCCTCCTGTCACCTCTATCAACCCCACCAAACTCTGCTCATCCAATCCCTGTATCCCAAACAGTATTTCAGCATGTTGCTTGCCATTCAATTGATGAGGCCTTCAACTGTTACCCCTCCTCCTTTTAGAAGCTTTCTGAAACATTCCCGTTCGACACCAAGTTCTTAATCTAATGGGACTCTAACAGTGTCACTCTAAAGCACCTTTCGTGTGTCACTGCACGAAGGACTCCAAATAAAAACAAATTGTTCTTCATATGCTTTGTGAGTTCCCAGATGTACAGTTGGTGAACCTGAAATGTAGAGCAATTTATAAGTACTTAAACTGTTTAATTGTTAGTTAATGACATTTGGCTGGAGAACAAAGAATAATTTATTTCCCTTTTAATAAGGAAATCAAATGAATAAATGAATGGCTGCCAGCACTGGAAGATTTTAATGTCTAGAAAAGGCCCATTTGATCAAGCAATGCCATTACCATTCTCTTTTGCATTTGATTTGGCATGTTATCTAGGTCTCCGAGCATTCGTTTACACCATAAAGTTCCAACAGAACATAATCCATCAACATTAATACACTGATTTTAATGAGGGATTTAATTCAGTATTTATTAGCAGATAGTGGCAAAGAATGGTTTGAACCGTATGTCTTAAGATAGTAAAAATGGAAATGATGACTTTTTATGGGAATTTTTTGAAATTAGCTTTACTAAACTATTTGATTACAATCTGCATGCTTGAAATCTTTAATTTAACGTATTTAATGGATACAGATCCACACGATCTATTGCTGTATTCAGAATTTGAGGGGACCACAGGTTCCAAGCCACGATTCACCATGGTCTGTGCAACAAAAAAGTCCTCACACACTGTCAGCAAATAGCAGGATGGAACAGCAAACTGCCCCGTCCCAATAAACCTGGCTCTAGTAAGAGCCCAGAACTTTGTTCTGATTTGGAACTGTATGTGTTTAGGGAGGCGAGTGTGAAGAAGAGGAGATATCATTCAGGAAAAGGGAAGGAAATGCTGGAGGGATTTTTTTTACCAGCTTGATATAGTCATCAGGCAAGAAAGGTGGAGTAGAACATGGAAGATTACATTACAGGCCCGTCAACACACAATGTTTTGCTGACCCATGTAAACTTGCCCCACAACATCCTTTCCTGCTTCCCATGACCCTCTATTTTTCTGAAGTCCCTGTGCCTATCTAAGAGTCTTCTGAACATCCCTATTATATCAGTTTCCACCACCATCCCCAGCAATTCATTCCAGGCATCTACCACTCTCTGAGGAAAAAAATCTTAACTCTGAGATTTTCCTTAAACAACTGATTATTTGCTATAATCACCCCTGGCTGTTCACCCTATCTATGTCCCTCATAATCGTACACACCTCTATTACATTACCTCTCATCCTTCATTATTCAAAAGAAAAAGCCCTAGTTTTAACAACCTTGCTTCATAAGACATATTCTCCAATCCAGGCAACATCCTGTTCAATCTTCAGTAGCATCTCGAGGAGGTGAAGAACTTCCCCAAATGTCCTAGTGTACGAAAAAAAACTCACTGAATCTCACAATCTACTTGTAGATGTACAGAATGTCAAATATCCAAGGCTGTGAAATGTTGGCCATGCCTGAAAGCTGCAGCTTTTGAAAAAAGAAGCTGCTCTGTCATTTTTACTTTTCCCTTGTTTGTGCTTCTCGCAGCACCATAACTGACAGAATGCACTGATAAAGGTTCACCTACACAGGGAGGGGAAGGTAGGATGGCAGTTCTCTCTGCTCACAGCCAAGCATGTCCACAGGTACTTCCCAGTGTGAGAATTGAGAAGGTTGACAGGCTCATGCACATCCATTGAGTCCATGTGTCACACTCGGGTGGGACAAGAGGGTGGGTGAGACAAGAAGATAGGTTAAGGGTGAAAGGTGAAATGTTCAAAGGGAAGATTAGGGGAAAATTCTTCACACAGAGAGTGTGAAATGAGCTGCTAGTTAGTGACGAATGTGGGATCAATATTTAAGAAAAAATTGGTTAGGGAGATGGATGGGAGAGGAATGGAGGGCTATGGTCTAGGTGTGGGACTAGGCAGGGAGTAGATAGGCCAAAAGACTAGTTTCTGTAGTGTTCTATAGTTCAAAGAGCATCTGAAAGGACTCAGCAGTTGAGGTAGCATCCATGAAGAGAAATGGTCAATGTTTTGGGTTGGGACCCAGCATTAGGAGTATAATTTCTCTCCACAGACACTGCCTGGCCTGTGAGTCCTTCCACCTCCTGTTTTTTTCACTTTGGATTCCAGCATCTTCAGTTGTTGTCTCTCTGAACCCAACTTAGTGCTTAGGAGAGATTCTCAAGACTTATACAGCAAATGACATGTCACTGATCATGTGGCTTTGATAGGAAGCTGGAAGAAACACTTGCCTTTAATGTATTCCTTGTGCTCACCGAAGAGTGAATTGGTATGGAGAAGCTTCCTGTGAGGACTGGTGTTTGACAGGCCAGGATAGATGGTGCTGAGATGAAGAATTCAGGGCTATGTCCTCGGTGGCCCTGTGCATGGGTCGATGGCAGGGGACCAGCACTTCCTCCTCTAAATGCTGACAAATTGTGCAGACCTTTTCAACGACCCCTAATGGACATGATGGAGGCTGCTATCTCTCCCCAGCCAAAGCGAGAGGCAGCAGATTCCATGACTATGAACTGGATGTGGGCAGTCGGCCCACACTTGGAAGGCAGGCAGCAGGGGTACAGCCCCAAGGCCCACGCCTCAGATTTGAGGGCCTCAGCACTTGTTCCAGTGAGCCCAACACCAAGCATCTTTCCTCTGCATCAATGACAGGAATCTCCCAGTGCCACCATTTCAATTCAGTGTAATTCACCTAATTTTCTATCTGGGCACTCTCCAACTAGATGGCATCGACATCTCTGGTTTTTGCTAGCCTACTCTCCCTTCTCCTTCTGTTCCCCATCCCTCTATCTTCTTTCCTCCAGCTCTCCAACCCCTCCCTTCCCCCTGCTTGCTGCTGTGCCCTCCCTCCCTTATCCACCTATTAACTCCTGCCTGTGGGAATGCACTCCTCCCCTTGCCCCTCTCCCCTTTCCCATCATTTTGTGCAGGCACCTAGCGACATTTTTCTCATACTTTGGTGAAGGGCTCAGGCCTGAAACATTAGTTAGGTATTTTCATCTCGGCTGAAAATACTGTTTGACCTGCGAAGCTTCTCTAGTTTCTGCCACTAACACCAGGACTCACAGGCAACCTCCTCAGAGGATAGGTGGCAGCGATTGGCATCAGGTTGCCAACACAGCAATGCTCAGAACAAGCAAATTAATTTTTCCCAGTGTGCACTCCAGGAATCGTACAGTTCAGAAGCAGACCTTTTGGCAGGTTCAGCGCCAAGGGAGGGTATCCGTGGGCATTGCCCCTCCCCCCAAGCAAGGTGCTGGGCCTTCCTCCCATACAGTCATCGCTCACCAGATCTGCCCCCACCCCTTCCGGCATCATTACCATGCATCAAATGTCTCTAGCATTAGCGACTCTCCACCCACCCAGGCTGCGTCACTCACACCTAATAATGCTTGGCGCCATAAAAGCAGTGCTCTCGGCCCCTACATCAGAGAGGCAGATAATGGTAACAGCACATCCTCCCCCGCTGAGCGAGTCTATAAGCTTTGCACCATGCCCCCCTCTAAAATGCCACCCCCCTCCCCACCATTTGTTCTGTTGCCGACCCTGCCTTTTAGCATATGACATCAATGCTGATCATTTCACTTATCTGCACTAATAACATAACATAACAATTACAGCACGGAAACAGGCCATTAGGCCCTTCTAGTCCGCACCGAACCAAACACCCCTTTCTAGTCCCACCTCCCTGCACAATGCCCATAACCCTCCATCTTCTTCTCATCCATATACCTGTCCAACATTTTCTTAAATAATACAATTGACTCCGCCGCCACTATTTCTCCCGGAGAAATGCTACTTCCCCTCATCAGATCCATGGCCTTCTATGTCCTGGCAATTCAAGTACTTACCTGGATGCTTCTTAAATGTCATGAGAGTATCTGTCCCCATCCTCTCTGTGTTCCAGTCTCTTCCCTCCAAAGCTCCTGCCTCTCATCTTAAATCTCCCCCTTCCTCTTAGACTCTCCCATCACAGGAAAACTATCTCACTTTCCACCTCATCCATTCTCTCCCCACACCCAGTGCTCAGAATGTCCGTCAAATCAAGTGCCATCATGAATCAGTGCTCTGCACTGTGCCACTGTCAAGTCACTGAACCACAGATTGCAGCCGATGTGTTTCTGGAGGGGCTGCAAAAATCCTTGGCTCTTCTTTTATCCTGGATGCTGATGCAAGTGGTCTGGAGAGAAAGGGCACAAATAATATGGATCTTCTTCAACGAGCTGCCCTCAGACCACAGATCCAGCCAGAATACAGTCCACCTGCCCCTCTTCTGAACTACATCCATTTCTTCAGAGACAAAGAGCAAGCATTTGCCGGTGTGCCAAAGATCACTGCACTTCAGGGGAATTACCAGGTCTGGGTTTCAAGAGTTAAGCACCCAGTGGAATCCCTGAAACCTACATTTAAGGTTAAGATTTTGGAGATTCCTTCCAGATTTTTGAAAAGCAGCCACCAAAGAATAGCAGGAGTCTGCTGCCCTCCCGTGGCACCCTGATCCAATGGCATGACAGAAAGAATATGATTGACAATCATTCAAATACAATATCTCCACCTCATCTAAAAAGCTCCATTTAAGCCAAACTCTCTGCATCAGAAGGCCCAGTTGCACACCTCCAGTGACCAAGGATCAACCTCAGGTGCTGCCTGGAGAGACAGAGTCTGCAGAAACTGTAATCTCATCAATTCTGCTGGAAAAAATCAGTGAGTTGAGTAGCATTAGTGAGAGAAAGATAATTTTCAACACCTTTACCAGAATCCTTTATCAAGTTAGTCCACAAGATTAACCATTCTTTTTCTCTCACTGATGCTCTTGACCCACTTGCATTCAAGATTCAACATACCTTTGTTGTACTAATACACAAAATGTAATAATATACAAAATTCTTCACATTTTGTATGCCTTATACACAAAGTGGTGTCACTAACATTGCCCGGTGCCCCCAACAATAAGAAAAAGAGAAGCAAAGAGAATCCCTCGAGTCACTGAGTTCCCGTGGATTCCCCACCTGCAAACACTACAGTCTCACAGCCTTCTGTTCGATCCATTGGTGAATCCAACCACACATATCCCAACTTACGATAATATCAGGAAGTGTTCAGTGCCTGAAGCCCTTCAGGATCCCTTCTTGCCATCAGCACCACCACGAATCCTGGTCCTGATACCTGGTTCCATCAGCGAGTCTCCAGAAATCTGCAGCCAAGGTGGGTCCCTTAGCCTGTATGGGTCCTTTGGCCATGGAACTCCCGCCTCTCCCCACCCACCCCCCCCACCCCCCACACTGGTGCATATTGTGGTCACCTTCCTTGTAGGATGGTGTTTAGTTTCAAGTGCTGTTTGTGAGGAGTTTTCAGATTCTTCCTGTGATTGAGTGGGCTTCTGGTGGGTGCTCCTCCACATCCCAAAGATGTAGAGATTGGTAGCTTAATTAGCCACTGTAAATAACCCTGAATGTGCAGACAAATTGAAAGGGTGGGGGAGTTATTCTTCAAGACCACTAACAATCTGTCTGTACTGCTGAACAAACTCTTTTTGCACCATTGGCCAACTTCTACTATTTATTTAAGAACATAAGAAATAGGAGCAAGAATAGATCATCCAAAACCAGTAAATGCAACTTAGATAAAAAAGATTCAATAGAACCATCATCCTGATTTCCCTCAGAAGTATATACTTTCTGGTAAAATTAATTAAATTGGTCATTGATTTCCTGAGGTTCATAAGTAATTATTGAATTCTTTTTAACAGTATTAATAATTCGATACCTGTTCCATTTCTAATACCTTATGAGCCCTCTCACCCAACTCATAATAACATTGTTTAGATCAGGGGTGTCAAACTCAAATTCACGGAGGGCCAAAATTAAAACTTGGACTAAGTCGAGGGCCGAACTAAATATTGATTGAAAATTTTCAACAACATCTGCATGTTTTCTCTTCTTTCAACATATGTAATGTTAAACTTTTTCTTATTAAAATAAATGTTTAATAATAGTTTTGGATAAACTCTTTCATTGTCATTGGCCCATTTCCTTTAGCGTCTGAAACCGTGCACATGACGAGTCAATGAGGGATGATTAAAGCAGTAGTCTTCAAACTTTTTCTTCCCACCCACAGACCACCTTAAGCAATCCCTTACTAATCACAGAGCACCAATGGCACAGGGACGCGAGTGGAAAGAAAAAGGTTGATACTGTTGATACAATACTGTTGTATTGTGGTAACTCCACATCTGATTAGGTTAATTGTTAGGCAAGTGGTCAGAGAAGGACCCCCCCCACCCCAAGAAAGGCTTAAATCACAGGAACAAAATAAGCTTCCGTCTCACTGCTCCCAATCTTACACACAGTCCTGATGTGGAATGTGGGGCCGCAGCTCCACGTTCACCCGAGTTCAGGTGCTGTCTGTGTGGAGTTTGTACGCTCTCTCCTTGTCTTGGACCAACAAGTCGCTCACCTGATGAGGGCACCCGAACCCCCCGTTGAAACGCCGGCGTCCGGGGCGGTGGAGGAATTGGCTGAGAAGAGCGCATTGCTCCCACCCCCCCTCCCATGGTTGGAGAGGGATTAAACTGCGATCTCACGGCGCCGGGCTCGTCTCCAACAAAAGGAGCGGGAGGCAGGGTCCGCCGCGCACGGAGCAAGGGGGAAGGCATCGCCAACGAGACGTTCGGTCCGGCATCGCCGCTGAAGCGCAGACCCAGCGAGAATGGTCCCCAACTCCAGCCGCGTCTGTGTGTCCGGGAGCCGGGCGGGCTGAGTGCGGCGCTCCAATCCCCGGGATTCGGGACTCTGAGATCCCTCCACACCTCCGGCGTCTTCATTTTCACCTTCAGTGTGCATGCGCTATACTGGCGCGGCGGCCAGCGGGCCAAATCTAATATATATTTAATATGATCTTGCGGGCCAAATATAATTATATCACGGGCCAAATTTGGCCCGCGGGCCAGAGTTTGACATGTGTGGTTTAGATCTTTGAATTAAACGCTCATACTGATGTTTGTAAAGTATTATAACATCATTTCAACTTAG
This sequence comes from Narcine bancroftii, assembly GCF_036971445.1. Taxonomy (NCBI): domain Eukaryota; kingdom Metazoa; phylum Chordata; class Chondrichthyes; order Torpediniformes; family Narcinidae; genus Narcine; species Narcine bancroftii. Next base: position 334,963,777 of record NC_091469.1, on the reverse strand, counting down.
CTAATGCTGCTTTCTTATCTTCTGTTACCTTCTTCTGAAATTCCTTTTCCAACTCAGTAATTTGCTTCTCCAAAGCTAAACTTTCTGCCAAATACTGCTTTTTTACTTTCATAGAATAACTAATAATTTGACCACGTAGGTATGCTTTTAAAGTATCCCACATAACAAAATTACTACTAACTGAATTAGCGTTTTCAGCCAAAAATAAAGCAATCTGTTCCTTAACAAAAGTAATAAACTCTGGTTTCTTCAATAACATTACATTAAATCTCCACCTATAAGTTGATTGCATCACTTCCGAACCAACACAAGATATAAGCAACATAGAATGATCAGATATAATCCTACTCTTATATTTAGCCTGCACAACTCTAGCCTGTAAAATGTGCTGAAATCAAAAACAAATCTCTTCAAGAAAATGAATCATGTCTGGATGAATAGAAATAAAAATCCTTTTCTGTCAGATTTATTCTCCTCCAAATTTCAACTAAATTCAAATATTTTATCAACAACCCCATTTGTACCGCCATCTTGGATTTCCTTATACTTTTCAGAGATCTATCCAATATTAGATCCAAAACACAATTAAAATCCCCTCCAATCAAAATATTTTAATTAGCCTGATTTAATGTTAGAAAAGCCTCAGATATAAATCGATCATCATCCACATTAGGTGCATAAACATTCAATAATGACCACGATTCTGCAAATATTTTACAGTTCACCATCAAAACCCTACCACCAGTTTCCATAAATAATTCCAACTCAAATGATATTTTCTTATGAATCAAAATCGCTAACCCTGTGCCTTAGAATTAAAAGAAGAAGCAACCACATATCCACCCAATCTCTCTTCAATTTTAAATGTTCTTTTTCCATCAAAAGTGTTTCTTGTAAAAAAGCATTATCAACTCTCATTTTTTAAATATTAGCCAATACACGTTTATGCTTAATCGAATTATTCAATCCCTGTTCATTAAAAGTTGCAAAATTCAAATTAGACATTTCTTTACCTTAAAAATATATAAACTTCACACTAGTACAAAATATTGCTCCCCATGCAAAAAAATCCTTCTAAATAAAATACAAAACCCCCCTTATGTATAAAAACCCACAATAAACTTAAAAAAAATTATTTCACCCCTTAAACTACAATAGTGTAGTAACTCCCCAAAAATCTGGGTATGGTAAAACCCACTAGTGGCAAATGACTATCAAAAGCTTCAGTGCCATCCATCCTCCTCCCCCACCGAGTCAAACTATTCCAAAGTTATTAATCAAACATAATCAACTCAATGATTCCAATCCCAATGACTGTTCTGGATCTTCAATATCAAGAAGACTGTGTCAGTTCGACCTTCTTTCCATTCTTCCCATTCCCATTCCGTTTATCAAATACCCTCCTTTAAGGTGATGATAACAGTGATTGCCTGCCTCCTCGTAAATATGGCAACGAATTAGCAAAGATTAATGCATCATGCTCATTCTCAAAGAATTGAGACTGAAAATTTCCATAAAAAACTTTCAATATAGCAGGATAATGAAAGGCAAATTTATAACCCTTTCTCCACAATACATTTTTAGCTTAATTAAACTTTCTATGCCTCTTAATAATTTCTTGACTCAAATTAGCATAAAAAAACACTCTATTGCCCTGGTTTTGGAGGGGAATTATGAAGCGTGTAAACATATTATAAAATTAAGATGGTCTGATAAAATTAAATATTTTGGAGTAATTGTGAATGCGAATTATCAGTCTTTATATAAATTATGTACCTTTATTGAAAAAGATCAAAATGGATTTAATTAAATAGAAAGATCTTCCATTAACATTAATAGGTTGAGTAAATTATATTAAAATGAATATTTTTTCCCCATATTTTCAGTCAATTCCATGTTTATTTCCAAAGGGTTTTTTTTTCAAGATTTGAAAAGGACGGAGAGGAAATTTTTATGGAAGGGAAAATTAGCTCGAGTAGCTTTACAGAAGGTGACGTGGAAGTATGCATTAGGTGGACTTCAGCTGCCTGATTTTCAAAATTATTATGAGGCTGCACAGTTAAAGTTTGTTAGTAGAATTATGGATATTAATCAGCCTCCTAGTTGGGCTAAGGTGGAATTAGTTTGTATTTCTGAATTTGATGTTCATCAATTTATATACAAGTGGAATTTGCATTTATTGCAGGGATATGATATGCATTTTAAAGCATTTACTAAAGATGGGTTAATAGAAATTATGTTATAGGTACGAAGGGTAAATTATCAATTCAAAATCAGCTTATTTCTTTTTCAATGTTTAACAGGTGTTAAAAGATGTGGCATTCTCAGGGTACAAAAGTGATCCAGGATTGTTTTGAAGAGGGACATTTCCTTTCTTTTAATCGATTGAGGGAGAAATTTGGAATATCAGTAAATTCTTTATTTGTGTATTATCAACTTAGAGCTTTGAGAAGGGATAATTATGGAAAGGATATGAAATTACCTGAGTTAACAAAGTTTAAATCTTTGATTTCCTCTATTCCAAGGAGGGGCTTTATTTCAGACATGTATCAGTTGTTACAAGAGACAATAGACAAATCAAATTTGGAGAAATTTAGAAATAAATGGGAAAATGATTTAACTTATGTTATACCTCAGGAGGACTGGAGGTTATGTGTCATGAAAGGGTAACTAAATTGATTAATGTACGGTATGGTTTGATTAATTATAATTTTTTGCATCAGCTATATTTGACACCTGAGAAACTGAAAAAATATGGATTTAGTAATTTGGATTTGTGTTTTAGATGTGGGTTAAATACTGGAACTTTTTTTCATGCAGTTTGATCTTGTGATAGGGTACAACCATTTTGGGGGAAAATTGGGTAATTTTGGAGAAATTATTTAAAATTAAATTACCATTAGACCCAGAGATTTTTTTGTTGGGTTACATGGTTTCTTTGACTGGTTTGGGGTTGGATAAGTTTCAGATCGTTTTTGTTCATTTAGTGTTATCAGTGGCACAGAAATGTGCAGCAATTACTTGGAAGGATAATGTAGAGATCAATATAGCTCATTGGCATAATGAATTGAGATCTTGTATTTATATGGAAAAAAATAACAATTTACATGATAATTATTCTTTTTTTGTTAAAATGTGGTTGCCTTACTTGGAATATATGGGTTTAGAAATATCTTAAAATGATGTATATGCTTTATGTTTTTTTTTGGCTCCCCTTGCGGAGTCTGGTCGAGGTGGGGGGAGGGAGGGGTGTTTGATGATTTTTTTAATTGTGTACATTTTTTTGCATGGTTTTATGTTGTTTTTAAAAAGTTTTAAATAAAGTTTTTTTTTAAATAAGTCTTCCAGCCCATCGATCCTGCTCCGCCATTCAATGAGATCATGGCTGATCTGATGATAGGCTCATCTCCAGCTACCTTCCTATGGCAAACCACTGATGAGCTATGATTGGCTACTGCCAGCTGGACACACCTCCCGAGACCGATCTTACCCATAGCCCTTTGCATGCTCCCCATTCCACCTTGCCTCGATCAGTCAATGAGGTTGATGGCTGTTCCAGTCTAAAGTTAATAAAAGCCTAAAAGTGTCACAACTCCAGTCTTATATAATTATTGATGGTACATCAATTTTATTAACTATTTTTTTAATCATGGAACAGTACCTGAAACTTGAGAATCTCAACATTGACCTTCAGTCACCTGACACCTCGAACACGTCCGAGCTCTGACTCTGCTGTTTTGAAGACTTCCTGGTGGCGGCTGCCGACATCATCATCACAGATGTTAACCAACTGAGATTACTCAGTATCATAAGAAGGTAAATGAGGTCTACGCCAGGGCACCCCTTGGCCACCAGAAAGCAGCGACCCAGTGAGTCAAGCATCGAGTACCTATGGGCTCTCCGGAACCTATGCAGAATGTGCAACTGTAACGGCCACCCAGAGTGCTGAGGACCTCATCTGGGATGCTTACTTGGCCAGTATCCACTCTGGGCACTTAAGACAGATACTCCTGGAACAAAAAGTACTTGTCCAGCTGACAGAGATGCTGGAAGTGGCCCTTCAAGATTCAGATGAGTACTCAGCTGCCACTTGGTCGCCACAGGGATGGGGAACCATCTTGCGCTGTGAACAACTGGTCATCCACACCACCACACTCCTCTAGTGACCTGACTTCAGCCGCCATTGTGGGCAATCTCCCCAATTGCTATTCCTGCGGGCAGGGTAAAGCACCTGAGGAACGCTGCCCAGCCAAGGAGGTGGCATGCACTAGGTGCAGGGAAAAGGAACATATTGCCAAAGTTTGCCCGTCCAAAACATCTGCAAAACCTAGCATGATCAGTGCCATCTCTTCTACAAACCAGCAATGTCATGTGTGAGTCACGGGTCTGCCATTTTGGACCCTGCTGCAAAGACCATCTTCCCGTGCATACTATAACCATGAGGGAACAGCATGCATGGCCATCTTGGGGTTGAGGTCAGCCATTTCAGGATTGTGGGCACCCATCAGACTCAGACAATGTCTATATTGGCTTTCATCAACTTGAACCAAGAGGCACCACATGAATTTTCCAGGTCCATGATGAAAAAAGCATAGCCAACTAAACACAAGATATCACTTGGATCCAAATCACACATGGCAGCCAATCGTGGGTCCTGCGTTGGAGGCATAGTTTATAAACACTTCAGACTACTTATCATGCCACAACTCTGTGCCCCCATGCTAGTGGGGCTGGATTTCCAGTGCCAACTTCAGTTCACGAACAATTCACAGATGGCCTTCCATGTGCATCCTGGGGCCTCTTGACTCTCAAGGTTGACGTCACCCCTGTTTGCCAATCTCACCCCCCAACTGCAAACCTGTGACCACCAGGAGTAGACAGTACTGTGCGGCAAGACAAGGCATTCATTAAGTCGGAGGTTCAGCACTTGTTGGGCAAGGGCCCCATCGATGCCAGCAGTAGTCCTTGGAGGGCCCAGGTGGTTGAGGTAAAGAAAGGGGAAAATAATAGAATGGTCATAGACTACAGCTGAGCCGTCGACCAGAGTACACGCAGCTCAATGCTTAGCCCCTTCCCCACATATCCGATATGGTCAACCAGATTGCACAATATTGGGTATTCTCCACAATTGACCTGAAGATGGCGTATCACCAGCTCCCAGAGGACTGCCCATATACTGCATTCAAGGCAGATGGCCATTTATACCATTTCCTTTGGGTCCCTTTCAGCATCTCAAATGGAGTCTCCGTTTTCCATCAGGACAAGGACCACTAATAATCTGCAGGTCATTTTCCCCAATACCTAGATAATGTAACCATTTGCAGCAAGATCACAATGCAAATCTCCGTAAGTTACTCCAGGCAGCAAAATGCCAAATCTTACTTATAATGTGGACAAATGTATGTTTTGGACAGCACAACTATCCATCCTTGGCTGTGTGGTTGAGAACAGCATTATTGGCCCTGACCCTGCCTGCATGCATCCGTTGTTGGAGTTAACCCCTCCCAAATACCCTTAAAGCACTCATATTATGCTCGATGGGTCCCAAACTATGTGAGCAAGATTCATTCATTGGTCAAAACTATGTGGGCAAGATTCATTCATTCCCCTGCCATCAGAGGCCAAAACTACATTTGACCGCATCAAAGATGGCATCACTAAGGCAAGGCCATCGTGGAGGCAGTACGCCACTGGAGGCATCACCTCATGGGAAAATTATTCACTCTCCTCATGGATCAGGGAGCAGCCGCATTCATGTTTAATAATAAGTGAAAGGGAAAAATCAAGAACGATAAGATCCTCAGGTGGAGAATTCCTTTACAACTATGGCATCCTCCACTGGCCTGGCAAAATTAACAAGCCCCCAGACACTCTATCCCATGGAATCTGTGGCAGTGTTCAAATGGACAGTCTGTAAACTCTCCAGAATAATCTTTGTCACCCCGGAGTAACCAGGTTTTTCCATCTTATCAAAGCTTGGAATCTACCGTACTCTGTGGAGGAAGTCTGGATAATGACTAAATACTGCCAGGTCTGCACCAAATACAAACCATAATTCTACCAACCGAACAAGGCATGCCTGATCAAAGCTATTCACCCCTTCGGGTGCTTAAGCTTTGATTTCAAGGGGCCCTTCCCTTCCTCCAATTGGAATGCCTACTTCCTTACAATCATCGACAAATACTCCAGTTTCCCTTTTGCCACCCATGTCTGGACACGGCCACAGTTATCAAGGCCCTCTGCAATATCTTCACACTCTTTGGGTAACCAGGCTTTATCCACAGTGACCGGGGTCATCATTCATGAACGACGAGCTGCAGCAATACCTGCTGGCCAGGGGCATCACCACGTGCAGGACCACCAGCTAAAATCCTAGAGGAAAGTGGCAAGTGGAAAGAGAGAACATCACGGTCTGGAAAACCATCCTCCTGGCATTAAGGTCGTAGGGCCTCCCCATCTTCCAATGGCAAGAAGTCCTCCTAGACACACACCACTATGTCCAATCTCCAACAACATGACCCATGAACGGATGTTTACTTTCCTGAGGAACTCTGTGTCAAGGACTATGCTGACCACCTGGCTTACCTCCCCAGGGCAGGTCTGCTTTGGAAGCATGCCAGCCAATCTAAGACTAATCCATTGGTGGAAAAGGTCCACCTCCTCCATGCCAACCCAGGTATGTCTACATTGTCTTCACTAACAGGCGCGAAGACGTGGTCTCAATCCAGGATCTGGCACCGTCGGGGGCCTCCCCGACCACCAAACACTTCCCCCCACCTTAGGGGTCCCTGGGCCTGCAGTCGACCACTCTCCACCCCTGACCTCTGTTGTCACCAATGATGCACCTGCACCATACTCGTTTTTCCCCCCTCCAACCTCAACAGGCCAACCCCACAAGCTGCTCAGGATGCTGCAGCAGCACCCCAACCATTATGGTGTCATTCGCTGCAGCAAAGGAAGACCCCTGCAAAATGTATATGTGTATATTTGTTTCATCATTTTTCTCTCACCCTGCAGGACTCTCCTTAAGAAGGAGGGAGTGAAGGTGGTAAACCACTGTTGTGATTGGCTGCTGCTGGCTGGACATGCCTCCCAAGACCAATCCTACACATCATGTTCCCCATTCCACTCTGCCTCAATCAGTCAATGAGGTTGACAGCTGTTCCAGTCTATAGTTAATAAAAGCCTGTCAGTTTCACAACTCCAGGGCATCACTGATGGTGCATCACTACCTTTTCCCCATATCCCTCAATTCCTCTACGATGTAAAAATTTATCCAATCTTGTTGAATAAGTTTACTGGTTCCATGGGCAGAGAAATAAGAAGAAATTTATTTACTGATCATTTTTCTTCCTTCCATATTTTTTTTCTTCCTCTTTCTGGCATATTTTGAGTTAATTTCACTTCAACTGTTTTGTTGCATTTTATGTAACTGGAAGTTAAGTCTTTCATTGCATCTGGGAGAGTGGAGAGGGGGGCATAATTCTTTCCTTACTGCTGGATGATAGCCATATGTCAACTTTTAATTTATAAAGTCCAACACCAATTCTTTTAACATAGCATTTCCTCCTGAGAAACCATTCATTCAAGTCAATATGTGAAGGTTATTCTTTATACTGCATCCGAAACTCCTCCCAACCTATCACATCCTTCTTCCATTCTATGGTTCTCTAACATTGTCATATGACAATACATCTCACCTGATCACTGCTTCAATTTGTTTCAATGGATGTTTACAGGGATTTCCATCTAACTGCTTGTAAATAAGACAGAAAATTTAAGCAGCAAAGCTGACAATATCACCTGTCAGTTTACTGAGATCTTTCAGATGAATGGAAAGCGATGGCATCAGAGAAATGGCACAGATAACATTTTGCCAGCTCCAGTTCCATTTCCAAACATGCAATCAGTTTCCATTGGAAATTTCATTTCCATACTGCGCCCCACATACTGCCTACATCAGTGGCAGGAATCTCCCAGGGGCCAACCATATGATCTGCAGTGATAGGGATTTCCAAGTGGCTAACCATTTCAATTCTGTGCCCCACTCTCATGCTGAAACATCTGTTCATGGCCTCATGTACTGTCAAACCAAGGAGTAACACCTAATTCTCCATCTGGGCACTCATTTACATAATTTGTAGGAGACCTCTCCTCTGCTCTTCCCCATCCCTCTTTTCCTCCAGCACCCCATCCCGTTCCCTTACCTTCACAGATCCATCACCCCTCCTTCCTGTTTGCTGTAGTGCCCTCCCTACCTATTCCACCTTGTACCTTTTGACTGTGGGCCAGTGCCCCTCCACCCCACCATTTTATTCTGGAACCTGCCTACATTTTGCTCATACCTTGACGGCCTCAAGCCTGAAACATTGCTATATAAAGTACATACTGTTTGACCTGTTGAGTGTCTCATGTTTTTTTATTTCACTGTGTCTGCAGACTTTCAGGTTTTGTTGGAAGTTTACTAGTGACCAACTTATATATTTTTTTTAAATCAGCATTTCAGGTCAGACAGGAGGCTGAATAAATGATTAAGGGAGGAGAGGTGAGGGGAAGGAGCTAATTGGGTTGACTAATTGGCATCTACTGAAGGAATGTGGCTACCTGGAACTCTTCAGCACACACTGGCAAGGAGACTAGTCACTGAAACCCGCTGGGTTCAATTTCCCATGCCCTTTACACTCATCAAGTGACTGTAAAAATTATTATACCACTGTACAACTCATGAAATGAATGTGTGTGAAATTGTGGTAGGCATTGTATCTTCAAATTCAGAACTGCAACATTATGCTTTTGAAACATTTTGGTTTGAACACATTATCAAGACTAAGAAAGAACCAGTGAAAGTGGGGAGGTGGTGGGCAGAGGTGATGAGGTATAGGGCAAGTGCAGGAGGTGGGGAGGCAGGTACAGAGAGAAAAGTTAGAAGGAAAGTACAGATAGGTTTAAAGCTGTTTAAGAATGTGATGGGTTGTCCCTAAAGTTTACATTTGGTCTCACCCAGACAATGGATGAGACCAAGGACAAACCCTAGCAATTTGTTTTAATTGTCCACCTTCTCAGTTTTTGGAAGGAACAATGCTTTATAGAGTAAACCCCATCGTTCCTCATTCAATATCACACCTGCCTGAACTATATGGTACACTATATTTTTTTACATTTAAAATGATATACAGCGCGATAATAGGTCCTTTCAGCCCACGAGCCTGTGCCACCCAATCAACCTACAAACCCCATATATTCTGAAGGGTGAGAAGAAACCCACGCAGACACTGGGTGATCATACAGGTGTCGGATTTGAACCAGGGTCACTGGCACTGTAATAGTGTTGCGCAAACCGCTACTCTAACCGTGCCGCCCAATACTTTTTCTTACAAATGAGAACAGAACTTTTCAGCAAGTGAACCATTTTACAGCCATCTCAATGGTATTAGCATCAAGAGCTATAATACATTGACTATAGAATCAACTGGATTCGGGGAACTTTTCAAAGACCAGAGCCAAATAGGCTTGAACTTGATTAGGTGTGCAAGCTTTAAATCATTCTCATCCCTTTAACCTCGTTCCATTATGAACAAGGAATGTGGAGTGAGATGATCTGGTTTAGTTGTTTATCTTGAGAAAGGTATGTGTGAGTTCTGCCAGCAACACAACTCGTGTCGAGATTTCCAAGAATCAAGCACCAAAAGTTTATTTTTAATTTCACTGTCTGAATAATGGCTGAAACAAAGTGAAATTCAGGAGGATAATTAACTCAATCCTTCATTAAACAACTCATTCGGTTCTCAATGGGCTGGGAATTCATGGCACAGCCACATGTACAAATGCTGCAAGTGCAAGGGTCACAAACAACGTCAACATCAAAACCCATTCTGAAATGGGATTGGAATTTCTCTCTCGTTATACATGTTCCATCGAGCTGGGGGAAGATTTTCAACCAGTGTTAATGATAATGTTCAAACAGCTTGGTCAAATTGCAGCAATGAGACAAATGGGAATTTATATTACTTGCATTAAGTTGCAACTCATCCAGAATTTTTAATTTAAAAAAAATGATTTAAGCACACAATAGAATCCGAAACAAGCATTTAAACTCATGCTGTCAAATTACACCAAAATTAATCCACATTTAGGAGGGTGGAAAGAAACTGGAACACCTGGGAGAAACCCACACAGACATGAGGAGAACATACAAACTCCCTCCAGACGGCACCCGATTCAAAATTGGGTTGCTGGCACGGTAATAGCATCATGCTAACTGTTCTGTTAATAGGTTTGTGCACCCAGTGCACAATTTCCAATGGAAATAAGGCAAGGGCATCAGAGAGCCAAAGCAGATAAAGAGTTTGGGGAGAAAGGGTCATGGAGAAATGTGAAAATACAGTTGCGACTTTCCCACAGTAAAAAAATCGGCATGTGAAGGAAGAGGTGAAGAGATTGATCGATTAGATCACAGAAGGGCAAACCCTCCCTCACAAAACTGAAATATCTTATGGATTATATATTTACTTCAAAACGTTGAAGCAAAGATGACTGAATACCACATTGCCATGGGCTGCATAAAAGATTTTCAGGAATTAAGAGTGGCCTTGCACAATCCATTGTTTCTTTTCGAGAGAGAGAAACATGAAAGTCTGCAGATGGTGTGATTGTAGTAAAAAACACAGAAATGCTGGAGGAACTCAGCAGGTCTCACAGTGTCGAGAGAAAGGTCAAGATATAGAACCAACATTTTTGGACTGAGCCCTTCTTCAAGAACCTTGAAGTCCTTCAGCCTTGAAGAAGAGCTCAGGCCTGAAAAATGTCAGTTATACAGCTTGACCTCCTGTGGACACTGTGAGACCTGCTGGGTTCCCCAAACATTTCTGTGTTTTTACTGTTTCTTTTATATTCTAGTCAATGAAATTGGTTATTGAAAAGGATGAACGTCAAATTTATTTGCTACTCCCAGTTCTGTCAAGAAGTTTACCACCTGGTTATCAACAACTGGCAAAATTCAGAGCAATTTTTGGCTGAGAGGATGGTACTTTCATCAGATGCAAGTTTACACCCACCAAATCAGGAGAAGCTTAATAAAAATTAAGGTTCTTTTCCTAAAACATTCAATGGCTGCCAATATTGATGTAGGAAATGTTAACAGCAGAGGTTCCCTAAAATGTATAAATAAATGCAATTTCAGTTATACTTAGAATTTTGGCAAATATCAGTTGGTTAAATTTATTAGTGGAGCTAGAGATCACATCAGTTAAAGAAAAGTTGTGAAGAGTGAACTGCAGACTTAAATGTGGCCTGATTATGCAAGTCTTTGTTGGGAATGCACAAGGTAAAAGTCTTAAACAACCAGACTGTCATTCGTATTTGAGTCAGGGAGACAGCTTGCAAACACGAAGAAAGTGTCTGCAGCCAGCAGGAGGTAACTGACAAACAACATTGAATTATTCTCATCAACGACTTTTATTTTCTGCCATTTACTGACAGTTCAATTCCGAATTAGAAAGTCAGAAACTTCAGTTTAACGTTTAAGTGGACAGAGTTTTTATGGCTAATGTGCGAAGTCACAACCCATCAGTTCAGAACCAAAAAAAAAGCAATTCGAAACCTGGCATACAAGAGTGAAAGGACTTGAAAAATATGATCCAAATCTCAAAGTGTTTGGTTTGTTCCTATCTCAACATTCCTGTGCACCGATATCTGAATATTTCTAAGTTGTATATTATAAACTACTCAGAAAGTGTGATTATCCCATATGAAAGTTTTTTTTTAAATATTTCTGAATGATCACTTGTATCTCAGCTTCGCCTTTGTTGGATGAACAAATTCACCATTTCCTTTTAAAAAAATTTATTTTTAAAGTTAAAATATATTTTTACTCCTGATGAGATTGAGTAAAACTTTTGACAAAATGCAGTATTAATCAACATATATAAAACATATGGAAGACAAATTACCCAGAATTTGAGAAGAACATCAATGTACAATTTGCATTGCCAGAAGAGGCAGATTTGGATTATATACAACACTTGATTGGCTGCCACATGAAGATAGGGGTTAAAAGGTACAGAAAACCCTGTTCCCCTGCAAAAGCCTCACTGCACCATCACCTTCAATGAACCAGCATTTAAAGTTCAGCTCATCAGACCTTGCTATTTGCAGAATGAATGAACACACCAAAGTATTCCAATAGAGACCACTAAGGTTATACCATTGTTTGAAAAAAAGAGAAAAAGGAAATGAAACTCAAACTATTCAACAACAAAAAAATGAACCACTGGTAGACCAAAGCATCAGGCTTCCCAAGGCAGTGCCATGGTAATGAGTCAGTCTTATACAAGACCTGTTATTTTTACACATGGAGGTCCATTTGAAAAAAATGCAGGAAATTATTTGTTGTGCAAAACACTGTTATAATTATACCAAAGAACTTAATTATTCCCTAAATGATGGATGCCGAAATTTTTATTGTATCTGATGGGGGGGGGGGGGGGGGAGGCAGACATTCCCTCAGGGAACTCCTGCACACCTCGTGGTGGCTGGGTATTAAGCAGACCTAGCGAAAGTTGGATAGCATCCATGCCATATCAGACATACTTCCTGTCATAAGACGCAGGGCTGAATAAAATCACATCTGGAATATTATACAACCGCACAATTTGAAAATCTATGTGTCAAATATTTTTTATTAAAAGTTTATGCCTAAGAAAGCAGATATAACAAAAGCAGCAGGTGCTACCTGTCAGAATGTTATCATACAACGATGCAGCCTGCATCATTCAAAGAACAGCTGTAGCAACTTGGAAGGATGCAGGGGTTGAGATGCGAGGCACGTGCAAAACTGAACCTTGATGGCTTTTAAGCTTTGCCTTAATGTGCCCCCTTTTCACTGGCACTCATGTTGGTGAGTTTATCCCAGGTGTGTTGTATTATGTTGGCACTAGGAAGAAGTGTGTGTGGGGTGGGGGGGAGAGAGATAGTCAGAGGAGAAAGGGAGCAGGAAGAGTGAAACCGATTTCTACCACAACTGTTCTCTAGTTTTAGTATCATGTCCTCACTGATATTCAATCTTCAGACCAGCTGTATTCAAGTGAGAATATCGAGGTTTCCTTCACCAAAACACGAAAAAGTACACTACTTTCAGTAGTTAACAAAACTATTGCACTTGCGCTGGAATTTTTCCTCTTGTGCTCCAAATATCTGAGTCCCATTTGGATCAAGTTTTTTGAAAATAGTACTGCATTATAAGAAGCCAATTCAATTCATATTGCACGCTTTTAACTTCTGTTGCAGTTTGAGGTGATAGTTTTCAATCTTTTGGCCATAAGAAACTTAAAACTTGTTTCTGCTAAACCGCCTGACAAAATAATTCCACACACCTTTTCTTTCCCTAATATTCATTCATTCAAATTTCACAGCCCAGGGAATCGAGCTTTTTATAGCTGTCCAAAATTCACCTGCCACTCCATGGTGATTTTTTTGAAGAAATCTTTCACCTCCATTTCCATGGAGGTCCGCTGTTTGGTGAACTTATACATGCACCAGTTTTACAACCCGCTGTCACAGATTAGAATTGCATGTGTGTTATATACTGTACATAATTTTTTAAAAAAAACAAAAGCCAAGAATGAAAACCCAAACTGTAACAAAAGCCTACAACACCTTAAAAGACAATAAATTGGGGAGAAGTAGGAAAAACTTCCTGAAATAAATTGCAGTGTTTCCCATAAAATGTAAAAACTGAAAATCTCTGCATTTCCATTGTTGGAACAATTCAAGTGTACTACTGTGGAGTTCCACTGATGTTCAAATGGCATAACTAAGTGACAAGTTGATTAATTAACAGGTTTTATGTTTTTGCTGGTGAAGCCATGTTTAAAACTGTGTTTCCTCTTGTTCCAATGAATGGGGAGGGATGTGGCAAGAGACTGGGAGAGACCCAAGTTTCTGGAGAACTGGATAACGCAAAGGCTTAGGCCTGTGGAAAGAACGCCAATTCTGCACCCGTTTGGCTGCTGCAGATTGCATCTTAGTGTCTCTACAGATCAATGGCTTTTGCTCTTGTGTTCCAGAGTCCTTCTGACCATTGTCTTCTGCCTCTTCATTGAGTGTCTTAGTGTATTGCACTTTTGTGTCGGGTTCTTTGCTGTCAGGATGAGAGAGCTGGTCGTCTTCCTTCGGGGTTGCTTCACTGGCCTCGTCAACGACTACCTTTGAAAGAGTTTCCATAGAATCCTCCTCTTGTACAGCCACATGTTCTGAAATAGTGGGCACTTGGGATTCCATGTTTTCCAGCGAAGAATAGCTCTGCATCCAGTTCTTCTGGAGATAAGATGGGAAGACCTTTGAGGGCCTCTCAGCACTAGATTCATTTTGGCTTTCCTGGTCATCTTTCCAGGCAAAGAGTTTCTCATCCAAGTTAGAAGGGATAGGTAATGGAGGAGGACTTGGGATCGTCTTGGAGTTACCTGCACAAAACAAAGAGGGGTCATTGAAGGAAGATAATATGGTCTCATCATTTGAAAGTTGAAAAACCAACTCAATCTGTCCACAAATTAATTCACCTCCATCTCCCGGTTTTATTTATTTGTGCATGGAATGTGGATACCTTTGGCAACATTGAAATTTATTGCCACTAAATAAAGAGGCAGTGGAGAGCCAACCACATTGGTGGGACTTTAGTCACATTTTGGCTGCACAGTGCAAGAATGGCTGATGTCGTCCCCTCTGAGGGATCAATGAATCAACTGGGTTTTTGTGAAAAACTATTAATTTCAGTTACAATATTTTTTTCCTTTAAAATACTACGCTTTATTTAATTACTTCCATGTAAATTGCCTAGCTGCATGATGGGATTCAAAGATATGTCAATAGTCTCAAAACTTAACACTGCAGAAACAAAAGGAAAAGCACTATGGAAGCAACTCAGTGAAAAAATAGTCAATGTTTGCTGAACGCAACTTTGTCGGGCTGTACTTGTACAATCAGATGACAACAAACTTGACTTGCAGTTGGTATTTTCAGAAGGTCTGAATAAAAATAGTTGTTTAAAAATAAATCTAATCGTTTTTTATTCAGTCCAACAGTTTTTAAACTCAAAGCAATTTCCATTTATTTTTAAATTTAGACATAAAGCATGGTAATAGGCCCTTCTGGCCCATGACCCCATGCTATCCAAATACCCCAATTAATCTACAACCCCTGAACATTTTTAAGGTTGGGAGGAAACCAGAAAACCCAGAGGAAACCCACAGCACAGGGAAAACATTCAAACTCCTTACAGTTGACACCACATTTGAACCCAGATCACTGGCACTGTAACAGCGTTGTACTGACCACCATTGGAAAATATTAAATTGATTCAGTGAAGGTTTGAAATTGCACGCCCATCAACAAAAACGTTCAGCAAAATACTTTTTTCGTTCACTGAAAATCTGTAGATCTTTTTCCCCTGGTATTGCTGTATTTCACACAATCTGAGATGCCCTGACGAGAAACTCAATTCATAATTTGTTAGCAAAAATGTAAATTTTCATAAAAATCCTATTACTTAATGGTATCAATATTTTTCAACAATATTTTACTGTGCCCTTTCAATCAGAGAAAAAAACCTGTCAGCTTTCAGATTCCAATTACTTTTGACCCAAGCGTTTGGTGTGGGTGGTGAATAAGAACAGCCTGAGGATCAGAAAGCTGAAATATCACAACTAGATTTTGACAAATTAAATTATTCATAAATCACAGATCAGCAACTAAATATTTTCAAGTTGGAAACAATAATACCCATCCAACATTGTTGTAGAAACTCATACTTCCAGTTTATATCATTATGTGAGGCACTTGTACAACTATTGCCTCACTTCAAAGCCAGTATTCTTTCAATTGTAAGCCACAGCTGAATCTAGGGATAAATAAGAGAAAAGAGAACAAATAGGAAGGAAGAAATTTGTTCTATTAATCAAAAGATAAAAGAAGGATTAAAGAGAAAATAAATAAGAGTTTCAGTGAAAAGTTAATGAACAGGCAATCTAATCAAAGTTCCATAACAGAGACAAGTGAATTCAGTGATATCCTATCTATTGATAAAATAGGATGGTGCACTTCCCATATCTTGAAGATTGCAGAGAGATCTGAAAATTATTTGAGAGCCATTTAAGCTTCAAGTTAATAGCTTCGTGCTCAAAATAAAACCTCTGTACATATTTTGAAGTTTTGTTTTCCCTCCTATTTTGTATCACTAAATAGGCGGGTATATTTGAAAATTGGGGAATGTAAGTGTCCGTCAAAGGTCGACTTTTCAGGTAATCTACATCCACTTTAGACATTCACAGAGCAGACAGTGGTCACCAGGTGCAGACTGCAGCTCCCTCTGCTCAAGTGACGAACACTTTCTCATTGAAAGCATGAAGAAAAATATTTACTGTGGTGCTGGTTACTTATCCCTCCCATTCAAATAAATCCCTGTAGATAATTACAATGTTCTGAATAGATCATATTCTGTCAATAACTGGCTATCCTTCTACTTCACATTATTCTTTATTTTAAATTTGGAGATACAGCAAGGTAATAGGCCCTCCCAACCCAAGAGCCTGTGCCACCCAAATGCACCAATTAACCTACAACCCCCATTCGCTTTTGAAGGATGGGAGGAAACCGGAGCACCCAAGGAAACCCACATGGATATGAGAAGAATCACACCATTGGATTCGAACCCAGATTGCTGGTACTATAAAAGCATTGTGGTATCCACTATACTAATGTGTCTCAGATCAATTTACAATCATAAAGTACTGACAAATCTGAAAGAAATAGAAATGTCTGAGGGTTAGGCACAAGAATTGAAAAATAGCAGCTTGGGTGTACAGAAAATGGAAGCAGGACAGTTTTCAATAATCCTATCAAAAATATAGGAGAATATACCAATAGATTAAATTATAACATTATAAATTATAAACATTAAGATTTGAGTACCATTTGCACAAAAAAATTAAATTGTTCCTTCCAAATTTCTTTCATTTAATAAAGGCTTCACTAGTTTGCTGATCAAAAAAATCCCTTATTTCTTGTGCTTTGCTGCCTAGCTTATATTTACATTCTCTGATCTAAACTAACAACCATTAAACAGCTTCTACTCAAAATCCTGTCTCCAGAATTTTAAACAGTTGTGGAATTAATTCAGATGTTTTCTGTTCTTAATAAAAACCCCACACTTTTGAATCTTTCTTCATATCAGCAGACACGTGAATCCCTGTAGTACACTCCATGATATTTCACCATCTTTTCTATTTACTGGAACCCTAACCAACACCGAGTCCTTAAAATCTTCACTGAGTCTCAAGGTTTTGAATGTATTCACAATCATATCTGCATTTTAAAATATCACGTTTCAGAAAATCTCATTAATCACCCGAAGTATTCTTAAAGACACCAAGTCCTGTTGCTCCTCCACATTCCTCATTCTCCCCTCAAACTGTATTTGAGAAGCAGAATTAAGTTCCTCATGTTGTTTTGTCCATTCCTCCATTTGATGGAGAGATGCTCACAACATGAATGCATTCACCCTTATTGTTGTATTCACTATCAAGTCGATCAACAATGTCTCTCATTATTTATCCAAATGACTGAGTTGTCCAAGGAATAGATGTCTCAGAACAGAACCTTCTGAGACATAATTCATTTCAAATACTTCAATAAAGTTCTGCATTTCATATTCTTTTCCTTCAAAGCTATTTTTTTTTATTTTAATTCCTTAAATGTTCCTGATTACACACCTTTACTTTCTCCAGTTGGCTCACAATTAGTGCCTGGTCTCTGAATCAGCATGAGCTCACCAGTTGTCACCACATCCTAGGGCGGAATCCATTTCATCAACCACAACGTTCCCCTCAAATTATTATCACCTGCTTACTGTTTTCCTTAACCTGTATATTCAGTCACTATTTTTTATTCCATGAAAATAAACCTATTGCGTATTTGAAATATTTGCAAGTTCGGTGATAAATGGGAACAAACAAAGATGAAAATGGAACGGAGTAAAGTGGAGAATCAAGTTACATTGATGATTCTGGTAGGAAAGACAATGGATGTTCTTCTGAGATGTCTGCGAGCAAAAATGAATCAATGGACCGACTGCTGAGCTGCAATGGTGCAAGGCGCCTGAAGTTGTTGGGGCTCCTGGGAAGCTGTAAACGTGCCCGTTGAGATGGAATGACTGCATCTTCACTGGACACCCAGGGTGGAGTCATTTGGAAAACTGATTGATCCTCGACAGAAAAGCTCGGGTTATCAATTCCTGCAGAGTTGCAAAAATATATCAATTAAACAACTGTCTGAAGGAGTCACAAGTTCATTGTTGGTCCAATCTAATCATGTGATGGTCAACTGGAAACACTGCAATATTAGAATTAATGAAAAGACAATTCAGCCATCAGGAGAGCAGAAATTAGAACATGGTATAACCTCATTATGGAGAGAAAACACAAAAATGCTGGAGGAACTCAGCAGGTCACACAGCATCCAAAGGAGGTAAAGATACATGACCAACATTTCAGGCCTAAACAATTCTTCAAGTGATGAGCTAAAAGCAGACAGGCGTCTAAATAAAAAAGACTAGGGGAGAAGGGAAGATCAAGCAGGGGGAGGCCCACAAGTCAACAGACTAAAGGTGGTCATTAGACAAGGATAGGAGATCAGGAGGTGAGAATTAATCGGGGGGGGGGGGGGGAGGTGACTCTGTGCGTGCAGAGCTGTGGGAAAGGAAAGAGAGAGAGGTAAAGAGAAAGACTAAAGGAGAAATAGGGGAAGTGGAGAGACAGGAGAAGGGGTTGTGGGCTACAGAAACCAAAGAAGTTGATGTTAATGCCACCTGGTTGGAAGATGCCCAGACAGAATAAGAGGTGTTGTTCCTCAATTTGTGGGAGGTCTCAGTCTGGTAGTGTACGAGATGATGGAGAGACATATCGGCACGGGAATGAGCAGGGGAATTGAAATGGATTCTTCGAGTATTTTTGTGTTTTACTACAATCACAGCATCTACAGACTCTTGTCTTTCAACTCATGGTACAAAGAATTTGGCTACTGGAATCAACAGTTGACATTTGCACTTCCAGAGTTTATGAAAGCATATAGCAGACGGCAGATTGGCATCTCCCACACCAGATTTCGAATTGTCCAACCTGTGAATGTAGCATCTGATCAAACTAAGTGAAAAATTCTTCACATTTTTATTATAATCTAATACTTCAACAATAATCTGAAAACTGTGCGTGAATGTGCATCAGTGGCAAAAATTATATTATTAAAAACGAGTGCAATAGAAACTCCATGTAGGGTGTTCTTTGATGCTGTACACCAGCTGATGTTTTCAAACTAAGACTCAGATATGAATCAAGGAAATATTCATTACTTATTCATTCTAAAGACAAAGTAGATTACCAGTTCTCGTTTCATCCGGTTCTGCACTTGGGGCAGAAATTAGGAAACTAATTCCTCCATCCACCTGGTCATAATTGTCCTCTATGTCAGATTCTGGAAGAAATAGATGAAAACAGCTCTCAAACATGTAATAAGTAACCCTCATTGAGAAGGGCGAGTGATCAATCACTCTTTGACAGGTGCATTGATTGGAAACCAGATCTTGCAAAATAAAATTGCTTGGACTTTTGAGAAAAGGCCCAAGTGAAGTCAGATTTACAGATTAGCATCTGCATTAGTCCAAGATACCAAGTGGTTTAACAAAACAATACAATTCTAATTCATTACTATTTTCTATCTTGCTTTGGTGAAGAAAACCTGAAATTCTGCGCCACAAGCTCAAGATAACAACTGGGGATGGGGATGTAGGTGATGAAGCACAATGAATCGTATGACTTATCTAATCCTTGGGGGGGGGGGGGGGGAGGGGGGGGAAGGCATTTGCAGGATAATTTAAAGACAGAAAATCATCTATTTCATGGGGGGAATAATTTTTACTTTGAGGGGCCTGTGATCTCACTATTTTTCTGTGCTAGTGTTTTACAGGCATCAAAACTCACTCGAGTCTGGGAATGTGCAGACCTTCGCAACTCAATCCAAGTCAGGGGGGCGACGGGGCCACTTCTATAAGGACATGGCTCAAACTGTTTCTGAACCTTATCATGTGCAAAGTCCAACTTTAAGGCCAAATAAAAGATTTACTTGCACTACTTTGGATTGGAATGAGGCACATTTACATGTCAGTGCACTGCCTATTAATCCACAAAGTCAGAGCTACTTGCATTGATCTCTGTTTTATGGCAAGTTATGAGGAATAAAATCTGCATTTATATGACAGCTTTCAAACTCAGGACAGTCTAAAGTATTCTTTCAATAAAATCAATTTGAACCTTAATCTGTTGTAAAGTGGGAGATGCAATAGTCAATGAGCAGACTGCGCAGTCCCAGAGGCAACTATGGTGATAACGAGCAAATTATTTGTTTTAGTGGTAAAAGATAAGGGATAAATTGGATACCAAGGATTAACTTCCCACACTTCTTCAAAATGATACAAAATTTTACATCTGCCTGACCATCCAGAGAGGGTTGAATAATTTCCCTAAAGTTCAGATCAGTTTCCATGTTGTGAATTCAATTGTTTAGTGTCAAATGTACTGAGATACAGTGAAAAAAACTGTGCTCTATCCAGGCAAGTTTAAGAACAAAAAGTAATGCAAAATAAACTAGTTTAGAGCTTTACAGAGGAAAAAAAAAGCACAGTTAAAACAGTTTCAAGGCATCATTATTTTACTACTGAAAGGTCTGTGGGATCCAGTAATTCTGCTTCGAGCTGGGCCAACATTAAATTACTAGCCTCAGCAAGGGAGGGGAATGCTAACCCTTTTATGATCTCTACACATCATCTCAGGCCTGAAATATCAGTTACATATCTTGACCTCCTATGGACGCTTCAAGACCTGCTGAGTTCCTCCAGCATTTCTATGTTTTCCTACAATCACAACATCTACAGACTTTTGGTTTCACGGTCATCTTCTAGTATCTGAAAGGGAAATTATTCATCTGGGTGGTACAGGAAAATTAATTTTTCTCCAAAAACTGAAGGGTCAGACTGAGTTTCCTAGGGACAGTGGCAGATCCTTTAACATCATGAGCAGTGACATTAATAACTTTCAGGAGTCTGCAACTGAACACTTAAGGTCAGAACTTGAACCAACCAGTCAATGTATGGTCCACAGACCAGGACCCGACCAGCATCAGGCATTGGCAATGAGCTCAGGCTCAGACAAGTCTCTCTCTGAAATTTATTGCAATTTTCATTGAGCTCTTTTAAAGAACAGTTACATGCACTCTGGCTGCATGTTTGTGAGGATCTGACAAAGCCAATGCTGCCCTCAGGACTGCAAGGAAGAAATGTGTCCAATCTCCTGACCCATAGAAGTGGAAGATTCCTATGGTCTATGATTTAATTTTTTTTTAATTTAGTTTGGATATACAGCACAGTAACGGGCCTTTCTGTTCCACACCGCCCAATTAGCCTATAAATGCCGTTTGTTTTGGAGGATGGGAGGAAACCAGAGCACCCAAAGGAAACACACGCAGACACGGGGAGAATGTACACACTCATCGACAGCACTGGATTGGACCCCGGGCTGCTAGTGCTATATTAGCATTGCGCTAACCTCTAACCATGCTGTCCATTTCAACCATCCATTTCACTGTGAACAGATGGCTTCTGGGTAAAAGATACTGCAAGGCCTTGAAAGCTGGCTTTTGAATTGAATGGTCTGGAATAAGCAGATACTCTTTTACCTATTTAGTGTTATTTTTATAGAATGTCCATTGACAGGAGACAGTTTGGTTCAAAGAGACCAGCTGCTTCAGGATCTTCCCTCACATCCTCACCCACAACTTCCTTTGCTAGTGGAATACAGTATTGGCAATCCAAATAACCAAACATAAATGAAATTGTAAATAGTGGGTCAGCCTCAGAGAGGCTTGGAAAGAAGATAGTGGAAAAAAATGCAAGGAATTATTACCTTTATCAACCTCGAATGCAACAGTGTGTGTTGGGACCTTTCCATTCAACATTCCATCACTGTGCTTCTGCAATAAAAATCAGTGAACCAACATGAGACACTTGGACAGGCAGATAGATAAAGAACAGTTCAGAAGGGTATGGACCAAATGGGACGAGCCCAGATGTCACCTTGATCAGCACAGATGAGTTGGGCTGAAAGACCTGTTCCATGCTCTATGACAAAGTCTGAGGAGCACTAGTTTCACGATGGGATATTTGGTTAACATATTGCCTGGCATTTGGTATCATCTTGAATCAACTATTTCTAAAATCTTTGTGTGGTAAATCCTTGTTTTTAATCCCTGCGACCGGAAACTGTCCACAATCTTGCAGGGTGTAATGAGGAGTTTTCTTTGGAAAACCATCAATGCATGCTCACATTACCTGAATTCCACTTGCAGCTAGGATGCCAGCAAATGTAATGAACAATGAATCAAATGCCTCAGTGCTAACCACCAATAATGGGTGAGAGAAAAAGGCATGGGGGAAACAAACGTTAAAAATGCTCTTGGAACACATCTCACATATACATGAGTATAAAAGGCTTCTTTGTCTACATTTCTCTTGGTTAAGGAACATAGAAACATAGAAACATAGAAGATAGGAGCAGGAGTAGGTCATTCGACCCTTCGAGCCTGCTCCGCCATTCAACGAGATCATGGCTGATCTTAAAGTTCAGTACCCCGTCCCCACCTTCTCTCCATAACCTTTAATACCCTTATACTGAAGAAATATATCTAATTCCCTCTTAAATATATTTAATGAACCTGCCTCCACTGCCCTCTGTGGCAATGAATTCCACAGATTCACCACCCTCTGGGTATAGAAATTCCTCCTCATCTCGGTCCTAAATGGTTTGCCTATTATCCTCAAACCATGGCCCCGGGTTCTGGATTTTCCCAACATTGGAAACATCCCATCTGCATCCATTCTGTCCAGTCCTGCCAGAATTTTATGTCTCTATGAGATCCCCTCTCAATCTTCTAAACTCCAGGGAGTACAACCCCAATTTGCGCAATCTTTCCTCATAAGTCATTCCTGCCATTCCAGGTATCAGC
Source organism: Narcine bancroftii (assembly GCF_036971445.1). Lineage (NCBI taxonomy): Eukaryota > Metazoa > Chordata > Chondrichthyes > Torpediniformes > Narcinidae > Narcine > Narcine bancroftii. Next base: position 334,940,677 of record NC_091469.1, on the reverse strand, counting down.
CTGGTGAATCGCCTCTGCACTCCCTCCAATACTCCAGGTGTGGTCTCACCAGGAATGCTTCTCATGGCAACTTAGAGAAGAGAGATTGATCTCCTCTCTCAAACACCTGTCAATGGCAGTCCGACTGCTGGCAACAAGAACCCAGGTCCAAATCACTGACGCTGTAAAGGCATTGTGCTAAACGCTACAGCAACCAATGTCGTAACTTCATTGCAAATATTAGGAATAAGCAAGATAAACTTAGAGCATGGATCAGCTTGTGAATCTATATTGTAGCCATCATCGAGACTTGGCTGACGCAAGGACAGGATTGGCTGATGGATGTACCAGGGTCTACATGTTTAAAAAGGGAGGCAAAATCAAAGATAATATCACAACTGCCGAAAGGTAGGATGTTGTAGAGTGATTGTCTACAGAGCTAATATTGGTGGAAGTCAGAAACAGGAAGGGAGTGATCACTCTATTAGTAATCTGTAGACTCCCAAATAGCTCTCAGTTCACTGAGGAGCAGATGAAAAGCCATAGTGTTAGGTAATAAACCTGGTCAGGTGACAAACCTCTCGGTAGTGGTGGGCTGGGTGCATTTTGTTGACAGTGACCACAATTCCATGACCTTTATTATACCTAGGAGGAGATAAAATGGTAAAGTGTTTAATTGGGAAAGGCCTAATAACAATGGGATCAGTCAGCAACTGGGGAGAATAAATTTCGAACAGATGCTCTCAGGGAAAAGCACAAAGGATGTTTAGTCTATAGGTCCACAAATAGCTCTCAGGTCACTGAGGAGCAGAGAGGTCAGCAGATTTTGGAAAAATAGCAGGGATGTTGTCATGCAGGACCAAAACTTCCCAAATATTGACTGCCACCCCCTTACTGCAAGATGAATAAATGGGGCATAATTTGTCATGTGTGTCCAAGGATTCCTGCCACAGTACTGTATGTGGAGAGCTGACCAGAAGAGAGACCATTGGATCTTGTACTGGGTAATGAACCTGGTCAGGTGACAGACCTCTCAGTAGGTGAGCATTTCAGGTGCCAGTGACCACAACTCCCTGACCTAAAGGACAAGGAAAGGAGTAGACAAAATGATAAAGTGTTTAATTAGGGAAGGGCTAATTGTGATGGGATTAGGCGGGACCTTGGAGAGAAAATTGGGAAAAGATGCTCTCAGCAAAAAGCACAGAAGTAATGTGGAGGATGTAGGGACCATTTGTCTGGGGTTCTGGATAGGTTTATCCCACTGAGATGGGCCAAAAAAATGATAACAGAAATTTTAGCAAGCAAAAGTCAGGAAGGTCTCATGAGAATTATTTGGCAGCCAGGAAGGAACTTAATAAAGCACTGAGGAGAGCTAAAAGGGAGCACAAAAAGGCCTTGGCAAGTATGATCAAGAAAAACCCTCATGCATTCTATGCATACATGAAGAACAGAAGGGTGACGAGAGTGAAAGTAGGGTTGCTTAAGGCAACATATTCATGGAGGCAGATAGAACAAGCATAGGTCTTGGAGCAAAGAGGAAGTGTTGGATCTTCTTAATACCATTTGTGGATAAGTTCCCTGGACTGGACAAGATATACCCACGGTTGCTATGGGAAGGGAGGGAAGAGATTGCTGAGACAGTAGCAATAATCTTTGCATCCACCATGGCTACAGGGGAGGTGCCAGAGGATGGAAGAATGGTAAGTGTAGTTCCCTTGTTTGTTATGGGAAGAATCCTGGGAATTACAGACCAATGAGACTTACATCAGTGGTGGGCAAACTATTGCAGAAGATTCTTTGGGACAAGATTTATGAACATTTTGAGAAGTATAGTCTTCTCAAGAATAGTCAGCACAGATTTATAAGGAGTAGGTTGTGCTTCATGAGCCTAATTGAGTTTTTTTGAGGAAGTGACAAAGGAAATCGATGAAGGGAGGTCAGTAAATGTGGTGTATATGGATTTTAGTAAGTTAGTTAACAAGGTCCTTCACGGTAGACTTATTCATAAAGTTATGTGGCATGGGATCCATGGAACCTTGGCTGTGTGGATTCAAGACTGGCTTGCTTGCAGAAAGCAGAGAGTAGTAGTAGATGGAATGTATTCTACCAGGAGATCAGTGACGAGTGGAGAACTGCAGGAATTTGTTCTGGGACCCCTGCTCTTTGTGATTTTTATAAATGACCTGGAAGAAGTAGAAGGATGAGTCAGTAAGTTTGTAGATGACATGAAGGTTGGAGGTGTTGTGGATAGTATAGAAGGTTGTTGTGGCAACTTCGATCAATAAAATAGTTGCATGGAGGCTAAGTGTGGAGCTTTTCTGTAACACCTTTCTTGAATAAATTGGTGATGAAGCCCAAATGAAATTTTCTTTAACACTTTATTAACAAACACAGAAGGGCTAACATAGGGGTTCTCAACCTTTTTCTTTCCACTCACATACAACTTTAAGTATTCCCTTATTGACACTTGTTGTTGACCACTTCTCTTTCTAATGGTCCATTGATTGTCCATCCAAGCATAGTTTTAGTAGCGTGTGGTCCATTTCCTGTGCTCGGTATTACTTCTATTGGTTCCAGAGCTTTTGGTACATCTAAGCCAATTAGCATCTCTATCTCAGAGCTATTTTCCAGTACATAAACCTTCCTCAAAAATGGCCACTGATCCACATCATTTTGATGTGGGGTGTTTCCTTTATGCGCAGCCTTAGTCTTCTGTGTGAAAATTCCTGGCAGATCACAAAAATTGTTGCTGTGTATTCCTCCAACCCTGAAACCATGTTAGTTTCAATTACCCTTTTTTGTCTCAGTTTCCAATAGAATCTTTGTCTTTTTTCCTTCATAAGCCCCACAGTGCAAAATGGTGCAGTGGTACCTGGGTCAAGAAATGCATGTGTATGTACCATTGCACTCCTTTCCTGATCTTAACTTGTACAGGCAGTATTGAGAGTTTGCAGTTGCCCTTACTGGCTCCAGTAAGACCACTTGCCTGAACCGAGGCTATAACACTGTTTTTCTGCTGCTTCCTTTGTTTCTATTTGCTCATTTTCCAGTTGCTTGTTCCTTTGGTAAATATGCAGCATTCTAAGCTACAGCCAAAACATCCTCCATTTTCCTTTAATAAAATTATCTCATTATGTTCCTTCTTTTCCAAATGTGAACACATTCCCAAAGCATGTCCACCTTCACAGAACAAACAGCTCTTCTCAGCAGGCAAACTCTCCTTTTATTTAGTTACTTTATCCTTTTCCTTATGTACAACCGACACTATAAAGGCAAAAGTACTCCTTTTCAATTTTGGACTAGGCTGTGGCTTGAACTTCTTTATGTCTTCACTCGCTGTTGGAGTGTCCTTGATATTTCCAAATATTGGTATAGTTGTGATCCTGGTTTACAAACTCTTGTTCTCCACAAATCCTTCAGCCTATAGGCAATTTGCTTGTGATAATTAACATTTTAGAATGTAAATTAAGCTCACACATGCAGTCAATATCTTCTATGGCATTATAAAATCCTCTTAAAAAGAGGGTGTGTGTTCATAAAGCTTTTGTATCCTCTGATTTTATTGATGTCCATGAAAGAACCTCATCCATAATAAGCCATTGCAATTTTATGCTCATTGCCAAAATGATCTTGTAGCAATATCTTTGCCTTAGTAAATCCCCTTTCTGAATCCATATGCAGGCAACTCCTCACAAATTCCTTTGGCTGTCCTCCAGTGTACTGTTACAGGTAATTTAAAAAAAAGCCTATCTCTGTTATTTTTATTCTTACTTGCAATATTATGTTCAGGTGCTCTGTGATTAGTAAGGGATTGCTTAAGGTGGTATGTGGATGGAAAGAAAAAGTTTGAAAACCACTGTTTTAATTGTACCTCATTAACTCATTATGTGCACAGTTTCATAACTCCAAAGGAAATGGGCCATTGACAATTTCTCTCAAGCAAAATATTTCAGTAACAATCGAGTCTAGAGCAGTGATTCTCATCCTTCCCTTCCCACTCTCATCCCACCTTAAGCAATCCGTTACTAATCGCAGAGGACTTATGGCATAGGGATTACCTAAGGTGAGTGGAAAAAGGTTGAGAACCATTGGTTTTGGTTTAGATTGTTAAGTAGATTTATATAGGTCATCACAACATCGTGGGCTGAAGGGCCTGTACTATTCTATAATGTTCTACGTTCTAACTGCTTCTTCTAGTGAGTTGTGAATCCACAACAGAATTCTCTACCGGAGGAAGCAGTGGAGGTTGCCTCATTAAATATGCTTTAAGACAAAGTTGGATAGATTTTTGCAAAGTTGGGGAATTAAGAGTCGATGTAGTCAACAGTCAGATCAGCCACAATCTCATTCAATGGTGGGGCAGCCTCAATGGGCCAGATGGCTGAGTCCTGCTCTTATTTCTTGCGTTCCTGCCCTCATTTTCCTTACCACTTGCTGTACGCTTTCAGGAATCTGGTGCCATTGTCAGGTCTAAATTACAAAGAACCACACAGGCCCTATTCAAACTGAAAATTCTGTCTCCATACATTCAGTTTACCTTCTTTGCTGCTCTTTCTTTCTTCATGTTTCTGAACTTGCTGTTGTAGTTTGCTCCAAGTTTTGTGGATTTAAAATATTCAAGTCTCTTTTTCATGGTTCGCTGGAAAATTTCTTTGTCTTGCTTCTCATCTTCGTTGCGTATTAGTTTATGCCGGCTGTAATTAAGCCTGTACTTTAAAAAGAAACCATTGGGCCAGTAAACATAATGTGATGAAAAAAGATTTCATAAGCTAGCAGTGCTTTCATCCAACTAATTAAGTTAACTTAAAATTTCCTGTTTGATTTTTACATTCTGATGATGTCATTGACCTGAGACACCAATTTCTCCACATCTTCTGCCAAGCCTGCAATTTCCAATATTCTCCATTTATGCTTCAGGGTTTATACAGAACAAACAGCAGTGGAAGATATTAAATGGTAAATGGATCCAGGAACTGAGTAGCTCATTTCTGATTCTACTTTTTCCTCTAAATAAATGAAAATTCCAGAAGAAACACGTGGATGTTTACAAAAGGAAAAGTTGCATTGATTGGCTTGTGAATTACAAGAGAATCATTGTTTGTTCATACTGAGCATGTGTTGAACCAGCCATGTTGGTTGGTTACTTAATACACGTAGTCCATGAATCTATCCTGTTCAAGCACCCTCAAACACACACACACATACCTGCCCCTCTCAAACATGTGTGCCCATGCACTCAAACACACACCCACCCTCAAATACATACCCGCCCCTCTCAAACATGCATGCCCATGCACTCAAGCACACACCCTCAAACACATACACACCCCCACCCTCAAATACATACCCGCCCCTCTCAAACGTGCGTGCCCATGCACTCAAAAACACATACCCTCAAACACATACTATTCTGTGGAAAGAAAACAAGAGAGGCCAAAACATTACAGGAACTGAGAATTATGGCTTCTGTCTGCTACTGACAAGCTATTTCAAAAAAATACAGGAAGGTGTCAAGGCACAGTCTGCACCAGCGGTCCACTCCAAAGCTAGAATGAACCATGTGCCTGCCCTAACCCAGGTCCCTGGCTTTTCCCAGATCCTTGATTCCTTCTTTTGGCCACGCACAGGGAAAAGTTAGGGTGGCCTCCTTTCCATTCCAATGAGGAGAGTCATCCAGCTTACACATTGATGTTGTGGTCATAAACCAATGCTAAATAAAATGTTCTCCCTCACTCTGATTTGTTACAGCTCTCTTAGGGAAAGTGCAAATAGATGTAATTGAACTAATATTAATTCAGTGATAATGGATGCAACTCTGCCGTGTTTTCATTGAGCAGCACATTGAACATGATACAAATTGCAAAATCAACTAGGTATCATGCGAGGACATTTTAAACTGATCAAGAATGAACCTCCACCAACAGAGAGGAAGTAATAGTCTCAACGAACGACATAGATTTGCTTACTCGTTGCCTGGGTTTGTACAGATGTTGCTGCAACATACGATGAGTGATTGTTTCTTCACGGTCCTTTATGCTCTTCACCCTGTTCTCAATTGCATGCATGTCTAAGCATACCTCACTGGTACTCTCTCTCCTGAAAAAGAAAATTATGTTTTGTCAGAATCACCTTTTCCCATTCTCCCCCAAATAAGGGGACACTGCCCATTGAAATTCCACTACAGAAGTTTACTCTACTCCAGATCAATGACACACTGAGGGAGCACTGTTAGAAGATTCACCTTTAACAATTGCCTCCCTAATCCGAATATTCCTCTGACGAAGTAGAAATTTCCAGAGGCGGATAAAACAGAGATGATAAGTACATTAAAGAACAAGTGAAAATTCAAATCTGTGAATGATGGACTAAACAATGTCATGCTTCACAGAGAGCCAAGATTAGCTGGGGCTTCATCTGTCCTGCCAGGTAAATTTAAAAGATTGTAGGGTACTCTTTTGGAAAAAAAGAGAAAATTATTCAAAAAAGATTATCTGACGTTTTAAGTCTCTGTGGGCATCACAATTACAGCATTTCATTGTGCTAATAGGCGTATAATTGTGATAATCTACAAACAAGTAGATGGACAGATGAACAGGGAGGGAAGAAAGGGACATGGATCACATGGAGGAAGATAGGATTAGTGTGGATTGACATCATGGTCAGTGCAGACAAACAAAGAGGGCCATTTTCTGTACTCTTCGTTGGTCACATTGAACAATTTGCACGTACACTATGGGCTGGAGAACATGGAAATAATTTGTAAAAACAGTTTGATCAACAAAAAAGCATTTTAAATTATTTTGAAAACTACTTTAGAACTTTTCTGTGCAAGTCAATCTGGGCTGTTGTAGAGAATTGCAGCCTTAAAATAATTCTCCTTGGATGTGACTGATGGTCCTTGCATACAGGCTCAATTAATGACATACTTACAGCACTGCCGAGACAGATGAGTCTGTAATAGAATGGCGAGGACCAGTGAAGTCAACATTAACATCACTGCTCGAGCGTATAAAAGCCAAAGACCCACGCCGTTCTCCCTACAAACATGAAAAGCCACAAATCTCACAGGGAGTTGCAAATAAAGAAATTGTGTGTTGCAAATTGTCTCAATTACCTCCTAAATTTGAGCATTAAAGGTTATCCTAACTTTCTCAAGCATTATTTGAAATTATTACACGTACACGTCAGCCTTGGGCCAGTGATAGCAAGTCAAAGGACCATGGATTTCAGTTCCACACCAGGCACTTAAGGCTGACTCCTTTGGCTGGCAAGGATAAATGGCCACTTCCATTGTTTTATGATCATCAATGTGGACCAGGCAGATTAGCAGGATAATTAGCAATGAAGCTCTGTGACCAGACACAACCAGCAGCTTGCCTTTTATAAACTTTATACTTAATTACTCCCAAGTAATGATCACTTGACCAGAATAAGTATGCTGGTCTTGACCTGCATTAAATTTCAATGATCTATAAACATTGAATAATTTTTTTCTTCCTTTATACCCTCGAGTATTTGACATCCTTTGTACTCAAATTCAAAGCTCCAGCTAAAAACTAAACAATGATTGATTGCATTCTTTGTACAGAAAAATCCCTATTATCCAGAATTCAAGCAACCTGCAAAAAATTTGCAAAAAATAAATAGGTAAAAAAGCCAAAATATTAAATGTGGTGCCCCCTGAGCAGTCAGTTTGCCAATCCACGCAATATGCAATCTCAAACAACCAGCATCTACCAATCCCCCTTGATGAGGAGGCTGGGGGATTTGCACCATTATCTTTTTTTTTGTTAACTCATTATCCAAGATACCAACTGCCAAATGCAAGAACAGTTTTCTTTGCACCTGGATAACAAATTGACCTACTGGCAAGATTACCTCAGACACGTAACTGATGGCATCCTTCAGATTCAGCTCACGGAAAACGCTGAGAATTTTATCCCGGCTAATCTGTGCAGACTTCCTCATCATTATCTTACTCAGATACTTCCTGTCAAAGTTTGTCCACCTAAAGAAAAAAAAATAAACCCCCTTATTACATCTTAAATGGATTCACCAAATTGGGAGAACAGCAAAGCAAATTCATGCAAACTTAAATCACTTCATGAAGGCACAGGAGCATCAAAATCAGGACTGCCAGGCTGGAGAACAGCTTCTTGGGCTGCGAGACTAATAAACCGCATCCTGTAACTGTGACAATCATCCTAATATTTATATACATTTAGACTATTTATGCGACTCTTATGTACTGTGTATGTGTGTGGACTATGGCCTGGAGAGACACTGTTTCATTGAGTTTTATATGTACAATCAGATGACAATAAACTTGAAGTGTCGGGGTGTGGAATCATTACGAATAATAGAATTACAATAATGATGCAATAAGAACAATGCTGGATCATGAAATATTGCCACTGTTGCAGAAACAATGCCAGACTGTACTACTTGTTCTTTTACCAGTGCAGGCCAAGCAAAAACAAGAACCAATTCGACATACCTCCCCAAAATTATTTCAAAATGCAGAACTTGACAATAATGGAAACATTAAAGAACATTTCATGAACATTATAGAATTCACTTTTTACATACTTGTCTCGAAGATAATTGTGTCCAATTTGCCCTGAGATGTCTTCTATTGCAGACAGTATATGATCAAAAGTCTTTGGGGAACAAAAATGAGACATTTTGATTTTTTTTTACATACAAGGAAGTGAAATGCATACAAAACATTCTGGCACAAGATCAATTCCTTTAATATTGTTCCTTGTCAAAAAACAGTACACAAAATATTCCATTTAGAAAGATCAGCAAATCCAGTTTTGAATACGAAAGCTACAGAGTCAGGGGATTACAGCACAGAAACAGGCCGACTTGTCCATGCTGACTAGGCCGCCCTCCTCTTCAACCATGTTAATATGGTGCAGAGCTGCTGCCTAACAGATTCAGCAGCCTGTGTTCAACCCTAACCTACGCAGCTCTAAGTGTGAAGTTTGCCTGTTCTCCTTCTGTCTGCATGCCTTTCCTGCCCTCTCCCAAAGATGAAATTTGGTTCTTTAATTGACCACTTTAAAATTGTCCCCAGTTTGTAGTTGGGTAGTGGAATCTGGAGGGAGTTGATGGGAATGTGGAGAGAATAAAATGGGATGAGTATGAATGGATGTTTAATAGTTGGGATGGATTTGGTAGACCAAATGCTTGTTTCTGTGTTGAAGATTAATTTATGAACTTCACACAACTTGTCGTTCTGTTTGCTTCAGTTTTTGATGCAGGGCCATTCACCAATAGCCTTTGTGGAAGTTTTCTCTCTGCACAGAAGCCCCCTGATGCTGACATTCCCAGCATCCTATTTTTTTTTTCATATATTTGGCAACCAGAATATTCTGCATCACACAGTTTCAGCGCATTTTTACAACTGTCTTCATTCTTTTTCCTCATCCTTAGTTCCCCCAAGCAGATTAGTTATGCTTCACTACACAGTCCCAAAAGCAATCACATATCCTGGACAATTTTGATCTCCATCCTAACACAGGTATTCCCTCTCCGCCTCTCCCTGCATCTTAAAGCACACTCGTTTTCTCCTTTCCCCAGTTCGGATGAAAGATTGTAGACTTCAAACGGTTTTTCACTCTCCACAAGTTCTGCCTGACCTGTTCAGCTTCCCCAGCATTTTTCAGCATCTTTAATCTTTTTTTGCTTTTCGTTTACAAGTTTCTTCCTCAGCAGCTGTTGGAACAGAGAGATTCAACTTACTCTGCCGTGCAGCTTCTCGTTGAGTAAGGGATCCTTTTGTTCACTCCTCTTCACTTTCAGCCACTTCACCAGAGGTTTGATTGTCAGGCCCTGCAAAAATATCACAATCAGTTTGGTTTCATCACCAACCAGTTGCAACATTTCGAATACGAATATAATGCCACTCTCGAGCCAGTTGCTACCACAGAAATCGTTCATTCCCGCCAAAACCATTGGAATCATTCATCTCCATGTCACAGGTAAAGGCAATGCCATTTTCCTTTCATTATAAACACTCAATGAATAGTCCCTCTCCAACAATCTTTGAATATTGCAAATTATTTCAGAAGGGAAGAGTCTTCCTTCTGCATCACTTTGCACAGAGGGAAAGATTCAATTCCTCTGTATTATTCCTCAAAATTCATTCTTGAGCCTATCTAAGCAGTATTAAAATAGATCTAAAATCTCCCTTTTCTACATGGGATCATTCACATCCACCTGAAACATTAGACAAGACCGCATTTTAAAGTTTTCATTCAAAAAAGCTTTAAATCACATTGATTGTATTACTCCAGCTGACTGGCATTCAATATAGTTAATAGTTACCTGGAAGATGACTGTAAAATACACCACAATGATAGTTGTGCTGACAAACAGATTCTTCTCTTGCACGACGTCCTTATTCAGCAATGCAACCAAAGCAAAGGCCACAGCTCCACGCAGGCCCCCGTACGACATCACCACCTGATCGATAATTTCCAACTGCACCACGCGGAAATGATTCAAAATCCAGGTCTGAATTACAACTCCTGAAATAGGGTGGATTTTTTTTAATGTTATCTACTGGGACTTGAAAATAAAACACAAACCACATCCATAGATTCATTATTATCCAGCACAGAAATAGGCCTTGGGCCCAACCGTCCATGCTGACCAACTACGATAATTCAATTTCATTTCTCTCCAAACACTGTGCCCAGATGATCTTTCATTTGTGATCTTTCCCTTGCCCAGTTTAGTGATCCAGAGATTTGCAGATCCCTACCCACATTAGTGACCAAATGTCTTCTCTGGAACTACATTCCACGCAACTACCAACCTTCAATGTCTGATATGGACATTTTGCTGAATAAAATTGAACTACTATTTCCTGCTCAGTTTGTGTCACTAAATTTGACTTGATACCCTTGGAACCTTAGTAAGGCTGCCACTCCAACCACTGATCTTACCCCTAACTCCCGGTTCAGCCTTTTCAATATTCCCATCTCCACACATCACTCCAATCAACCAATTATAACCTTAATTCACCTCTTGGCACTACATCAGATCTTTGGATATCCACATCTGCACCCACCTCTCTGCCAACCTCCTTTACCTGCCAGTCAAGATGTTGATGCTCCCTTGCACACCTCTGTTGAGCAGTCCCCGCCAATGCCCATACCTCTCTCACTCATTCCCAACCACACTACACTTCCCCATATAGGATCTGCAGCATTTGGCTGCCACTGAACTTTACTGTGGCAAGCCCAGAGACAAAGTTATTCGAATTACACACAATGACCACACACAACACTCTTTATGGTATCTGCAAATCTCTGGATCACTAAACTGTTCAATAAACACTGGGCAAGGGAAAGAAGTGGGAGGTCCACCCGATCACAAATGAAAGATCATCTGGGCACAATGTTCACACTCTTTCCTCTCCCTGCAGAAGTGTTGGCCGACCAACCTGCTTCCTTTACAGTCAACCATGGGCGTTCTTAGGGTTCCATTCACATGCAAGAGGAAATGTCGAGATGATTAAAAATAAAGTCAGGAAAACTTGTCTCAAAATCAATTTCTTTATCACTTAAACCAAATTCCACCTCTGGTTGGTCAATTAAAACAATGCACTAGTCCTTGGCGGAAAGGTGACACAGCTCATCAGCTGCTGTCCCACAGCTCTCAAGATCTCGCTTCAATCCTGACCATTGGCACCATCTGTACGGAGATTGCACATTCTCTGTGTGACTAATGTAGACTTCCCCTTGGGTGCTAAAGACCGATGGGATGGACTGTGAACTGTCCCTATTGTGTATTGAGTGGTCGAAACTTGGGGTGAGGGCAAGGGTAGTTGAAGTTGATGAGAATCAGTTGGGGTTCATGTAGAATTAGTGTCAGCTTGGAACTAGTGGGTCTCGGGGCCAGGTCTCTGTGCTGTATAGCTCATTTCTCTACCCACTGTTTCGCTGTCAAGCACTCACCAATGATTCTGTAAACGGAGATGAAGACCAGCGTGAGAAGTATAAAGGCAGTGTTCCACTTCCATATTTCAGTGTCCACTGCAGAGATTCCCAAAAACATGAAGATAATGGTTTCTGCGCCACTTGCCAGCATTTTCATTGCATATCTGACAGTGGTGATGGATTGCTCACAGAGGTTGGCCTTCACATACTTCTGACAGCAAATGCCACAGAATGTGATGCTGACAAGAAAGAAAGATGAACACATCAAGTCAGGTGAATTAAAGCAAAATTGAAGCACAACAAAGAGCCATGGTCACTCTTTGTTCCCCACCTATCCAGCACCCCACACCAATATCACCTTGTCTCCTATCTGAGTGATCTAAGCCACAAACCATTTCAACCTGAGATTCCAGTATGTAATCCTGATCCTCCACTGGTGTAGTAAATGAGTGAGAACATGGAATCTGCTCCCAGGCTCCGACAGTGGTCATCCTCAGCAACCTGAGAAGAATGCTCATTTGTTACAGAAGGAACCCAGACCCTTGCCCAAAGTCTCCTTAAATAGTGCAAGGCTGATCACTTCACAATATGTACGTGTTCTTCAAAACATTCACCTGCTCCCAGAACCTATACCTGAATCCATGCGTAAAAGATAACTAATAAAGGTAACTCCAATGGCCGTTAACTGGTCAGTGCAGAACCACAGAATAATTGTTCAGACTTAATTCACCAATAGAAAATCCCACACATTTCATGTTTTAACACAGATAGAGAGCACATGAGCTTTAGTTGATGCTGTGCACTCGTCATTCCCAGACATGTGCACTCATCACTCCAGCAAGTGCAAAGATACAAATTAGGGCTGGAGTCCGCCACTCAGCTTCATAAGCCTGTGCCACCATATGATAAGATCATAATACGTAAAAGCTGAATTGGGCCATTGACCCTAGTTCCTCCATTTGAAACATCGCTGCTATATTTTTCCTCTGAACCCCATTTTCCTGCCTTTTCCCCCATAACGTTTGATACTCTTATTATCAAGAATCTATCAACCTCTGCTTTAAATCTACCCAATGACTTGGTTTTCATTCCTGTCTGTGACAATGAATTCCACACATTCACTGCCCTCTGGCTCAAGAAATTTCTCCTTGTCTGTTCTAGTTCTGAGGCTGTACCCCCCTGGACCTAGACTCTCCATGTTCACTTCAACCAGGCCTTTTAATATATGGCGAGCTCTCCACTGGCCACCGTGACAGAGGTGCACCAAAGAAGAGGTACAAGGACTGCCTAAAGAAGTCTCTTGGTGCCTGCCCCATTGACCACCGCCAGTGGGCTGATCTCGCCTCAAACCGTGCATCTTGGCGCCTCACGGTTCGGCGGGCAGCAACCTCCTTTGAAGAAGACCGCAGAGCCCAGCTCACTGACAAAAGACAAAGGAGGAAAAACCCAACACCCAACCCCAACCCACCAATTTTCCCCTGCAACCGTGTCTGCCTGTCCCGCATCGGACTTGTCAGCCACAATCGAGCCTGCAGCTGACGTGGACATTACCCCTCCATAAATCTTTGTCCGCGAAGCCAAGCCAAAGAAGAAAGAAGAAGAACCACTCCTGACTTAAATGATTCTTGAACAACCATTGCTAATGACTAATAAGGTCAATATTGGATTGATCGCAACCTGGAGTTCACATTCCCGTGTACCCATTGTAACCATGCATCCCATTGCATATCAAGAATCCATCTTCTCTGTCTTAGATTGTGCATTTCTCTTTAAGGAAGTGCTCAGACAAGATTTTATCTCAACCATTTTAACAAGTGCACCTTATTTTTAAAGAGCAACTTCTAGACTCCATAATAGAAATGATCTCCAATAGTGATCTGTCAAGATCTTTCTCGATTTGATGATCAGATATCACTTTACAATTTGCTTTTTCATTTATCACAGAGAACCACTTGCATGCGAGTAGCACACTGGTATGCCAACTTGTGTCGTGACCTCACAGCTCCAGGGCACCAGTCAGTTCAAACCACTGGTGGTGCACCAGCCACGTTCGTCCATGTTTTTATAGTTTCTTCCCATGCTGATAATTAGGTACATTGGCTACTGTAAATTACTCCTTGCATAGATGGCTGGTGGGGTAGAACTGGTGGGGAGGTAGGGGTGGAGTTGAGTGTTGAGTATTTATGGGCATGTGGAAATGGTTATGGGGAAAGAAGTGGTGGAAAGGGATTATTCTGGGAGCTGGCATCGACTGCAGAGCCTATGCCATAATGAAACAACAATGTGATAATGAGCTAGCTAATCTCAGCCAAAGTAGAAACTAAAGCTGATACCTTCTAGACTCATCCCTCTTCCCCATATAATTGGGCCTTCCTAGGGCATGGAGCATCCAGATTGAAGAGTAAGAATTACAATTTCTGCAACTGCTAATAACATGTACATCTGGAAACAGTACAGCCAGAAATGAACAACTTTTACTTACGCCAATATAGCAGAAAGTGAAAGCATCTCGGCGGTGAGGTAGGAGAGATAAGAAATCACAAAGACAAATCCAGGTTCGATCACTCTTACGTGCTTGGTGAATCTGGTTACCAGGGACAGCAAGAATGCAAAGATGATGCCAACAGCAGTTCCACCCAAGCTCACAACGAAGAAAGAAACTAAGGGAGTAGGGGGATGGAAAGATTTAAAAAAAACAATTAAAACTGAGACTGTTGTCAAAATAGTAACATTGTTGAGTAAAGACAATATTTCAACAAACAAAAGCAGTGGGATAATATAGAACAATTTGCATTTATACAAAACTTTCAATTTAGGCAAACATAAAGGATGTCTCAAGAGTGCAATCAAATATAAATTGACCCACGAGAGTAAATATCATGACTGTATGGCCAAAATGTGTAGATTTTATGGAATATCTTAAAGGAGGGAAGACATATAGAAGGGCAAAGGACCTTTGGGAGGGAATTCTAATTGATGGACCTCAGCTGATGAAAGCTTGGCCACCAACAGACAACAAAGTTTTGAACTTGGAGATGCACAAGAGCCAATAATTGATGAAGCACAAATGTCTCCAAGGATGACAAAACTGGAGCAAACAATGCAATGGGATGAAAAGACATAAAGAGAAAACAAGGAATTGCACTTTACAATCATTGAACTGGATTAAACAATTAGGAATACCCAAAACAGAACTTGGGCAACAAAAATTATTTAATGCAAAATGGAAAGTGGCATTCTGTCCAGGAATATAGTTAAACAGCATAGTCTAATTAAAAAGAATAAGACTTAATATTGTTGCAGGTATGTGATTAGAAGATCATCTAGGAGGGTGAACAAGATACAAAAGTTGTATGGAGTCTGATTTAACCTCAGCTATTTATCAGAGATAACGATGGAGTCAGTGGCTAGGGAACAAAGCATGTGGTTGGGACAGAGGGAATGGCCAGGATTCCCAACATTTAGCTTCTCATCATGAAGAAAATAGCAAATGTAGAAATATGCATATTACTAGGATAGTAATTGATATTCATAATCCAAACAAAGATTAAAAAAAATCCTGTTACTGCAGGATGTGTTTCCCACCTATGCCTTTGAAATAGTCCAGACCTTGAACATTACTTGCTCCCACTGTAACAAACGAGTCAAAGACATTGTATAGCACCTTTAAAATAAAGCAAAAACAAAGTTTGAAATAAAAGTACATCATAAAACTTTTGATCAGATCTGCAAATTTTCCTGGTTTTCAGTCCCATTTTAAAGTGGGACAGCAATTGGCCCAGTATGTTTCATCTGTAAAATTTGGTTAAATGATCAGTCCCCTTTGCTGCCCATTTAAGGGACATACAGCAAGCAGATACAAGAAGTCATGAGGATAATTGAGTGCTGGTCTTTATTGCAAGGGTCTGGAGTACAAGAGCAAGAAAGTTTTGATACAACTTTTTTGAAAATTGGTGAGATTGTACCTGAATTATATAAAGTTTAAGTCTCCTTATTTAAGGATGAATATGCTTGTATTGTTACAGTGCAAAGAATATTTAATAGCCTAGTTCCTCGGTGAAGTGTGAAGTAAAAATAGTTGAGCAGACTTAGCATATACTCATAAATCATGCGTAGAGTTCTGAGGGGGAATGACAGGTTGCTGACAGGACAAATCCCCTTGTGGAATTTATAGGATGAGAGGCATATTTTCAGTACAAGGGATCACCCATTTCAGATGGAGCTAAGAGGAGATGTTTCCTCTCTGAAGATTGTGATTTTTTTTTGTCATTTTCTACTCCAGAGCAATGGAAGAGTTGTCTCCAAATTTATTCAAGGCAGAGATCGACAAACCGTTACAATAGTTACAGTCATTGAGTTATACAGCATGGAAAAAGACCAACCAAATTGCCTATCTGAGCTTGTCCATCTGTCGGCATTGCCCATATCCCTCAAGACCTCTCCTATCCATGCACCTGCTCAAATGTCTTTCAAACATTGTAATTCAAGTTCAAGTTTATTATTATCTCATTGCACAAGTACAACTCAATGAAACAGTGTTTTCTAGTCCTTGGTACAAAAACATGCAAACACACAACTAGACATTACACACATACAGACAAATGATACATATACAGTACATACAGTATACACACAAAAAATAAATAAATATTGTGTAATAATATACCTGTCAACAGTATCTGAATCAATTGGCAGATCTCTCAATGAAGGTTAAGGTAACAAAACTACATGGAGGTGAGGGGGTTGGAGGGTTATTGGCAGTGAGCGGGAGGTTTGAGCTAGTGGAGTTGTTCTAGTGAACCGGTGCGGACTCGAAAGGCCGACATGGCCTGTTTCCGCTCCGTAAATGGTTATATGGTTATGGTTAAATAGTGATTTTGGAGGGTTAAAAGGAACAGTTCATTTAGTCGCTCAGCAGCCTTACTGCTGATGGGAAGATGATGTTTCTTGGCCTGATGTTTCTGGCTCTGATACACAAGTATCTATCTCTTTCCTGGTGGGACTCGCTATAAGATGCTGTATGCAGCGTTGGAGGGGTCTTCAATGATTTTGTATGCCCTCTTCAAACAACGATCCCAATAGACAGAGTCAATGGTGGGGAGGATACGCAGTGATCCTCTCCACCACTCTCATCATCTTTGGATTGACCTCTGATCTAATTCTCTACAGGAACTCTACCAACCTGTAATGTAGCTGGCCAGGATGCTCTCAACAAAGCTCCTATAGAAAGTTGACAGGATGGTGGTTTGTCCTCTCAGCAAGTGCAGTCACTGTTGCGCCTTCCAGGCAAGTGAGATGTGCGTTCATGACAAATCATTTTTTAAGTGAATTTTAAGGATCTTGGTGCTCTCCAATGTCTCCACGACTGAACTATTAATATATGTTGGAAAGTTCTTGTTCCTGGTCCTCCTGAAATCCACGATCATCTCCTTCGTCTTATTGATGTTGAGACTCAGATTGTTATTCTCACACCATATCAGGAGATTTTCCAACTCATTCTGTAGTGCGACTCATCTTTGTCACTTATGAGGCCAACTACTGTTGTGTCTTCTGCAAACTTGACGACACTTTTGGAGATGGATCTGGTGATGCATATATGGCTCAGTACCATGAACAGGAGCGGGCTGAGCCGACAGCCCTGAGGTGCTCCAGTGCTTAGCATTCTGCTGCAGAGCAGGATGATTTTTCAGTTAGGAAGTCCAGAGTCCATTTATAGAGAGGGATGTTGAGTTCCAGAGAGGACAGATTCTCCATCAGCCTCTGGGGAATAATTATATTAAACGGCGAACTGAAGTTGATGAACAGCAGCATGGCGAGACAAGGCTATAGCATCATCAGTGGACGCTTTAATCTTCAGGCAAATTGAAATGGATCCAGCATCCCTGGGGTGTGCTTTGATGCATTCCATCACCAGACACTCAAAGCATTTCAAAATGGTGGAGGTCAGTGCCACAGGCTGGTCATCATTGAGGCCTGTTATTGTCATCTTATTTTGTACCCAGATGGTTGTAGCAGTCTTGAAACCTGCAGGGATGATGGACTGCTGCAGTGACGTATTGAAAATGTCTGTTAGGCTCTCCATCAGTTGGTCTACATAGCCCTTCAGTACCTGGCCAGGTATATTGTCTGGTTCCACTGCCTTGTGTGGGTTCACCTTGGATAGGATTCTCCTCACCTCATCAGGCAGACACAGTCCCTTGTAAACCTTTCCTCTCTCACCTTAAATCTATGGCCTTTAATTTTGAACAATTCTACCCTGGATAAAAGACTGGTCTCATTCACTTCATCAATGGAGTGAAGTCAAGGAATGAGGGGAGAGAGTGGCAGCAATGTTAAGGCTCACCCAAGGGTTAAGTGAAAGGTGCAACAGCCCCCTCGTGGTTATAGTCTAAATCGTTATCAAAAAAAACTGTACCCAGAGTTTTACCAACATTTGTCACAAGGGGGCACCAAATGTGTAGTTCAGACAACCAGGTTCAACATATACATGGAACGAACAGCTCACCTTCTGAAGTGTCCCTTTCTTTTTCAATCTTTTTATTAATCATATTATAGGTAATTAATACACGAGAAGAATGAGTACATAATCATAAAGGGAAAATATCACATGATATAACATATTATATTACACCGCAATTAACAAATATGTTCTCATCTCCTCAAATTGAAATCTTCAAAAACAAAAGAATTTTAATGATATAAAACCTCACCTAATCTTAAAAAAAATAGAAAAAGAATTTATTAATAAAAGTTGATTGTCTGCTCCACCAACAAAGAGAAAAGAAATTAAATATTGTCTGGAAGGGAAAATAGTTACACTAACTAAGCCATGTGGAAGTAATTTATAAAAGGTCACTGTCTCCTCAAATTTAACAGAGGTATCAAATATAACAATCTTAACTTTCTCTAAACTTAAATATGACATAATTTGAAAGAGCCACTGAGTCACGATTGGTGGATTAGGATCTTCACATTTAAATAAAATAGCTCTTCTTGCCAACAATGAAGAAAAGGCTTCAACCCAATGTGTGGAAGTGGGAACTCGTCTCACTTCTGGTAGTATAATTCCAAAAAGAGCAGTCAATGGGTTAGGTTGAAAACTAATATCCAGTATAGCTGATTAAATTCTTTAAAATGTCTATCCAATACCTCTCCAACATAGGGCATGGCCAAAACATACGAGGTGAAGAATCCACTTTTGATTTACATCTATTACAAATAGGACTGATGTTAGAAAAAATACGGCCAATTTGTCCTTCGACACTTTAAACTGAATCAAAAAATGACGAGCGCATATTGAAGATCTTCTCCCATAATTCCTCTGGAAGATCTTCTGAAGTGTCTCGATGAGAAGCCAGAGAAATCTGATTCCCTCCAGCTTCTCATTGTTTGCTTCAAATACAAAGTACCGGGTTGTAGGTCAACTGGGGGTAATTGGCATGAGCTCAAGGGCCAAAAGGGCCTGTTATTGTGAAGTATGTCTGAATTTGTTAAATTGTTAGTACCTGCACTTCTGACATTTCTGAAGTGGCTCCCTGGATAATGTAGAGTGAGACTTCAAAGAATAGAGTGTTGCTAGTTGCCCTAAAGCTGCTGTATCTTTCTATCTGGTGATGGGCTCTCAGTATCATGCCCCTGAGAGTATCTGTGGATTTCATCTTTGGTGAAGTGCTCACCATTCAACTAGCCCTCACAATCGCAATTGGAATTTCATTTGCATTGGCTTTGGTGTAATGCACAGCCTCATCTTTCTTGCCAGGTTGCTAAGGAGTTCAGGGATGTCTGTGTATTGCTCATGTCTGTCCCTTTACTGTTTGGGAGGTGTTGATGTCTTCTTTCAAGATATTGTTCTTGACTTTTGACTATAGTCACTTTTAACTGAAGCTAATAGCTGGAGCCCCTTCTGCAGTGGTTTCTTTGATTTGAGACGTACCTTTGGCACGGCATCCCATCTTGTTCAAGACTATGATAAGTTGTGACCAGCAAAGTGAAGTGGAAGGGATGATGTTTGGCAATGTTCATCAGTGTTGGGACCTAGGGAAAAGTCATCGACCTCAATGCTCTAGTAATGGCACACATGATCAAACTTAGTTGATGCTTGTATATGGACAGGAAGATAATTTCTTCACATCTCTCCGACAAAAAAAAATCCTGCGACTTTATTCAACATTTCACGTGAAGAAATTAGCAATCACCTTCCAAGAGTATCAGAAAGTTCTGGAGCACACCAAGAGAAGCTGGAAGGACTTAGTGTATAAGATCATATCATCATAATTCAACCCTTTGCATCAGTTGTGGGACTTTTACTCCACTGACAAGCCAAGTAGAATAAACCTTGGTCAATACTATTGATACCAAACAAGGACCTTGTGGACATATCCAACACTAGAAAACAGAATTACCCCGGGTTCACATTCCACTGCAAGATTAATATGATGAGAAAAGGACCATCAAAAGTGCTATCTTTTAGGTAAGACATTAAAACCAAGTTAGCTGAGATTTAACAAGGCCACATCTGTCCTTGTTTGTTATGGTAAGTTTCTGTACCTCAGTCAATTACCAAATCAGATTATTTTGTTATTTACCTCACTTCTGCTGCAGAGTCCTGCTTTACACCAATTGCTCTGATTCTCTGCAGCAGGGATCACTCTTTTGAACAAGTTAATTGGGAAGGATTAACTGTGATTATCATATTTTGTTCCTGGCCATTCTGGTGAGAAGCATCAAATTCCAGAACTCCAATCTCAGGACAGAATAGAGTTCAAAATGCTCATGAGAGATTAAAAGAGTGCTCATATTAGTCCCGTTTCCCCCCACCCCACCCCAAATTGTCTGTCTGATAAATGTTGAATTTGAATGTCATTTCTCTTTCCCTGCACAAATCACACTTGAGGGACAGTAGGAGCCTACAAATTCTACAGAGAAAATTTACTCATGTGTAGCATGTCTTACATCCAGCTATGCTGATTTCCAGCCAATAAAATGCACAATAAGAGACACCAATCTCCCCCTTGGGACCTATCCTAAATGCTGCACTTACGCCACACCTCTTCAATCATCGCCCACAAATTGGAAGAACAACACCTAGTGTTCTGCCTAAGCACCCTCAAAATGCATGGGATTAACATTCTCATCTCTGGTGTCCATTAGCAAATTCCATCCCTGCCCCCACCACCCCTCCCCCCCCACCCCCACCCCCCCACCCCTCCCCCATGTCTCCTTTCCCTGTGCTTTCTCCCTTTCCTTCTGTCGCCTTTCCTCCAAGCCCTGCATTCAGAGAAGCACCTCCTCCCCCCATCAATTTTCACCTTTCCTCTCCTGGCCTCCCTTCCATGTTCAATTATGGCCTTTTTTCTGTTGGCCTGTGCTCCTCCCCCTGCTCTTTCTTCCCTCCTCTCTCAGCCTTTATAGTCAGGCACCTGCTTGCTTTTAGCTCATACCTGGAAGAAGGAGATCAGGCCTGAAACAGTGATAATACATCTTTACCTCCTATGGTCATTGTGTGACCTGCTGAGTTCTTCGAGCACATCTACAATCACAGCATCTGCAAACTTCATATTTCACATCTTTTCAATTATATTTCACCCATCTAACCTGAACTTTTGGTTTAAATATTAAAGTTGCTTCAATAACTCAAATCTGAATATCTTAACTGGCTGCACGGTACCAGATACACATAGCACAAGGCCATGTCCTCAATCGGTAACCAGCACATGCAGCTTGCAGAATATTTATAGCCCTCTGGTTACCACAGCAACAAATGTAGTTCCAGATTTCTGAGATTAAATAAACCCAGCAATCTCTGTCTCATAACTTGTACTGTTCTGCATTTTCTCCAAAGATAGTGATCAGGGCTATTTTTAGTTTCCCAAGACCTGATTTTTTTTTTGTCAGCAAGGATAGATTAGCCTGCCTGCAAAATCTGGAGAATGGTGCTGTGTATAAAGCACTCACTGGAATTTGCGCATACTTGAGATTTGTACCTTCACTGCAAAGGCTCATAGAGTCATTCTGGAATTGAAGATTCCTGCTGCAGGCTAATTTGGGAACAAAAACAAATCAGAGAGGCATGAATAAAAATTGAGTGTCTTTTTAAACCCTTAATTTATTTGACCACTTGCATTTATTATACGCTAATAACAACTGAGGATAAAAGAAAATGGCTGCTTGATAGAGGGTCAACAATTACTATAATCAGGTATTATAAAAAGCGTTCACTCTTTTTGGATGTCATAAGAAGGCACTGGCATACTGGGCAGTCAGTGATGAGATTGGCATGATAGGAAGTCATACTCCGAAACCTCCAGATATACATCCAGAGCTGGCAAATCTAATGATTCTTCAATGAAAGCTACAGAAAGATCACATTTATTTTAAATCTTCTCCTGACCTAATTCAACAAGGTTGATGTAATGTACATTTTAAGCAGAACAAATGAAAGTAAATTTGGAGGGTCTTCTCTTATCAATCAGTAACTAATTGATAGGCAGCTTTGGGCAACAGAACTAGGATGAAAATGGCATTGCACTGTGCAACTTGATGCTTTTTAGCTCGTTACATTTCTGGGCAATTTTAACATTTTTAAGGCAAATTCAAATACTTTAACATCTTGAACTCTGAGCAGATTGCTCAATAGCTCCCAAACATGCTTTGTGATTTATTTCCATTGAAATGAACACAAGCTAAATCCATCAATTAGATGAACACTCAGCACCAGCAATAGAGAATGAATTTCTTAACGTGGACCTTAATGCAAGTCCTGTTCCACTCTAGGCCCTTTTTGAAACATTTTAAAAATGGCATGTTATGTTACCCCAAACGATATTTAAGCACCTTTTTTTTAAATTGGATTAATTATTTGGCCATTTTATGAAATTATCAAAACTTTTGAAAGAATCACTTCGACCATCAACTTTAAGTATCTTTGTGTCCTCGTTTATCATTCTGTCATGGAATACACTTGGAGAATGACAAATGGAAATCAAAAGCTGACAAAAATCACAACAATGTGAACCCCATTTATTCTCTGGTTTGTAAAGTGTAAGTACTTTTCTTATAAGCTTGTAAAATAATTAAAACAAAAAAAAATCAACCGTCATCAACTCCATAAACATTTAAAAAATTTAAAAATATTGTGTCAATTCTAAATATGGGTTAACAGAGATAAGACTGCTGACACCAAATGGTTCCTTTATTGAGCTTTAGCCTTTCATCTGCAGAGAGTTAATCCAAGGGCATTATCGTGAAATGAGTTGCAAAATAGTCTTCTCAGAAGATAAAGATTTTCTCTAAAAAAAAGCATTGGACTTTGTGGTGCAATTAATTTGAGTTACTCTGTGAGAAAGAAATTCTTGGTTCCAAAAACACTCCATTCGCTTTTCTTTACCTAAAATCTGTTGATAATCAATTACTTCAATTTGTCAACAACTTTATTTTAGTTCTTCTAGGATGGAAGGACATCTTGGGTGGATATTGATCACATTTTGATCACATTGTGATCATATTGATCACATCTAATTGTTTCAAAGTATGAAGATCACCCCATTGCAAACCTCTCAATTTTCTTTTTTTTTAACAAACACTGAATTGATAGATCCAAGAGATCACAAGCTTGATTATTACTGTACATTCTCCTTTATCTCTGAATGGCATCAGGAACATAACTTTAGCTCCTGCTTTTTCATGGAAAGATCAGTTGCTGTTTGTGAATAAATGTTGAATAATTCATTGCCCAAGATCAAGACACAAAGTGGTGAGTCAACAAACGTATGCTGACTTGTATCTTTGAGGAATCAAAGATTACGATTCGCACCCAGGTTAACCCATGTAAAGTAGTACAAAGAAAAACCAATCTTGACCTTTTAGGGTCAATTTAGATAGGCAATGACTGGATACCAAAGTGGAATGGGATAAAAATAGATAAAATATAGGGTAATGCCGCAGAAGTATAAAACTATATCTATCAGTGCTATTCTAAACTGGACCAACCACTACTGGAGGAAAAGAAAATCTATCAAGGATTAAACTCTGCTTGAACAAGGAATACACCATGCTTGAACTTACCACAGTGACAGCATCATTAAGAAGAGATTCTCCAAAGACGATGATAAATAATATTTCATTCACATGAACCTCTTCAAACACAGCCAATACAGCCACTGGGTCAACTGCTGCAATCAGGCTTCCAAATAGAAGGAAATCCAGGAGGTTAGCATTGAGTTTTCCTACAAAACAAATAAAATTCAGGAGAAGTGGTAGATTTCGGCAACAACCAGTTTATAAAAGTAACCTGCTAGTGTTGTTAAAGTGCCGCCAATCCAATAATGTGTTTCGTGTTGCTTCAAAAGCAACAATCAGTCAACAATTGAAAGATGGTGGTGAATACACAAAAGCGTCAAAGAATGACCAAGAAGGAAAGGGAGAAATTAAAAGTTTTAGGAAGAGTTTCCAGAGTTTTGAACATCGAGAGCATTCAGCAATGGACTAGCAATGGAAACCAGAGATGTCGATAGAGGAAAGTTGGTTGATCAGACTGAAGAGGGAGGATGAAAAATTTCAAAGGAAGTGATTACTGACTGAATACAACTCGTCAGCACATCCCTTTGCTCAATATGCCAAAGGTGATGAAACAGTCAATTCTGCCTTTAACTCAGTATCTCTTGTTGGTTGGGTGGGTGACAGGGATAGGGTTGAGCAGAGGTGGAAACTGGGTTTGGTAAATCGCAGAGTGAACAGTAAGTAGTCTTGCACCTTGGCTTTTAATGAGGGTAAGTACCTTGCCTAGCCAACTCACAGAGGCTTTCACTGGAGTCCAATTTCCCAATTTCAATGTTGGCATAGAATTTCACTGCCAAACCCATTAGAATCAGCATCTGGCTATCAGCAAGAACAAGTTTTTGGACAACAAACTTAATGCTGCCACTAAATTATGTGGTCATGTGCAACAACACAAGAACACTGGCAAAAGGGCTAAATTCAAGGCAGAGGAGATCAAGAGAATACACATATATAAACACAGAAAAGGCAAATCGTAATTCAACCTGAAAATGCACCCAGTCCAAACTTTCACTGGCCCTTCTTTCCCGCTGCTGAATGACAATGGAAGAGACTCGCAAAATTGTACTGCATTATCTAATGAGCCACAGCTATTCCTCCACTGATGCGGCAGCGATAGTGAGTGTCGCTTTAACCTAATCAAACGTAGAAGAGCTATTAAATACTAATTTAAAGAATAAACCAAAGATCTTTTATTTATGTGGTGCCCTTCATTATCTCAAGATATCAAAAATGCTTCCAGTCATTCAAATAATTTTAAAATGTAATTAGTGTGATGGCGTAATGCACAAAAAGGAGCAATCTTACGGTCAAGACATATTTGACTCTGCCAGCTGACATGTTAACAAAGTTATCTTGTTAGTAGCTCTTCACCAAAAAGCCATATCATACCATCAGAAATACTGTACCTTTACCATTGCAGGACTTCCTCAGGTTTACTTTGCATGGAAGTATTACCCTATCTTAGTTTAAGATAGAGCCTACAACCCTCAAGACGGATTAACAGCTTGGTCAAATCACAGCTAATCCCTTTCAAACAAACATTTGAGAAATGCCTTCCTAAAATGGCTGAGTGCTTCTTGAGGAGGCGAAGGAAACATTAAGAACTGTTCCTTGAGATAGGCGGGTTTATTTTTGGAGGGCAGCACATTGGGGCTGAAAATAGAGATTATATTCCATAATCTCACAGATTACATTTGAACCCATGTCGGTTATCCAACCCCTTGACCTCTGTCCAGTTTTAAATTAGATCTCAACTGATCAGTACTGGAAATTAATTTTGTCTTTGTTTCCATATCCCCACATATCCTGATCTCATGATTTCATTCATGTCAATACACTTTGACAGTTATTTGTTTCCAGATTTTTACAGATATTTGGATGTAAATAGGTGAGAGAGTCATCTTCCTGCTGAGTTTGCCTCAGTGAGCCCCCTGAGAGCTAAAAAATCAGCAGTACTGTCGCTACAAGGTCAGATGTACAGCCGCACGAGGGAAGGAGTCCAACGGAACACCAGAGTTATTCACATATACTTATCTGTAACCAATGAGAAAGCAGTGACTGAAAACGTATCTGCAGGAGAAGGTATCAGGATGCTGATACCAAAATCAGCTGCGTGCATTTCGCTCTCACTCACTTGCTTTTGATTAATAAAAACAATCTGCAACTCTGCCTTACCCATAATCCCTGACTTGAAGACACCGTAGAGGGAGAGACCAGTTGTGGCAGCATTCCAAACTGTACCAATCACAGCATACATGAGAATTGTTCCAAGGTTCCCAAAGAAATGTCGGTTGGGCATGAAGTATCCAGCATCCAACACAATAGGGGGCAAGAGGTAGAAG
Organism: Narcine bancroftii; assembly: GCF_036971445.1. NCBI lineage: Eukaryota > Metazoa > Chordata > Chondrichthyes > Torpediniformes > Narcinidae > Narcine > Narcine bancroftii. The sequence continues at coordinate 334,914,345 of NC_091469.1, read as the reverse complement.
AAGAAGACATTTGGTGTTAAACTGAAGGAGGCAGTGCGATCAGCTGCCCAGACAATTCCTCCCAGGATGAGGCCCAGCACAATCAGCAATGCGCTCTCTGGAACCACAGAGGTGACTTTTTCCGACAGGTGAAAAACTAAGGAGAAAAGAAATGGAAAAAAACAATGATCAAAATGATTCACTTTTTGTGGACTACCACATTAAACAATGCCATCAAGTAGATTACCCCACTTCACAATGGAAAGGTCTGTTCCCTCCAACATTTAGAATATGCACTGCCATCTCGTAGATCAGAGGAGCCCAAAGTGGTTGATATCAACCCCCGGGGGATGATGGGATTATCCAAGGGGCCAACAAATGCCAGGGGCTAAAAGGGGGGCGCAATAAATGCCGGGGTGGGGTTAGAACTTTTGCAGTAAAAAGCAGAGGCGTATCGATGAAAAATAGAACCTAGGACAGCAGTGGCCAACCTCTTGAGAAAGAGAATTTTGGTGGCTGCCATGTTGTATTTGACTTCCGCCTTTCAATGAGTTGAGGATTTCATGCCTGGGGGTCCATGAGGGATCAAGTATTCCATGAAGGGGTTGATGATTTTAAAAGTTTGGGGACCCCTGCACTAGATTTTAATCATATTACCAACATGTGTTTTCTTTGTTAATAGAATGTTCAGAGCATTAGCACTTGAGGAAGCTCCAATCTTACCGTGCCTAGAGCAAAAAATGTTTGAGTAACACTGGGTTACTAACACTTGAGCTGACCATTGTATTGAGACCTTGTATCACAATTCCACAGTCCCTCTTCAGTAAATGACAAAAGTAAAACACACAGTTGTGGAAGGAGGACAGCCACTTCAAAACTGTGAATAAGAATATATATACACATTTTTTAATTTAGAGATAGTGCCCACAAGCCCATGCTGCCCAAATACACCCATGTGACCATTTAGCTGACTAACCCTGTATATCTTTGGAATGTGGGAGGAAGCCCACGTGGTCATGTGGAGAATGTACAAACTCTTTACAGAGAGCACCAGCTTCAAACCCGGGTCACTGGCACCATAATTGTGCTGCGCTAACTGCCACATGAACCATGCCACACTTTTTTAGATTTTTTTTGCAAGAGCATCAGTGAATAAATGCACAACTGACTTCATTGTTACTTTATTTTGAAGCCCACGGTGCACAATTCAATCTGAATTATTAGATATTGATTCGAAAACTAGCCCCTCTCTCAGAATGGGCAGCTAAATTAATCCAGTTCAAGAATAATGAACTCCCAAAATATTTTGCAGCCCATGATGTCTCACCATGTCTGACAACTGTGACCCACATTTTCACAGCAAGAATCCCGACTCTGCACAATCTGTTTGCAAGACGGATGCATGACTCAGTGATTCCAAAACATCTTGTGCTCTGAAAGAGATCATCTGTCACTGAACCTCCTTCTCAAAATTAAAAATCTGGATGTCTACTCCCTGAAAAAAATCCTTCATTTTTTAAAGCCTCCCTGTAAAAATCTGAAGGTAATGTTCTAATTCTTTCATATACAGTTTCCCTTAAAAACACAACTTCAGTGGAGAACAGGACAATGCAACACATTTCTGCCAGACTCAACAGCATTGGGAGGAGAGAAGCAAGAGGAAATAAACTCCACCTCAATTATTACTGAACATGTTGCAGGTATATGCATATACACACAAATTTGTAGGTTTAAATGCTCAAAAGTAGTCCACCCAAGACACGAGATCTCAAACCTTGAATGAAGGTTCTTTCGCACAGCAGGACTTGTCTATTAACTCAAATTATTTTCAGACAACTCCTCATAATTCATTCTGGACTATGATCCCACTAATAAACACCGGGCCAACATTTCCTGGACAGTTACAGATTAGTGACATTAGGAGGACTTCCCTCCACAACCTGCAATCTTATTGCCCTGAACAACCCTGCAATTTCCATTTCTATGTCCTACACAAAATCCAGAAACTCAATTGAATTTATTTCTCAGACTGGGGATCCACCCTGTTTCACCTTCTCCAGTCCCTTCTCACTTATCCTTTTTTTTAATAAAGTGTCTTCCAATAACTTCAGTTCCCTGGCCCCAACCAGCTCATCCTTGCCATAGACATCTTATCTCTACATACTTTCATCCCCTATCAGGAAGGTCTTGAATAAAGACTCAACTAGTTCTCCTACACTCACACTCTCATCCACTTGGCAGAACATGCCCTAACCCTCAAAATTCTCTTGTAATTCCTCCCACCTTCTGAAGATCAAAGGTGTAGCCATTGGCACTTGAAAGGGATCTAGCTATGCCCATCTTTTTATTGATATCGTGGAACTATCCTGGTTTCGAGCCCAGTCTGGCTAACTGCCCACCCCTGCCCTCTAGCTCTACATTGATGACTGCATCCACAGCCTCAAGCACAACTCGCCAATTACTGCACAAATTTCTACCTGTCCTCAACTTCATCCAGACCATCGCTGACTCTTCCTTTCCTTTTCTGGATCTTAGAGATGCTGAATAACCCACTGGTTGTTGGTTTGTAAACAAAATGTGCAGCAGGTTTAATTATTGAGCTATTATTTAACAAATGTTTTCATCTGTAAAAAAGAAATAACCTTCTGGAACAACAATGAAATTCAGGCATACTGCATGGTAAGGTCATTTCGGCTCACGAGTCCATGCCACACAATTTATATCAAATTAACCTACACCCCCGCACGTTTTGAACAGTGTGAGGAAACTGTAGCCCCCGGGGAAAACCCACACAGACACAAGGAGAACTGTCCTTACAGACAGCATGAGATTCAAACCCAGATCCCAATCGCTGGCACTCTAAAGTTGTTGCGCTAACTGTTATACCAACCGTCGACTGGTAAGTTCACATTACAGCCAACTTGCAAAAATTATCACAATTTTTCCCATTTTTTTTAGATGATATACAGCACAGTAGAAGGACTTTCTGGGCCATGACACCCATTTAACCTCCCAAGCAGTGCTCCATCTACTATGCACACGCACACTCGCACAAAACAAACTGTATGCTCAGTGATGTTCTTTTTTTGTGCGTGCACAGATTAGAGGGAATACAGCTCCCAAGCCTGTACCTCCTGGAGGGTGGGAGAAAACCAGAGCACTAGAGAAAGCCCATCCTCCTCATAGATAGCACCAGATTGGGGTTATGGTTGCTGATGTTGTAATAGCATTGCACTAACCACATCACCTCTGCATTGCATGTATCTGTTGACTTCATAATATTGGTTCTCCAAAATGGTTCAGTTTGAAGTAATTCTGAGGCACTGATTTCTAAACATTGACATGCTCTGTAACAATAACCCAACAGACATTAAATTTCCACACCGAGTTTCTAAACATTCAAAATAAAAGATTGCGATCCAAATATGGGAATAAAATTAGCCATCTCATATCCAATACCATGGTGATTGTGTTTCAAAGGCTTTTCAATAGCTGTAGTGTGCTTAGGACTGTCAAAGTACATGCAAATCAATTATTCGCTTCAACATCATGTGTCTTCAATGACTGAAGCACATGAAGCAGGCCTCATTTATAAGCCCAGCTGTCTCATTAATTGGTAATGGAGGTGGCAACCATTGGCCCTCAGATCGACTTGTTTTCTCCTTATTTTCATGATAGAAAAATTGCCCTCATGCTTCACAAGTAAGGTTTCCAAAGGAAGCTTTCATGCTAAGCTATCTCTGTCTTTCCTTTTCCAACAACCATATCCCCAAAGAAGCTGTTCAGCATTCAGTCGTGGATTGTCACTCACTTCTTCACTGAGCTATTCCCTCCCCCACTTGCCCAAGTTGTAGAATTCTTCAGAAAAATCCATGCACACACACCTTAAATTACAATTTATGAATATACAACTTTGGATTATGGATCATGTAAGATTTATTTTAAATTTTACAGACTAAAGCAGTTGATGCCAATTTGCTCACAAACTTTTATGGAACATTAAAAACAGGTGATTAACATTTGATTTTTATGTCTTTTACCTTTAACCATCTTTAAGTAGGATATGGCAAAGTATGTGTGCTCAGTAGCTCCTTAACCTTGAACAAAGCAATTTATTTTGGTATCAATACTGTTGCAAATTCTACACAATTGATATTTGACACGAATGAGACAATGCTGTAAAGTAATTTACAAGATTCCTAGGTCTTCGGTCTTTCCTCATTGGATGTAAAAATACAGGCATCCTTCGCTCCATCACATGTGAATGACTGCCAGACCTTCTTCCATGCACCCCAAAATCTATTCACGACCATGAGTTTCTCTCTTCCAAAAAAAATCTAAATCATCATTGTTGAATAGTCAACTGACCAGCATAAATGCAACTCCAAGAAAGGTGAACAGGGAGTACAAATACCTCCAAAGAAAAAAAAATTCCTCACTCTTTTGGCCATGGGCTATGTCAGTAGATCATGTCAAACACTTTAAAGTTGTGACATTCTCAAAGATTGTGTCATGCAACTCAGTACTCCTTGGATTGCAATAACTTGTGGCACATTCCGAAAGATTCTGTGAAGGGCCTTTAAATTAACCTGTACACTTTAACGAAGCGCTATTCATCTCTCGTGCATAAGCCCGTGCACTGCACCAGTTTTCGTCAGAGATTAAGGAATTGCTGGACATGTACTTTTACCATATCCAACTGATCAGTCTCAAAAAATTAGAAATAAACAACGCATCAAAGTCCGAGTTAAGACTTAATATGATAAATGATTTTTTTTTAAAACTGCAGATGTTGGAAATACTGAGCGGGGCCAGGCAGGAGCTGTGGAAAGAGGTCAGAGTCTTACCTTCCATTGGCCTCAGAATTGAAACTTGAATTCTGTTCCACTTTCCACAGCTGCAGCCTGATCCCACTTCTATCTGTCTGTCTTCAGCTTACTTACTACTATGTATTAAACAATTACCACAGCATTCAATAAATAGTCTTTAAATAGTCAATAAATAGTTTATCATTAGTCCATCAAAATCCATCTGCTGTCAGCAAGAATAAAATACAGATACTGAAAATCCAACCAACCAGGGGGTTCTAACGTCCACATCTGCAAACCTCCAAATTCAGATTTATTGTCAGAGTACTACATACATGAATGACATCACATTTAACCCAGAGATTCTTTTTTCAGCGGGCGAGGCAGAATTACCACTTATTGGGTTGTGCAAAAAACTGTACACAATGTATACATGTAAACATATAAAGAACTGTAAACAAATAACACATGTAAACAAACTGTGCAATACAGAGAGAACACAAAATCAAAATGCACAAGTAAGAGACCGTAAAGGAGTCCCTGATTGAGTTTGTCATTGAGGAGTCTGATGGTCGAGGGGTGGCAGCTGTCTCTCAACCTGTTGATGCGAGTCTGTGGCACCTACACCTCTTTCCTGATGGCAGCAGAGAGAAGAGAGCCTGTGCTGGGTTATATGGATCCTTAGTGATTGCTGCTGCTCTCCGACAGCAGTGTTGCCTGTAAATGTTCTCAATAGTGGGGAGGCTTTTCCCTGTGTGATGTCCTCTGTGACTACTATCTTTTGCAGGGCTTTACGCTCAGGGGTATAAGTGTCCCCATACCAGACCTTGATGCAGCAGGTCAGCACACTTTCCATCACACATCTGTCAAAATTTACCAGGGTTCCTGGTATCATACCAAACCTTTGCAAACTCCTGAGGAAGTGGAGGCACTGATGTGCTTTCTTCAATATGCCATTAGTCTGCTGGGTCCAGGAAAGATCTTCCGAGATGGTGACTCTAAGAACTTAATATTTGCTCCATCCTTTCCACCTCTGAGCCCCCAATGATCACTGGATCATATACCTCTGCTTTTCCTTCCCTGAAGTCAACAATCAGCTCTTTAGTTTTGGTGACATTGAGTGCAAAGTTGTTGTTGGTGCACCATTCAGCCAAGTTTTCAATCTCCCTCCTGTATGCTGATTCATCACCTTTCTTTGTACAACCCACTGCTGTGGTATCGTTGGCAAAATTGTAGATGGTGTTATTGGCGTTCCATGTTTACAATCACAGCATCTGCAAAATTTAGTGTTTCACTCGACCATCATGTATGCATTGAAAGGGTGGTCATGGCTCACATTAACTACAGCCAACACAACAGTGTTGAGCCATTTCAATGTGCCCATCAGCCAAACAAATCCACATTACATTCCATCTCCCTAGTTCTCCACGTACCCTGAGAACATTAGGCAACCATGAATATGTAATTGTTCATGAATTACCTTCAGTTCTGCTTTGAAAATCATTGTGCACAGCAAACTCATTTCCAAAATTGGGGATCTAGGCCTCAGTGCCCCATTCTCCAACTGGATCCTTTACATGCTAACAGACTGCAATGATGGGTAACAACATCACCACAATAACATTCAACTATCGTGTTGCTCATGGATGTGTACTCAATCCCCTACCATGCTTCCTCTACCTCATGACTATAGAGCTAAATACTGTTCCTCTAAAAATTAAAAAATAACATTTAAATTTAAAATAAAATGTGCAACAATGAAGAGGCTTCATTAATTCATATGTTTTGGACATATGAGAAATATTGGATCAAAGTATTTCAAACTTTCTCTGCATTTTTTTAAAACCAAATCCTTCAACTGCTTTATTTGGTATTATTGGAGAGAGTGACATAATGTTAACAACATCTGGGATACATGTTTTAACTTTTATTTTTCTTATGGCTAGGTGGGAGGCGTTGCTCAGATGGAGAGATGTTACCCCACCTGATCATGCTCAATGGCCACGTGATGTCATGTTTAAACTTAGAGAAGATTCGGTGCTCAATTTCTGATTTGAATGTAAATTTTCAAACATTGAGCGGACCCTTTCTAAATTACTTTTATAATCTTTGATTTGTTATGAAGGTAGAAATTATGTCCAATTAGGTCATTTATCACTGATAATATAATATCAATACAATATAATCTGTTTGATTAAAATGTGGAGTACCTTGGATGTTATTACATGATTTCAGTGTAATGTATCCTTTTGAATTTTAACATACATCCATATGGGCCGGGTATCAAACGTCAAAGAGTCAGAATATAGGAAAGAGATTGCAAGTCTCGTGGCATGGTGCCAAGATAACAACCATTTTAGGGAAGGGGATAGAGTCCACATCCTTGTCCATATTAGTAACAATGAAGTTGAAAGAATAAATATATCCAATGGCCTGATGGAGGACAAGCACAGAGGCTCAACAATAGAAAAAAAACATACCAATGGCTCTACTTCCTCAGACGACTCAAGAATTTCTGAATGCTCCCATCAGGCAACAACTTCCTCGGCTGCACCTTCAAAAGCATGTTTTACTTGATTGTACCACAGCGTGGTTTGAAAGCTGTTCAAGGTTAGAGGAAACTACGGAAGGAGTGAATACAGCTCAGAACACGATGAAAACTTTCTTCAGTGGGCTCCATCTCCCACTGCCCATAAAAGGCAACCAACATAATAAAAGACTGTAGTGTTACGAAATTAGCCCAGATGGTCTTACATTTAAAATAATATTTTTTAATTATTAAGCAACAATTATCTAACACTTAATTTAACTAACTTATCTAAACTTACCTAAATTTATATACAATTATAAACTCTAACTATGTACAAATATATGGGAATACCCCAAACCACTACAGCTCAAAGTTCAATTCTCGGAAGGCAGTTTAAAGTTCAGTTTCAGAAATTCAGTGAGCTTGAAAATGATGCGACACACAGGCCTAAGATCAGTGGTTCTCAACCTTTTTCTTTTCACTCACATACCACTTTAAGTATTCCCTATGCCATCGGTGCTCTGTGATTAGTAAAGGATTGCTTAAGGTGGTATGTGGGTGGAAAGAAAAAGTGAGAAAACCACTGTTTTAATCGTACCTAATTGACAAGTTAGGTGCACGGTTTCATAACTCCAAAAGAAATGGGCCTGTAACAATTTTTCTCATGCAAAACATTTCCAGAACAATTGGGTCTAGAGCAGTGATTCTCAACCTTCCCTTCCCACTCACATACCTCCTTAAGCAATCCTTTACTAATCACAGAGCACTTTAGGGTTAGGGATTACCTAAAAGTGGTATATGAGTGGAAAGAAAAAGGTTGAGAACCACTGCCTTAGATGAATGCGACACAGAAGCTTTAAGATGGGTGAGACACAGACTTTAAGTTAAATTTTGCAGTTCCTGAAGTGGGTGAAAGAGACCGGGGGCTGGCAGAATGTTGATTGTTGATGACACCCTTGTTGAGGTTCTTCAGACAAATGACCTTTTTAAACGACTGCCTTCTTCTGCAGTTAGAACCCTTTACATGGGTCAATCGAGTAGAGTGCAGTATTTCTTCTGCAACTTTAAAACCCTTTTCGTGGGTCAGTCGAGTAGAGTGCAGTTAATTGCAGGTAGACTGGAAAAATCAGGTTGGGTACTGGACTCCCCAAGAAAGGGAGTTTGTGGAGTGCCTCCAAGATGGATTCTTAGAGCAGCTTGTATTAGAGCCACCAGGAAGAAGGTAATTCTAGATTTAGTGTTGTGTAACAAACCAGATTTGATAAGGGAACTCGAGGAAAAGGAGCCTTTGGGAGGTAGTGACCATAATATAATACATTTTAATCTGCAATTTGAGAGGGAGAAGGAGAAAATCTGAAATGTCAATATTATAGTTTAACAAAGGGGTCCATGGAGCCATGGGGGAGGAGCTGGCCAAAGTTGAGTGGAAAGATACCCTAGCAGGGATGAGGCTAAAGAATCCAAAAACATTCCACAGGCTTGAGGACTGTTTCTTCCCTGTAGCCATCAGGTTCTTGTGCTCCATACACAGCCATACATCATGCTAGAGGTCACCTGTTGATCTGTTTGCAGTTGAGAAGAACCCTCCTCACTGTACTGCAAATTTTGCATCAAACTTAAAAATAACTTTTTAACATCAAAACAGAGTTCTTTTGAAGGTCAAAAAAACATTAGCTCTGTTTCTCTTCCTACAAAAGCTGACCAACACAGCCTGCTGAGCTGTCCCAGAATTTTCTGGTTTTTTAAATTTTATCATCCAAATCCCCATCAATTAGGAACAGTTGAGTACTCTATTCATTACCTGGGATTGGAAGACAAATACTATGACCCGAGTTGATTGCACAGAAAGTCAAGCTCAACTATTTAGATTAAGGCCATGTATGAAAGCAGGTGCATTGGCTAGAAATCCAAGTTGAAATCATTAAATATATTTTAGTGAAATTTATCTATCTCTTGCAACTGTTCATTTTTCAGCCAAACACAATCTGCACAAGGAACTCAACAGTAGTATCAGTGAGAGTAAAGAATGGTTGGTGTTTGAGCCAAAAAACCCTTCATGAGAACCGAGGGAAGTTCGTACAGGAGCTGTGTAAAGAGGACGGAGTGGTGAATGGTGAAGCAGGGACCATGCACGGGATTGCCCAACCAGGCAGGGGAGTGGCAGATGGCAGGTAAAGAGAGAGAAAGGAAGGCAAGAAAAACATATGGGTCAAGTGAAGGAAGATGAGTCACGCGGGATGAAATGGCTGTCCATTTTTCAGGTTTTTTGCTGAGACACCATTAGTTGAGCTATCCCATCATAGAAGGCATCGTGGTGAGACTCAAGCTAGTTCCACAATTAACAGGGAGAAAGTGGAATGGACATTTATCGAGTTACGGCCACCTCCTCAAAGCTCCAACAAGATTAACCTCAAAATCGCTGCTAGTGGCTCTCACCTTAAAGAGGATCAGGGCCGGCAAGAGTCTGTCAGTGGAAGTGCTGCCACGTCGGGAAACGAGATGATTTTTGATCCCACTATGACCAAAAAGAAGAAGAAAAAGAAGCCGCCTTTCTTGACTTTACTATCAAGTTCGAGATTTTTTTACAAACACATTTTGGTAGGGATTTCGTTTTACCAGGTCAAATGAAATTCGAGATTTTAAATGGTAGATAAAGAATGTTGCAAGAAAAAATGGACAAAGTTGATGTGTATAAAACAAAAAGAAATGCGAGAAAGATTTAGATACTGAATTATCTTGGGAAGAATAATCAAATATGTGCACTAATAGTGTTACAAAATTACTCAATTTGAGATATATGGTCAATTATAATTTTATTCATCAATTGTATTCGACTCCTGAAAAGTTGAAGAAATATGAATTTAGTTCATCAGACCTGTGTTTCAGATGTGGGGAACAGATAGGTAATTTTATGCATTCTGTTTGGTCATGTAGGAAAGTTAAGCCTTTTTAGGAAAAAATTATAAAAAAATTTTGAGAGATTCATTCAAAAAATTGATTTGCAATTGGATCTAATGATTTGTTTATTTGGTTATCTTTGGCTTGGCTTCGCGGACGAAGATTTATGGAGGGGGTAAAAATTCCACGTCAGCTGCAGGCTCGTTTGTGGCTGACCAGTCCGATGCGGGACAGGCAGACACGATTGCAGCGGTTGCAAGGGAAAATTGGTTGGTTGGGGTTGGGTGTTGGGTTTTTCCTCCTTTGCCTTTTGTCAGTGAGGTGGGCTCTGCGGTCTTCTTCAAAGGAGGCTGCTGCCCGCCAAACTGTGAGGCGCCAAGATGCACGGTTTGAGGCGTTATCAGCCCACTGGCGGTGGTCAATGTGGCAGGCACCAAGAGATTTCTTTAGGCAGTCCTTGTACCTTTTCTTTGGTGCACCTCTGTCACGGTGGCCAGTGGAGAGCTCGCCATATAATACGATCTTGGGAAGGCGATGGTCCTCCATTCTGGAGACGTGACCCATCCAGCGCAGCTGGATCTTCAGCAGCGTGGACTCGATGCTGTCGACCTCTGCCATCTCGAGTACCTCGACGTTAGGGGTGTGAGCGCTCCAATGGATGTTGAGGATGGAGCGGAGACAACGCTGGTGGAAGCGTTCTAGGAGCCGTAGGTGGTGCCGGTAGAGGACCCATGATTCGGAGCCGAACAGGAGTGTGGGTATGACAACGGCTCTGTATACGCTTATCTTTGTGAGGTTTTTCAGTTGGTTGTTTTTCCAGACTCTTTTGTGTAGTCTTCCAAAGGCGCTATTTGCCTTGGCGAGTCTGTTGTCTATCTCATTGTCGATCCTTGCATCTGATGAAATGGTGCAGCCGAGATAGGTAAACTGGTTGACCGTTTTGAGTTTTGTGTGCCCGATGGAGATGTGGGGGGGCTGGTAGTCATGGTGGGGAGCTGGCTGATGGAGGACCTCAGTTTTCTTCAGGCTGACTTCCAGGTTTTGGTTATATGAATGTATTAATAGCGGAGTTGCAAGTGGATAAACCACAACTGGCTTTTATGTGATTAGGGTTAGCAGTAGCAAGAAAATGTATAGCTATTACATGGAAAAATGAGGAAGAACTGAATATACAAAGATGCCATAATGAATTGCAATTGTGTTTATATTTGGAAAAGAAACATAATTTGCAAAATAATTATTTTTTAATTAAAATGTGGAGTTTGTATTTGGAACATATGGCTATTGATCTTAAATAAACAGAGTTGGCACATCGAACAGTTAATTTTAAATACCCGAAATAATTTTTTTTTAAGGCTCCAAAGTATGGGGGGGTTGGAATGAGATAGCCCAGTAGAGGGGGAAGGGGGTACATTTTTTTTTCATTGTTGTAGGTTGTGTTTTTTTTGTAATGTTTTATAAAATCTTTAAATAAAATTTTCAAAAAAAAGATTCGCTGCTAGTCCAACAAGCTAACAAGCCAGCAACTTCCAGATTACACTGGGTTTGGTGCAGAAAATTGCTTAAACAATTCAAGGGTGGCTCTGCACTCCAACTCCAAATCCGCTCATTACATGTATTTACAAGAGACATAAAAATTTAATAGCTCATCCCGGCACCATATTCGTATATAGATGATGTTTATTACAAAACCTCAATGCACAAGAGGATTTTTTTTTTAAATATATAGCATTGAGTGTCTAACCACCATGTAGAATCAGATTTATTGTCATGAACATGTCGCAAAATGGGAAAACTATAAATGGTAGCAATATACATCACATACCAAAGGTCACCTGCTCAAGAAATGAGATGACATGCAAGCTCGACAATTTAGCTATGTTTCTTGCCAGCGAACTCTTTTGTCTGCGTCAACTAAAGCTGCCTCTCCTGGAGAGGACCATAGTTGCAGTAAATACAGAGACCACAAAAAGTGCATTACCACAAATCAGACTAACTTACATTTAAGCCGAGCTTCTATGACTAGAGAACTAGCTTCAGAAGGGCAGGTTTAGGTGTGTTTAGAGTAACGAGCCACGAGGAAAGAAAAAGAGTAATCGGAAACCTTTATCTATTCAAATAAAAGAGTCGATGAACTGCGGAGACAATCCTGATGGGTGAGTTGTGGCACTTCCAACTTGAAAGATCCTTCAAGTTCCCCTCTAGAAACTCCAGTATACAATCCAGGCTGCAACTCCTGTATAGTACAGTGGGGAACTCCCCAAAATTTTGGAGGATATGTTCACCCATGAACACACTAGCTCCATTAGCTTCCTTTAGCAAGTCCAACAAGAAACTAACTTAATTCATGCTCAATACCAGTAATCTTTGATGGAAATTTGCAGTTCCTGTTCCACAACTTTGTTGCTGCTGTTTGGATGTGATGCCAGGCCAAGGAGATAACTGTTCTCTGTGGTTCCAAAAGATAAAATTCAAAGATGAGTAGTAGGGTTTCCACTGCACAAATATTTTGTCTTCATTGCCTTTAAATAATAAAAGCCAACTCTTTAATTGCTCTCTATAATACATCATTGCACACAAATTAGCTAATTTCACTACACTGGAAAAGATATTTGACATCAAAAGTTCTTAAAATAACTAATATATTTAGTAAGTCTCGAGGTTAGGAAATGCAAGCTACCCTTTCAAGGCAGGGTGCTTGCTATTCAACATGTTTATTGGCTGTATATCCAGAATAGTGAATTACCCTGGCCTTATCCTATATGTCAAATGGACCAATCAGCCACCTCTGCATCTACTGACATGCCATGTACAAGGTGACAAGAATTTTCAGTTTGCCCATTCAAATATATCATAAGCCTTGCAGCTCATCATTTCAGTAGTGCTGCAAGTTCTTTCAGCGTGACCCAAAATTCTAAAATCACCTCTAAATTGTTCCACTTTACATTGTTTAAGATGCTCCTTTAAAACATGTCCCCCGTGTCTCCTCCTTTGGTTCAGAGTGCATTGTTGGCTGATTCTGCTCCAATCAAGCAGGATGCGATGTTCCAAGTAAAAGATGATACATAAATTCATGTTATTATTGTTTGGAAATTATCAGAAAAATAAAGCTGAAAACTCCTATCGTCAACAACCTTGCATTCTGACAGAAGATTAAAGATATATCTGCCTGATTCTCAAATATTTTTAATATTTTCTTGCTTTACTTCAAACTTCCAGCATCAATGTAATCATTTGACAAAATGTCTGTACAGGCACGTGCTAAAATAAATCCAACAAAGTTAAAATTTACAATGCTCCTGATAGTAATGTGGTAAAAGCATTAAAGTTCTAATCAGTAACAGTAACATAAACAGCAAAGATTACTCTTTTCCTCAGAAGGCTGTTATTGGCACGATAAAATCATAGGTGGAATGACAAGTAGCTCATCAAGTATCATCCAATTGTACCAGTACAACCCAACAAAAGATCATGCTTCAATCCAAGTACAAAATAGTGTCAACATATATATTGTACACACAAGTATGGTTCATGTACACATTTATTTAAAATAATTATCATTAACAAATAGTGAGATCTCAGAGTTGTTTTAGCAGTCTCACTGCCCATGGGAAGAAAGTGTTCCTCAGCCAGGTGATTCTGGCTCTGATGCTTCGGGTATCTCTTTCCCAATGGGAGTAACTGGAAGAGGCTGCGTGCGGGATAGTATGGGTCTTCACTGATTTCACAAGCTCTCTTTAAACAACAATCTGAGAGGGGGGGGAGAGAGGGGGGCATGGCAAGATGGCGTAGGGAACAGACGTGCCTTCCAGACCTCTCCTGACTCTGATTTATTGTTTTGTCTTTAAGTGCCCGTTAAAGTTCTTTTAAAAGTTTATAAATAATAAGGTGTTGGATTAGTGCTTAATGGTTTATATGCAAAAAGGTAAAAGAAAATATCAACAGACTGTTAAAAAACTACATTTTCCAAAATTGTCTGAGCCTACTTGTTTACAAGATGCCAGGTCTCAACGTAGAATGGATCCAGAGGAGGACGTGCAGAGTTCGGCATTGAAGCTTTGTTTTAAGCCGGTGAGGCTCTCTGAAGGTCGCACTGAACAGCTTTCAGAACAAGGGGCTGGACGGGTGCCAGTGTTTCGCACGGTGGCTACTGCAGGTGTTGTTGCTGAGGTTTTGACAGTTGAATCAGCTGGGGCGCCACCAGCTGGAGAGTTAAAGAGTTGTCATTCGACTGCTACGGTGGTGGCGCTGCAAAATGCATCTTCAATTACAACGGTTTTTCCAGACATCGATTCAGTGAAGATGATTAAAGAGATTTGGCTTAAAGATAACCCTGATCTTCAGTCTCCTGGCATTGCTGGGGGGACTTTGAGAGGGATTTTTATACGAAGTCAAACTGCTAGAAAAGATACTAAATTAAGGGAAGGGACAGAAGATCCCGTGGTCTCTAAGGAACAGCAAGACCCCATTATGCCTGAATCTACTTCTGTTGAAATGTTTGTTAAGGATCTTGAAGATAAGATATATTCTGTATCGAGTCACTTAGCTAATTTTGTGAACCTGTTTATTTCCAAGATTAATGCGATGGCGGAAGTCATTAATGGAGCTTTTAAGCTTGAAACCATTGAAAGATTTGAAATGTGTGATCAAGGTTTAGTCGATGCACAGGATCAACTGCAAGATGAAAATAGAATAATTGAAACATTGCAGATCCAAAATAAAAATTTAGCAAAAAGGTTGATTATTTGGAGAATCAATCTAGACGGAACAACGTGAAAATTGTTGGTTTGCCAGAAGGCATAGAAGGACCAGATCCAAGAAAAATTTTTACTGAATGGATTCCACGAGTGTTAGGACAGGATAAATTCCCTGAAGGTTTAATACTGGAACGTGCTTATAGAGTTTTAAGAAGAAAATCTTTTTCAGGACAGAATCCAAGATCTGTTTTGATCCGTTGTTTAAACTATTGTGACAGAGAGACAATTTTACGTACGGCTATTAGAAATGCCCAGCAAAATAGATCTCCTTTGATGGTTCAGAATAATCCTGTTTTCTTCTATCAAGATTTGATCAAGAAATTATGTTTCAACGACGCGAATTTAATTCTGTGAAAGAACGGTTGTGGAAAAAAAGACATAAGGGAACATTCAGGTATTCTGCAGTACTGAAGATTTTTTAGGATGGAAATTAGCCAAAGTTCTTTGACAATCCTAAAGAGGTTATGGACTTTGCTCAGTCTCTACCAATCATGCAGTTTCAGGAACGATGTAGTCCTTCAAGGTCTCCAAAGAGAGTAGAGATGTAAGATGGGATCCAGTTTTTTAAAAGAAATGGAAGCAATGGTGACCGAAGTGGTAACGTTGATTTAAAAAAATAAATCTTTTATCTTTTTTTTTGAGAAGAGTTTAAATAGTTTAAATAATGATGATAGTTTAATGAAATGGGAGTTGGGAGAGGGAACTGGGTGGGCACTAATTTCCAGAAGTCATCAGCTACCTGTGAGTTATCTCACACCCAATATTTTGGGGGAGTTACCGCTTTGGGCGGTTTAAACAGGAGGAGGTAGTTGTGACCTCCGACCTGTTTTTTTTTCTTTTTAATTTTTGGGTTAAGAAGTGAAGGTTTTTTTATTATTTTTTTTAATAAATAATTTTTTTTTAACTCTATTTGTTTTCTGATTGTAATTGAGAGGGAATTAGGAGGTTTTTTTTCTCTCCTTTTTTTCTCTTTTTTTTGGGGGGGTTTTCTCTTTTTTCTTTCTTTTTTAATAGGATGATGTCACAGAAGATAATAAGTCAAAAATTGAGGATGTTGAATTAGATGAAGAGGAAGATGAGGGGAAAGGTGATAAGAAGAAAAAGAAGAAAATTAAGTACAAATACATTGAGGGAGAAGAGTTTAATAAAATTAAGTTAATTTCGATAGAGAATTTTGAAGATGTTATAAATGAAGAATATGGAGAATTTTATAAGAGTTTGAACTTTTTTCTTTTTTTTCTTTCTAAAGGGGGAAGGGAATAAAAAGTTTATCTGATTGTTTTTCTAAGGGATGTTTTTGTTCTCTCGATGAATTATAAAGGAAACTTGGTATTAATGGAAATTCTGTATTTATGTATTATTAATTATGATTTTTTTGAATAACAGATATGTGGTTGATATATGATTTTAATATTTGAACTAGTTTTAAAGTGGATTTCATTTGTTAAATACATGTATTATGTTTGATTTAAATATATGTTTAAGGGTATTATTTTAGTATTGATATTTTTTTGTTGTTAGTAATTTTTTTTGTTTAAGTTTTATCCTTTTTTTGTAAGTGGGGTTTTTTCTATTTTATTTACAATATTGTTAATTAATTCTTCACTCTTTATTTTGAGGGGGTAGGGTTGGACTAATTTTAAATTAGATGATTAATGTTGTGTTATAATTATTGGGGGGGTTAATTTGTGTAGTTTAATGATGTAGTATTCTAATTTTTATTATCTTATTTTTTATTATTTCTTTAAATGTAATTTTTATTTTATTCATGTCATAAAATTTTAAATAAAGTTTAAAAAAAAAGAGGGGGGAGAGAGATAGAGAGGGGGTGGAGAGAGAGGGGGTGGAGAGAGAGGGGGTGGAGAGAGAGGGGGTGGAGAGAGAGGGGAGGAAGAGAGGGGAGGAAGAGAGGGGAGGAAGAGGGAGAGAGAGAGAGAGAGAGAGAGAAAGAGAGAGAAAGAGAGAGAGAGAGAGAAGACCCAGTGATCCTCTACTGCTTTTATTGCCCTGTAGATTGACCTCCAATCCAATTCTAAATACCACCATTCTAAATTGTGATGCAGAGTGTTACACTTTCATTTTGAAAGTGATTGTTCATTTTCTGGGCTATAAGCTCATGTGTGCAATCTATTTCAATTTGTAGGTTATGATAGGCGTTATTGATCTTGGGCAATCCCTCAGGATCAAGGATTGAAGCATTTACTATCGTTCTGAAATCAGTGATTAATGATATCCACAATCTCTGCCTTAGGGGAAACAGGAAAAACATTAAACAATTGTTGAGTAAATAGTCTGGTAAAGGTTCTTGTATGTTTCAAATGTCTGCTGCCCCTCTCCAGCTGCTAGCCCACTACTTTGAGTGGTCTTGGGACAGATATTTCCATGAGCTGGTGAGTTGTTAAATATTTTCCAATCACATCTAGAGAATGCCCAAAGAACCAAAGTTGAACATGATCAAATCATCATTTTGGCCTGGAAATGGATGATATGGGCTTTGCCTAACCTCTCAATGGATTTTGCAGAAGCTGCGTTGATGCTACTTCCCAGTGGCGTCATTAGGATTGGTGCCACCTAGTGTGGTAACTCATGGTGTCACCTCCTTTAATTACGATTTCATTCTCAAAAAAAATTATTGATCTAGGTTCACAAATACTAATTACCACAATATGGTTAACTAAAACACCAGAAAATTTGACAAAAGCAGCAACTATAAAACATATCAGCAACAAAGAAAATAATAGTGCGTGCTTGTAGCGGGTGCAGACAAAACAATGTGATTCAAAGCAACGTTGTAATTGGGTTATCATGACAAGTCTGACTGGAGTGCATTAGAAGGTTCAACAAGTCAGTTAACAGAGTTTTAGCCTTGTAGGCATATTGATACATGTAAGCTGGGCTTACGAAAAAGGTTTTTGTTGTTATAACAAACTACAGGGATATTTTAATGAAAAATAATTAATTTTACGGACAGTCATTTTGGTGTCACCCAGTGTGGGATGCACCCCCCTACCGACGTCTGTTATACTTCCTCAGTGCTTTGCAATATCTATTCTCTGTTGTCCATGTCTTGAATGAATGTGGAAATCTCTGCAGCTCAGTAGATCACAAAATTGGCACTGGATTTGAGGACTTGGACTTCAAACATTCAGCTCTACAGGCAGTTAAAGTCTGTGCTGGCAGATTAGAGATGATGGTTAATATTGTCATCAACATCCATCTCCATCTTAATGGATGGTTGCTCCAGATAAATGTGGTGAATCAGGAACTGTGGTTTGTTGTGTTGGCTGATTGATGAAGAAACTTCACCTGGATGATAAGACATTCATTCTCTCCATATGCATCAGCAAAGGGCCAGCATTGATAATGAAAGGAGTTAAATGACTTTGTTTTTTTTTTGAGCAGAAGAGGTGATGAAGTTTCAGATTTTTGCTCATCCTCTAGAATAACTTCACTCCAGCAGGAAATGACAGAGAGAAGTGGTTCCCCAGTGATGGTACAATAAACTTAATAACTGAAAAACTGCTGAGGACAGAGTTGAAAGCCACCCCATGAACTGTCAATATTATTTATTCACATTGCTGGCAAGCCCAGCTTTTAACTGTCCTGGGAAAAACAGTGGGGTATTGATCCATCTGCTGCCATCATTTCTCCTGGTGGTAAAGTTTGGAGGTTTGAAGGTGCTATCAGAGTACCTGAGATAAATAATTGCAGTTTTTTTTTAAATGGTCTACAATGTAGCCACTGTGCAACAGTAAAAGAAGGAATGAACTCCTGACTGCCATTGAACTCCTTGGATATGTACACGAAATGGTGGAGCAGTTCAACTTTAGCCAGGACAAAGTAGTCCATTTAAATAGCACGAAGCCCAGATACGATACACCATGTCTACATAATATGACATTTATATTATAAGAGTACAGTAAATAGTCAAATCTTTCTTGTTGATAAGGCTTACAGGATTCTTGGGATGTTTTATTATATTGAGGCACAAGACTAACATTATCTCTAAGGAGTTGGCCTTCACTTTCAGATTTGTTCTGCAAGCACAAGTGCTGTTCAAGGTGGTGATGGAATTTCATCACAGTAGGATATTGTAATACAGTACTCATTGGAACCAAATAAAACAATGATCTTTGGAGCGAGTTATCGGTGATTACAATAATGTTGACAATGCCTTGGTTAAAGATCAAGACATGAGTTTTGCAAAGCTTCCTTATTTAGGAGTATTTTTAAATGTTCAAATGGCAAATATTAACTAAACAAAATGCATTGATTGAAGAAACACCATTATGAAATCAGCAAATAACTCTGCAGCAAACAATTAGAAGTCACTGACGTGTCAGAAATTCAGTCAATTTATGCAATAAAGACCATTTTTCCTTCTTTTTTGATCATATATGAGGAGTTAATATCTGCCAGGACACCTGGGAGATTACATTTGATTCATCAAAATAAATTAAAAGTTGATTATTGCCAGTTTGGGCAGCACAGATGGCATAGCAGTTAGTGGAATGCCTTTATGGTACCAGCGATCGAGACTGGGGTTCAAATCCCGCGCTGTCTTGTAAGGAGTTTGTACGTTCTCCCCAGATCTGCATGAGTTTTCCCCGTGGGCTCTGGTTTCCACCCACCATTCAAAATGTACCAGGGGTGTAGGTTAATTGGGTGTAAATTGGACAGCATGGACTCATGGGCCAAAATGTCTGTATGTCTTAATTTTGTTTTAAAATGAAAATTTAAAACATTTAAATAAGCATTAACCCAGTTACTTCAAATGCCAGCCTGGCTGCTCCCTCAACACACCCTGACAGTGGACAAGTTACTCCTTGTCACTGTCTCTCCATTCTCCTTAATGCTTCCAGGACCTTGTCCAACCAATGGCATGGATGCTCTCGCTGAAGGAACAATCAATGGAGCACACAAGACATAAAACATTGAATACTGGGTAACAACATCAAATCTTTCACATCTGCTGTAGGCAGATAGGAGCTCAATAAAAATGTCATATTCAGAAGACGACAATTCTAGCCTGGGCGTACTCGGTTTTTATTGGAGCAAAGTTTTTTTTGCCTCAGGAGATCCAATGGCTACAAATGAAGTCCAGTTGAAAAGAAAAAAAAGTTCAACGTTGAATGAGTTTTAGATTTTTCCCTTTGACTTCTTTGATCCAAGTTACATTTTGGATTGCCAAATGGACATGAGGAGCCTTCTGCACAGTGCAAGTAATAAGAATAATTCTTTAACACTTGCATCTTTCAGGACAGAAACATCGTCACATTTCCTGTCACCTACAAAATGATCAATAACTAGTGAAATGTTATTAAAGATCTCTCCTGGACAGGGATGCCCAACCACAAATACCAGGGCATAGATTTTAAGTGCTCTTGTTGTTACTTTCTTGTCACTGGGTGGCATTGCTACAAAAGCGTGAAGTGACAAGTTAACATAATTAGAAAGGTTTCTCATATTCTCAGCATTTTCTGAACAGACCAAAATCTCAATTCGTGGGCACTGCCATAATGAGATAAATACATAACTAGCTGGATTTCCATTTATGTCAAAATCCTAAACCCAAAATCATTTTAAATTCAAAAAAAGGACTAAATGGTTATATGGTTAATGGTCACCAAGATCATTTTCTGCATGAAGCATTTCAAATGGCATACATTGAACAGAGAATTGGGTGGTTTGTATCAGTTACACTGAATTTATAAGGGACAATTGAGCCATTGAAAATAATGAATCAATACCATGTTTTAATGCCACAAGACATTATGTTCATTTTTCTTCAATGAACCCCATCAACAGATTGCACTTAATATTCCTTTGTGCACTTGCTAAGATTTTCTTTATAACTGCGTAATTGGGTGGCTTAGACTCGTGGGCCGCAAGGGATTGTTACCAAGCTGTACGTCTATTTTTTTTAAACTACTGCACCATCTCCAACAAATCCATGTAGAAATGCAAAAGAAAACAAACTTCTGAAGGAACTGAGTGGCATCATGGGAGGGGGGGGTGGGGTTGGAGGAAAGAATTGTCAATGTTACAGGTCAAGGCCCTGCATTGGGTCTTTCCCATTCCAGGCATTTTGGGTCAAGATTTTCACGGATGAATTTATTAGTTATGATCTAACGATTGCAGTGCCTGCTTTTGATCGTCAAGATGAAGTAATTTTATCTACAGTACTTCCATTATGCTTAATTCAGAATATTATACAACTTCAAATTGTGCATGCAAATGTTAATCACAGTTATTGGATTTGTTTATTTAGGCAGGTACATCAATATGCTGTAGCATTTAATGAATAATCGATGTTTATTAATAGCACCATCTATCTAGCATGTATATATTCAGTACCAGAATCAACAACATCTGTTGGAGTACCTCAAAGCTTTGAGATAAAAGTAAAAACACAAGATATCTTTATTTTTGCTGTACAAGGTACACTGGCTCAGGCTCAAAATGTCAGCCCATATATTTTTGTCTCCTATAGATGCTGTGAAAAGATCTGCTGAGTTCCTCCACATTTTTTTAAAACTTCTACCACAGTATCTGCTGACATTTATATTTTATTCAATGCTTTGAGAGCCCATTTTAGTAGGAGGAAGAACTTGATTATCAACACCATGACACAGAAAGTCCCACGGTCATCAAGTCAGATTTTAACTGTTCAAGAATACATCCACTTTAAATATCTTCCAGAGGTTTTATCCAGCTATATGGACTTGACATGAAGACAAAGCAAAACTTTGCCATTAAATGAAACACCACAAAGGTGCAGGCATAACTCTCAAGATAATAAAATCAAAATCAATCAGGCAACTATTGAGAAACACATCTTCTGCAGAACTAGTAATAAGTTGATGCAAAAACCTTTTCAACATATTGCATGTGGGAGGTGTGATCAGTGGAGGAGTGGAGAACACAAACTCATTTCCACCCACTGAGCATGCAGGCAACTTCCCCCACTTCACAAGATCAACTACTGTTGTGATCTACGTTAACCTCCCTTTTGCGTTGAAAGGCTCCCCACAGAGAGGTACCAGTGTGTTAAAGTTACCTGATCTTACCATCTGCAGCTTTTATCTGTTGGCATTGTGTATTACTGCTGATTCAAGATTCTTTTTATCATCATGTAATAAAACAGAAAATGTAATATTACACACATTTTCTTTAGTCCGTTGTATGGCAAAGATTCACCATCAACAGAAATTCCCCAGCGCCCCTTACAGTCAAAGAGAAGCAAAAGAGAGTTTCTTTTTCCCCCCCCCCACCTCCCAGAGTCACTAAGTGTTCATGGATTTGTCTTCAGTGCTCCCACAGCCTCTGCAGCCACACAGCCTTCAGTCCAAACCATCAGCAACTCGAGCTCCAGATTCAAACCTCTGACATGATTAGAAAGTCCTCAGCGCCTGTGGAACCTTCACATCCCAGTTCTGATACCAAGTACCCCTTCAGCCAGTCTCTCACAGTCCACAGCCTTGTGCAAGTCCATTGACTGCAGTCGCCAGCAGCCTATGTGGATTCTTCGCCTCAAGTCACCAACAGCCTGCCACCTGTGTTCTTCAGCTACAGAGCCCTTCACTGGCCTGCTGCCTTGGTCATTGTCGCATAGGGTCATCTTCCCTGCTTCTTTTCAAACGAGTGGTGTCCCCATTTTCTGGTGCCTCCGCTTCCCAGGAGTTTATAACCCCTCAAGACTGCTGCCAAACATTGGGCCCAGACCCGGTGGTTACAGGACTTTAAAATAAACCACCATTTGCTCCATTAATAGTCTCTTTAAAGACTGTATGGAGTAGTCGGCAGAAGAACTGGGTGGCTGGACCCTGCGGAGGAACGCACCAGCAGCAGTGCTGACGTTGCAAATTAATGGTAGTGAACATTGGAAAACAGGATGGATTTTTTATTCATTGAGTTAATGCTGAACTAATACAGACCCAGTGTAACGCAACAAGTAGGAAGGTAAGAACTTGTGTGTTAGGAAAAGTGCCATAGAGAACCAGATTATTCCATGAAGAGTGAAGCAAAAGAAATGAAATTGTTTAACAGTGAAGTAGCAATGTCTGGTCCAAAAGGTGTTGATTCTAATGAAACCAAAATGCTTATTTGATTTTCCTCATATGGGAAGTTTGGTATACGGTAAATAATCAACTGTCAAGATCTAATTGGGCAACAAGAACGGGACTGAGATGATATTAGCAATGACCCAAGCCTGTTCCAATCATGTCAACATGCAGGTCAAGAAAACGCACCAACATCTCTACGTCCTGCTCCGCGCATCCCTCCATGGACTCAATAAATTCTACAGTTGTACTATCGAAAGCCTTCAAGCGGGTGGTGTGGGAGCTACTCTTGCTCTTCTACTTTGTACTTTTGTTACATATTACAATTGACTTGCTAGATTGCTCACAGAACAAACCTTCTCACTGTACCAAGTACAATTGACCATATATGTGAAACATTTTTAATACTGGAAACGAAACTGAACCAAATGGATGCTTCCTGAACAATAATTTTTCAGGATTCTATACTAACCCCCTCAACTTAGATCAAACATTGTGACTTTCAAATGGACTCAAGATGATAAAGCCAATCTCAGAATACTTCTGCACACACCTCTCAAAAAGGCCAAGGCTTTGTGCAGGCCCAATTTACTTCAACCTACAAACGAAAAGCTCTGAACTATCTAAAACCAATTAAAAATCATTAGGATTCGTAATTTTGTGGGGAAATGAACAAACCTCGAGGCACATTATACAAAGAACAATTATAATACATCCCAAGTTAATCGGGTCAGGGCGATGAAAGGGAATTCTATTTGCAGTAACAGTTTCACAGCAACTCATTTCATTGAGCCATTTCAGGCAACCATTACAATTCATTGATTAGAGGTCATGATTAAACAAGTCTTGCTTTAATGGTGGCTCCAACACAGTGAGTTGAAATAGATCAACCTATTAAAATATTTTAGCGCTAATCTGGCAAGATTGGAACAAATTCTCACTTATTTGTCATATCAAATAAACCAACTGACTCAAACTCAGGAACAAGCAGCATTGGAAAGACACAAGAGACAGATTGTGGTGATTGATTGATTCATCATCATGGAAAAGATTTTGAGAGAGGCACTATTGCAGAATACAAGAAAGCTTTCTCTCCATGGAGTTAATGATCCTCCCAATAGCACCAAGTTTTGTAGCGTTTAGTACAGTATTGCCAACATCAAGTGTGCTTGAATAATTTGCAGCAGTGGAAAAATGATCTTTAACTGGACAGCATCAACGTCCAATTTCTGGTGGTCAGTTCTCCCTTATCACTAGTCCCTTTCCTCCTCTTTTCCTTCCCCATCCTCCCTACCTACCTGTCACTTATACCTTCTTTCCTTCAGCACCCATCCCCAACCCTTGCCTTGCTTCCTCCTACTAGAGTGCATCTTTCACAGCCCTCTGCCCTTTCCCCTGCCACCACGTCACTTTTTCCTTCCCCCTCCCACCTATCTACCTGTGCTCCTGCCTGGTTCTTGTTATTCGTAATAAAGAGTTATTGCCTCAAGCATCAACTGCCTATTGCTTTCTGTGGACACTGCCTGAGGTTCTCCAGCACTTTGTGTTGCATAAAGCGATGTTTGAGGTCAATTTAACAATTCATTGAGATCAATTCTGCTGGAATCCCTCACCATCAATTTCCACCACTCATGGGAGGCGGTTTGAGAGATCTCCTCTGGCAAGTCACACACACCAAACTTACAAACTTATACCCCATTCCTTCAGAGATGTCAGACAGCTTGCAACTCAACTGTGATCATGGCAGAAGCCCAACACCACTTTTCAAACTCAATGGACCTTTGCAATGATAATGTCAGCTACAATCCTAAGATTAAGTATCCCAGAGAAAAGAAGCAACCTATACCTGCCTGCCTGCTTTCCACAACAACTGAAGATCCCTCTCTCAGGTCTTTAGAGTTGATTATGCTGGCTGAATGTCTGTGCTGCCACCAAGTGGCAAGTCATGGTTTCAGCAATTTCAGCAGCATTTACATATTTTTCTTAAAAGCATTGGTAGTAACAGCAGGAATAAACTTATCATTGTGTGTGGAGTTTGCATAATTTCCCAGACTCCTCTTGGATTTCCTCCAGGTGCTCTAGTTTCCCAAAGACATGCAGATTCGGAATCAGAATTTATTGTCATGAACAAGTCACAAAATTCGGTGTTTCGCAGCAACGTCACAGTCCAAACATTCATATTATGAACCATCTTACAACAATAAAAATATTTTAAAAATTTAAATAGTAGGGCACAAAAAGTAAGGCAGTGTCTTTTGTTCATTGATCATTCAGGAATATGATGGCAGCGGGGAAGAGACTGTCACTCTGCCGCTGAGTGCTTGTCTTTAGGCTCCTGTACCTCCTTCCCGATGGTAGCAGAGTGAAGAGGGCGTGGCCTGGGTGGTGGGGGTCTTTTAGAGGCTGCTTTTTTTTTAAGATGCCTCCTCATGTAGATGTCCTCGATTGAGTGATGTCACAGGCCAAGTTAACAACCCTCTGGAGCGTTTTCTTGTCCTGAGGTTTGGCACCTCTATGCCAGTGATGCAACCGACCAGAATGCTCTCCATGGTACACCTATAGAAGTTTTCGAGAGTCTTTGGTGACAAACTGAATCTCCTCAAACACCTCACAAAGTATAGCCACTGGCAAGCCTTCTTCATGGCTGCATCAACATGGAGGCTCCTGGACAGATCTTCAAGATGCTTACGCCCATGAATTTTAACTTCTTTACCCTCTCCACTACTGAGCCCATCATAAGGACTGGGTTGCGTCGCCCTGACTCCCTCCTAAATTCCACAATCATCTCCTTGGTTTTGCTAATGTTGAGCACAAGGTTATTGATGTGACACCACTCAATGAGCTGCCTCTATCTCCTTCCTGTACGCTTCCTCATTGTTTGTGATTTTGCTGACAACTATGTCGTCATCAGCAAACTTGTGGACAGCATTGGAATTGTGCCTGGCCACACAGTCACGAGTGTATAATGAGTAGAGTAGTGGGCTAAGCACACATCCTTGGGGTGCGCCTATGTTGATAATCAGTGAGGAGGAGACATGGTTTCCAATTTGTACTGACTATAGTCTTCTGATGAGAAAGTCAACGATCCAGTTGCAGAGGTCAATTGGTTACCATAAATTGACTCTTTATGCAGGTGTGGCAGAATCTAGGAATAGTTCATGAAAATGTAGGTAGGCTACAGATGGAATTAATGTTGGATGAGGGCAAGGGGTTGTGCACTTGTTCATCAGGAGGACCTATTTAGGCGCAGTGTATCTAAGATTCAATAATTCATGCCTGCTGTATCATTCAACAAGATCATGGCTGATCTTTTGCATCAAAACCATGGTTTTTGCCTTATCTCCATGTTCCTAGATTCTTCTCATACCCGGAAATTATCAAACTCTGCTTTGAAATCAGTCAATGACAAAGTTTCTTTTGTCCTCCTCGAGAAAGAATTGCAAATATTTGCCAGATTCTGAGTGAAGGGATTTCAGGCCTACCTCTTGTTATAAGATTTTGATGTCTAGTTCTCAACTCCTCAGCCAGGGGACTCATTATTCTCACACCTCCACTGCTGAGCCCTGTAATCATCGTGCAAGTGTCAATGACATCAATGTTTTTCACAGTATTGACCTCCATCTCCTTAGACATACATACAGCATTGTAAAAAAAAAGGCCCTTCTGACCCACGAGCCCGTGCCACCCAAATACCAAAATTAACATCAACCCTCACACATTTTTGAAGAAAGCAAGAAAACCAAAGAACCCGGAGGAAGCCCGTGCAGAAAAGGGGAGAGTGTACAAACTCTTTGCTTATATAAAATACACTGATCTGCTGAGTTTCTCCAGCATTGTATTTTACTTAGTGCTGTATTAAGACATCTTTACTCCTGTAGAGAAATTCTCTTGCTTCAAAGGCAACACAAGATTTGCCTTCTTAATTCTCCACTAAACCTTCCCAGTTCATCCACGAGACCGCCCAGTATGCAGACTGTCAACAGTTTGATGGATGGAGAGAGAAATAGACGTTATCTTGGGCTGCTCTCAAACCATTACAGGTGCTCCCCTACTTATGACAGTCCGGCTCATGGATTTTTTTTTCCAACTTACAGTGGGTTTGTCCCCCATCTTAAGTTTAGGAGCGCCTATATCAGGCACCTCTGAATTCAACTTGGTGGAATCCTGCACACAGGTCCTTCAAACCCAATTGTAAAGTATGTTATATTGTTAGAATAAGGAGAATTTATTTACATTTTTTTTTTAAAGTGACATCTTCCCATTTCAAACTCATACCACTCGCCGATTTACTTTTGACTGGAAAATAAGAAATTTTCCCCAACTTTTTTTTAATAGTTAAAAATAATATAGAATTCACATTATACAGGTTAGACTTCTCCCTATAGAACAAATAATGCGATATATGAACAATCTCTTAAACTGTGTGATTTATGGTTATATCCAATAAGGCTAATGAAAGCAAAGGAGTCTGAAAGAGAGGTGGCAAGAGGATTAGAACATCACCCAATACAGCGGGAGCATTTATCACACCAATACCAGCCACAACCCCTACACAATCACACAAGACAAACAGGTTTTTGCCTTTTGATTGAAACCTGTTAAAGAACACAGGATTTTTTGTAAATTGTGATGTAGCCCAAGTTATATTTAAAAAAAAATAGCTTATTTGAGTGATGCTCAATTTCTCCTACAAGGTTGGGTTTTTTTTCTGTAAGTTGTCACTTTAAGGTATTTAACTTGCTTAAAGCTAAATAAAGAGGGCCTATTTTCTTCAATTCCAGCATTTAGATGGTTTTAAAAATAATTACTCTGCTTCCTAAGGCTACTGGGTCGTAAATATGCCAAAGACTTTGAAGTAGGGGGATAAATGAGAGCTTATTCAGGTGTTAATGAAAACCTGGTGTAGAGACATACAATGTTTAGCTGAATACAGGCACTGTGAAAGTGCCAGATTGATAAAGAGGTAAGAAACAATTAGATAGTCAATTTCCTCAATTAATATGTCAAAGACAAACTGAAACAACAATGAATATTACAAAAGCTTTAACTTTTACACTAAACAAAACTAAAAGAATCAAGAAGATAAAATGGAACAACCAAGACATTCTTCCCGTCGGACAAGACATGGTAGCTTGTTTCCCCATGAACACAGGAAAAATACCAAGAAATCCTGACAGCTATTATTCCAAATGAGTTCACTTATGCAGCTTTCTCGTTACTATTTCATTGATCTTAATGTGAACAAATTTAGCAACCACCGGTCTCTTCTACAAAGCTCTTTCATAGCCCTGGATTTTAAATGCACTCACTCTAGCATTTTTCTTTAACATCTTCATTGCATGAATGAAAATTATGCAATACAAACAGATTTTGCCTTTCTTCGTATTGGCTAGGGGTGGGGAGCAGCAGTTACAAAATGAAACTGATCAGAGAGAGTGGACAACATTCTTGGAATAGCTCTGAATTATTGGCCTTGGGCATATACTTATCACAGACATCTGCAATCCTCTATTCCAAATAGCCTCAAATTTGTAATATAAGGCAGTAATACATTATAAGTGTAGAACAGTAAAGATTAATTGCCACTTGGCATCGTGACCAGAAGTATGCGAGAATATAGCATATATGAATAACTTGTTGGCTTTTCTCTATTTTTTTTGGTTGCAAATAATAACTTCGTATTGGCAGTTCATGAGAATATTTTGGACGTAGAATATTCTTGGCCATTAATCGTTCCTGCAACTCCTCCGTAATAGTTTGGACAGACAATAATAAATTCAGCAGGTAAACAGCGTACTTTAGCAAAGATAAAGATACAGAGCCTAAGACTTTCATCAAGATGTGGCCTGAAACATTGGTTCTATATCTTTATCCATTGTGATATAAAGTAGCCTGCTGAGTTTCTCCAGCTGCACACATTTGTGTTTTACTCCTTAATAATAAGCATTACCAGGTTTTCTTTCAGCAGATTTCATGCTGAGCGTCTTTGTGTTGCTTTTAAGTAAGTTTGTCATTCAAATTACCAACTACCAAAATTAATATTGACGCAAAATCAACTAATCCCTTTCACAATAGATATCCTTTCCTTTAGAGAATGGGAGAGAAAAGGGATTAAAAGAATAGAAATTGTTTTTTGAGAAATAATTTATTATCATTTGAACAAATGAAGTAGAAATATGGAATCACTCAATGTTTGCATACCACCAACTGAAAACCTACCTAAAGGACAAATTGGGAAGCAGACTGAGGTTACCAGAAGGAAGCAGCTTTGAATATGTGATTACAGACACAATGATAATTAAAAGATTTATAACAAACATGTACATCAAGCTGCAAGAGAAAGAAAATGATGAAATAAGCTGTAAACCCAAACAAAAGTGGGAACAAGATCTAAACTTTAAGATAAAAAATGAAACATGGGAAAAGCTATGCTCCGGAACTATGAGAAATACAATAAACACGAGGTTACGCATGATACAATTTAATTGGTTACACAGGCTATATATCACGCCCCAAAAGATAAATAAATAGGACCCAACAGTATCAGATAGATGTTTTCGCTGTAAGAAGGAAACGGGAACAACAGTACATGCAATTTGTGCATGTGAGAAAGTGGAAAAGTTTTGGGAAGATCTAAATCAGGTATTAAATAAAATCACAAAAAGCAACATACCAAAAAATCCAGAGATCTTTCTTCTAAGTAATATTAGAAGTAAAGAATTAGGCCTCAAACTGCATGATGCGCAAAAAAAGATTTATTATGATAGCCTTAGCTGTAGTAAAAAAATGTATAATGTCAACCTGGAAATCAAAAGAGAGCCTGAGAGTACACCAATGGTATATAGAAATGAATAAATGTATTCCATTGGAAAAAATAACATATAATTTTAAAAATAAAGTCACATTATTTGAACAAATTTGGGAACCGTACATGGAACACAACAGAGAGGGCCTACTACGGATCCTCCACCCCCTAAAATGATAAAATGAGAAGAAGACAAAATGAACTGACCCCGTGTGTAAAAGTAGATGACATAATTTTCTTGTTAATTTTCATTGTGTGATATTGTTTAATGGATTTATTGTATTGTATACGTTGAACGTTTAATGGGTTTGGAGGGGGGAGGGAAGGGAGAGAGGGGAAAAGGGAGAGAAAAATGACACTGTGTATATTCATGAGGGAAATGTTTGTGTGTATTTTGGTAAATAGTGTGAAAAATAAAAAATATTTTAAAAAGTAAGTTTGTCATTAGTTGCCACAAATCTATTTGCATATTTTCACATTTTGTCAGGTTTTATGAACAAAACGATCAGTGGATCACATTTTCACTGAGTTTTGCCAGAAACTTCAACCATTCAAGTGTATGTCTGCAACTAAGCATATCAAACAGGCAATAATACATAAACCAATATGGTCCAACTGTCATGCTTGATGATTTACAGCTGCCGTTCAAAAGCATTATATTGTTGGTCAGTAAGATGTGGCAGGAAGGTGAGATATGATTGATGGTTGTGAAATGGGTCAAGTGCAATCATATTCAGAACATATTCACAGCTCAGGAATTCTTTGAAGCGCACCTGCCAGCATAAATTGACTGTCTCTGAGTTGCTGGTAATTAGCTCCAGGTTGTGAGACCCTTGACAGTTTAACTGAATATGGTCTATTTCACTAAGCAGAGGAGCATAGTTAAGCTTATATAGATTTTGTAAATTATTGTCTGTTACTTCTCCAAAATATTAAATTCCATTTAAACTATCTCTTTTATATCTGCCATAATTATAATAAGGACATTATTTCACTTTTATCCTTATTAATTTTGAAACCAGACACTCTTCATATTTTCTTAGAATCTCCTTTAACTTTTCCAGAGATTATTCTGGATCTGACAAATACAATAATACATCATCCGCAAATAGACTAATTTTGTGCTCATTCTGTCCGACCACAAAGTCCTTAATCTCAGGATCTTCTCTAATAATTTCAGCTAGAGGTTCAATTGCCATTATGAACAAAGCTCGAGACATCCTTACCTACTCAATCTACTCAAAGGGAATACCTTGGACATTTGACTATTCATAATTATCTTTGCCTGTGGATTGTGATAAAGTACCTTGATCTAATTAATAAATCCTATATCAAATTTCTCCAATGTTTTAAACAAAAAAATAACAATCTAAATGGTTGAATGCCTTTTCTGCATCTAGAGAAACTGTTATACTTAGATTATGCTCTGAGTTTGCCATATATATATTAAACAGTCTGGCTAAATTATTCACTGTATGTCTACCCTTTACAAATCCGACCTGATCTGGATGTATTGATTTTGTTAGATATTTTCCTAGCCTATTATCTAGTGCCTTTGCTACAATTTTATAGTTAGCATTGAGAAGATAAGTTGGCCTGTCTAACGATGTTTTTAATAGGTCTCTATTCTTTTAGGTAATACCATAATTATTGCCGTTGAAAAAGATTCCAGATGTGTCTTTGTCTCCTGCCCGATCCAATACATCCATAAGTAATGACATTAACATATCTTTAAATTCTTAATAGAACTCGGTTGGAGACCCAGTTCCTCTCCCAGAGACTTGTTAGCCTGTATCATATTCAGTGCTTTCCCAATCTCCTCCCTTGTTAAGGCAGCATCCAGATCATTTCTATCATTTTCATTCAATGTAGTTAATTCAGCTCCTTCTAAAAACTTGTATATTTCATTTACATCCCCTGGTATATCCAATTTATAAAAGCTCTGTATAGTATTGTTAAAAGGCACTATTTATTTATTTCTGATTATATGTGACTACATTGGATTCTCTCTGTATTGCATTTATCACCCGTGCTGACACTTGCGCCTTTTATGAGCCCATTCCTCCAGTTCATAATGTACAGCTTTTTCCATTATATGTGTGTAAGGTGTTAAAACATTATTTTATTTTCCATATTCTATATTTATCCTGTTTCCCTGTTTGCTTTAATATTCTTCTTCTGATTCAAATATCACTCTTTCCAAATTATTTAATTCTGTATTTTATTTCCCTCTTCATATTTTTCGTAAATGTAATAATCTAACCACTCCAAAAAGCCTTCATTGTATCCCACATTAAAAGGCTGTTATCTGTTCAACCCAGATTTGTTTCACAGAAGATTTTTATTTGTCACTGAATAAATTGTTTAAAATCCTCCCATTTTAACATTATCGGATTCAGGTGCCATCTATGAGCCCCTTCCTGTTTCTCCGTTATTGAAATAGCATAAGCGGTGAATGGTCAGAAATTAACTTCGATAAACATTCTGATTTCATCACCCTGTCTTTTAATCATGCTTGTGTGTGAGTCTTTCACCCTTGAGTAGAAAGAATAGTCCCTCTCGGTTGGATTAAGATGCCTCCGTATGTCAATCAAGTTTAAATCCTTCATATAGAATAATGTAATTTTAGCAGCCTGGTTACTGATCTTGGAGATTTATCCAATATCGGATCCAAACATAAATTAAAGTCTCCTCCTATCAAAATATTTTGTATCCCTTCAGCAGCTTTCAAAAATATATCCTTCATAAAGGCTTCGTGATTGTAGGTTGGTATATAAATATTCATAAATATCCATGATTCTGAATAAATCTTGCAATTTACCATCACATATCTCACTGCTTGATCTTTTTCATGTTTTCTACAGTCACTGGAATATTTTTATTTATTAAAATCTTATCTATATTGGTTTACAGACAAATATTGCACAGTAATACAGTCACAATCTCGTGATCTCTTCCCTTTTAAAAATAAAGTTGCAAAGCCCCTGCTCTAACAGAGACATGAACAAGAAACCCTAGAAGCCCATGGAAAAAGCCTGCAAAATCCTCTAGGGATGGAAAAGAAACAGAACCCCACCCTAAAGCTCCATCATTAAAACAAATTTCCCTCCTAATGCATTACCCTCCTAAGACACCACTACCCGAAAGGTTACTAGATAAACCATGAAGGTTTACTGAGAATCTTTGCCCGGAGTTGCCATTTGAGCATGTTAAAATCTTTTCTGTACAACTGCTGGACTGAAATCTTAGAAAAACAGGACATCCTGATCATTCCACTTCAGAGGAGTGTTATTCATTTTAGAGAATTCAAATGCTGCTCCTAAGATCGCTTCCCAATCCCTGAAGCTCAACAGCCTCACAAGGACCAGTTGAAGATGCATATTTTCATCAATGGGCTCTCTCAATCCATTGACTGACTTTATACCTCAGGAATTCAGGATTCAAAGAATTTAACCACACCTTCTTCTAAACCAATTGTGCATACATTATTTAATCTTCTAAGGTTCTCCATGTGATCAATCTCATCAAGGAACATTTGTTTATCTATTGCCCACTGTTTTGATTGGTCATGGAGCTCTTTCCACTTTCTTTCCCAAGTCTCTCTCAGCATTATCCATTTGTTTTATTCAATCAGTAGTTGACTCATCCATGTCTTTGATTGAGCCTGTTAATTCTTTTATCACTCCTTCCACATTTGCAAATCCTTTTCCCAAGCTTCCATCCCTGCAAGGATTGTCTGTGCAGAGGTTCCTGAAGTTAAGGTAGCTCCCTTTGGACTATCAGTTGATGTCTCAGCTTCTTCCAACTTTTGATCCCTCACCCCACCCCCGGTCATCTTTGTTAATGATCACTATCAATAAGCTTTTTTTAGCAGAATAAACTCAAAAATTACTTCGGAGTCATCTTTTTGAAACTCTTCATGGGGAGCTCAGTCAAAATACATCTGCTCAGTCTCATCCCTTAGAATCAGATTTAATGCAGATACAGACAAATAATACATATGCAGGATAAGTATTCATATAATAAATAAATATTGTTTCTTCCATACGAGAGCATTAGATGGTTAGTATGAGCAATTCTTTTAGTCGTTCAGCATTCTCTCTGCCTGCGAGAAGAATCTGTTCCTCAGCTTGGTGGTGCTGGCTCTGATACTCCTGTATCTCTTTCCTGAAGGGAGCAGCTGAAAGATGCCGTGTGCAGGGTGGAAGGGGTTCTTAATAATTTTGCATGCCTTCTTCAGATAAAGATCCCAGGGGATCATTGTCGATGGAGGAGAGAGACTCTACTGATCCTCTCTGTCACTCTTATGCTCCTGTGGATTGACCTCCCATCCATTTTTCTGCAGCATTCGTACCACATTGTCAAACAGCTGGCCAGGATGCTCGTGAAGATGGTGACTGGTAGCCTTGCCTGCCTCGGTCTTCTCAGGAAATGCAGTCACTGTTGCATTAAAAGTGTGAAGAAGGGAGAAAGTGGCATATTGGCACTCACCTTTTCAGCAAATCTTACACTCCATTTCCTGACAAGTGGGGAGATGTGTGTCCATGATAGGTCATGAGTTGAGTGAAATCCAAGGAACTTGGTGCTCTTCATGGCAGAGTTATTGATGTGTAGTGGAGAGTGGCCGACCTAGTCCTCCTGAAGTTCACGATCACTCTTTTGTCTTGTCTCAGTATGGACTCGGGTTGTTAATCTAGCACCAATTCTCAATATTTTCCACCTCCTCTCTGTAGTGCAACTCATCATTGTTGCTTTATGAAGCCAACTACTGTGGTGTCATCTTCAAACCTGATGCAATCATGGGTCAGTAGTGGGCTAAGTATACAGCCCTGAGGTGTACCAGTGCGACAATGCTCCATGTCCTGCTGCTGTCCTGAATAGGCTGTGGCCTTTCCTTTTGGAGGTTCAGAATCCAGTCACGGAGAGGGGTGTTGAATCCCAGCGAGGACAGCTTCTCCACCAGCCTCTGGGGAATGATCGTATTAAATGCTGAGCTGAAGTCGATAGAAGATGCAATTTGAGTGAGTTGCAAACACAAGTACAACTGAAGCATGGCCGCAAGATGGTCCGGACCAGGAATTAAATACATGGAGATGGGTGAGAGACTGCAGACGCTGAAATCTGGAGCAGAATCTATCCTGCTGGAGGAACTCAGCAGGTTGAGCAGGATCAGTGGGATTAGTGCTTTGCATGGAAGGCTTAATTTAAAAGCTTGACCATCCTTTTTCTCATACTGATGCTGCTCAACCTGCTGAGTTCCTCCAACAAATTGTTTTTCACTCCAGGAATTATATGCCAGAAGGTAATAAAAGTGTGAAGAAGGGAGAAAGTGGCATATTGGCACTCACCTTTTCAGCAAATCTTACACTCCTTCAGTCAGTGGATGCTTAAGGGGATGCAATTAAGCCAATGAAAATAACTAGAGACTGGAGTCAGAATTGTATCTTGTCCTGGTAATTACTGTAAAGTCATAGAACATATTCAAAGAACTAAAAGTGATGGAATATTGGCAATAGGGTTTTCAACCGTAGTACAGATTATGATAAGCAGGTGACTTATCATAGAGGAATGGATTGTTTGAATTCAGGATATTTCATGCTTTTTTTTTTAATTATTAACCTTCCTGCCAGCATATATTGGATTCAATATTGAATAATGACCAATACTGGGACCATTTATCTATCTCAAATTATTCCATGATTAGATTCAAACTTGTGTTTGAAAGGAAAAGTCCCTGAGATATATGACTTAGTGTGATAGTACATATCTATCACCAATGTACATAGTGTATATAGTTACTGTATCTAGACTGTGCTTATAGCGATTGGCTGAGAGCTAAGCCACACCCATTACCTGGGCCTTAAAGGGCTGTGTCCCTAGCCAGGTCGGATCATTCCGGACTGGTCGGCCACCTGTGAAGAGCTCCGGTCTTTTGCTAATAAAAGCCTTGGTTTGGATCAACAAGTCTTTGGTTCTTTCGACGAGCTCTACAATTTTATTAGCAAAAAGAAAAATTTTTTTTTGAAAGGGATGGAGCGTCTAATTAGGCCAGAAAAACTTGATATCGACCCACGGTCAGCTACAGCCTTCAAAGCCTTTAACTTCTGGCTGCTGAACTTTGAAAACTTCCTAAGGCTCATTGAGGTGGAGGAGGATAACCTGCGTCTAACAGCATTGCTGTCTATGGTGTCCTTGAGAGTCTACGAGAACATCCAGGATGAGACCACTTACACCGCAGCCATAAAGGTACTGAAAGAAATGTATAACCAACCGGTGAACAGAGTTCATGCCCGGCTCGTGCTTGCGTCGAGGAAGCAACAGCCCGGTGAGTCCAGTAGAGCATATTTACAAGTATTGAAGGCATTGGGCAAGGACTGTAACTGTGTGGACAAAACTGCTGCCGAGATCACAAATGATCTCGTCC
Source organism: Narcine bancroftii (assembly GCF_036971445.1). NCBI lineage: Eukaryota > Metazoa > Chordata > Chondrichthyes > Torpediniformes > Narcinidae > Narcine > Narcine bancroftii. The sequence continues at coordinate 334,878,081 of NC_091469.1, read as the reverse complement.
GGGATGCCTATGTGGCTGGGCTCAGATTAAATGAAGTGAGGCTGCGCTTGCTCGAACAAGGGGTAGAAAAACTCGAGGACGTGGCCCGGATTGCAATCACAATGGAGGATGCAGCCTTAAAGTCCACCGAGCTCTCTAGGGACTGGACCCCTCGCTCTGATGTGAGTAGAGTGCCCTTCTACCCTACCCCTGACGGCCTGTCGGCTGCTACCCTGCCCCGTGAGAACCCGAAATGTTATTTCTGCGGGAGGGACAAGCACAGCAGGTCCCAGTGCCCAGCAAGAAAAGCCAAGTGCCAGAAGTGCCTTAAAAACGGCCACTTTGCTGCAGTCTGTAGGTCTAAAATGGCCGCCGGCAAACACAGTGCCTCGTGTGAAGCTCAACCGCCACTATCCCATTCAAACACTTCTTCCACAGAGCTCTCGTCCAATGAGAGCGAGGGCTCCCCTGCACGGCAACGCCTGACGTCACGGAGACGCCGAACCCGGAAGGGGCAGCCCACCCTCGCAACCATGGTGATGGCCCGCCTCTCGCCCCCGTGCGGGACACTCGACACTACCGCCGCTGCTGCCGCCGCCACAGTCACCCCCGGGGCCGACGCTACCGCCGCTGCTGCCGCCGCCACAGCCAACCCCGGGGCCGACGCTACCGCCGCTGCTGCCGCCGCCACTGCCACCCGCGGGGCCGACGCTACCGCCGCTGCTGCCGCCGCCACCGCCACCCGCGGGGCCGACGCTACCGCCGCTGCTGCCGCCGCCACCGCCACCCGCGGGGCCGACGCTACCGCCGCTGCTGCAGCCGCCACAGACACCCCCGGGGCCGACGCTACCGCCGCCGCAGCCACCCCCGTGGCCAACCAGGTACTCACCCCAGCGTCCATCACCGACGACCGCCAGGGCCCGACCGCCGTGACCGAACAACTACAAACCCCACCTCTCACTGGCAGGAGGTTCTCAGTAGTGCCTTACACTCCATCCGCTCCCTCCTATGTACTGCAACAAATGCCACCCCCCACGAAAGGATGTTCCTTTTCCCGAGGAAATCCGAATCAGGAACCACTGTACCGGCATGGCTCACCGTCCCTGGCCCCGTCCTTTTGCGACGCCACGTCCGGCACTCAAAGAACGACCCCTTGGTCGACCGGGTGACTCTACTCCACGCGAACCCACATTACGCCTACGTTGGGTTCCCAGACGGGCGGGAGGACACTGTTTCGGTGCGGGACCTAGCTCAGGACGCGGGAGAACCAGCAAACCCCCCAACCCAACCTTCCCCAACTCTTTATTCTCCAGGCCCCGTGCCGCAGCAGAAGGTCCAACCGCACCCGGGCCACCCTGCCGACAACACGACTGGGGAATTGAGCGACGGAGCAGTCGCACCCGACAAGCCCGCTGGCGACACCACTCCAGCGACCCCGATCCCGGCACCACGGCGGTCACACCGGATGGTCAGACCCCCTGACCGCTACAGTCCTTGACCTACCCCTTCCTTTCATTCTCTCCCTCGTTTTGTTTTTCCCAGGGTCAGTTCTCCAAGAAGGGGTGAATGTGATAGTACATATCTATCACCAATGTACATAGTGTATATAGTTACTGTATCTAGACTGTGCTTATAGCGATTGGCTGAGAGCTAAGCCACACCCATTACCTGGGCCTTAAAGGGCTGTGTCCCTAGCCAGGTCGGATCATTCCGGACTGGTCGGCCACCTGTGAAGAGCTCCGGTCTTTTGCTAATAAAAGCCTTGGTTTGGATCAACAAGTCTTTGGTTCTTTCGACGAGCTCTACACTTAGTAAATGCTCCTGCTGAGAAGGTTGTGCAGGGTAAACTGGAATTTCTACCATTGGATAAAATGACAGGTGTTCAGTGGGCAGTGTTTTTTAAATATAGAAAGTTAATATGCAGAGCTAGTTTATGATCCCACTTGATCTAAACAGAAATGACTGAAGACCCAAGGGACATCATTAAAAGAAACATAAGGAATGCTCCAATGGGAAAGGAAGTAGGATAGAACTAACAGTACTACAAAGAAGGAATGTTGAAAGGAAATTGCAAGGAGACAATTAAAATTACTTTTATAAATTGGAGTAAGATAAAGTTCAATATAATGTGAGCTTCTCAAACTGAAGAGGGTAATTTATTATAAATAATAATTATTGAAAAATGGAAATACTATTGTGGGCATTGTGGAAACTAATAATGAATTTGGAATAGGGGTTGACAAAAATTTATATGAACATTTTTCAAGGAATTAAGAAATAAATGACATTATGTGACAAACATCTAATGGTTTTCGTCACGGTTGGGGGGGGGATTTAAAACATCAGAGAAACATTAACTAAAATCATCTTGAAACGATTTCTGTGGAATAGAAACTGATGCTGATCATACATCTATGAAAGGCAATTGGAAATGGGAACTGGGAACTTGAATCTGTTTGGAGGAATTTATAACAACTGTTTCTGAACAATATGGAACCTTTTCTGTTGATCAATGATTCCATATTGGTTTGCCATCTGTGTAATTCGCTGAAGTTTTTATTTGAAGAGAGAAATAAGTTATTGGATAGAAAATATATGGCATGTAAATGAGAGAGAGGTGATGATCCATCTTGGCTTCCTTCTGAGATTCTATCATCACAGAACCCCATCTACACCTTCTTCCATTGACTCACATTAAAGCAAGAAGCAGCGGAGAGTACTGAATGCAGGAAAAGCAATAGACCAGGTGGACTTCTGGGCTGCAGAATTGAAGAGAAGTGAAGATGATTGAGGTGGGGATTTGGCAACTATCTGACGACATGGAAAATTGGCAAGGTGTGTCCTATAGATTTATGGGAAGAAAAAGATAACCGCAGTTTGGTTACGAAGATGAGTTGTGTAAAGATGAATGTGATCCCGAAACTTCAATACTTATTCCAATCATTATCTATAGATGTACCCAAGAATTTTTTTAAATTGTTAAACAATCAAGTAAGACAATTCCTATTGAATAACAACGGCCCAGAATTGCATTGGAAAAACTAACCTGTTATTATAAATTGGGGGGCTGAGACTTCCAAATTAAAAAAAAATACTATCCGGCTGCATAGGCAAGATTTTTGGCATCTTTCTTTGAAGGGAATTCACCAAATTGGGTTCATATGGGGTTACATTCAACGAAGGAAGAAATAGCCAAAGGCTTTATCTAAAAGTGGATCCTTAAATCAATAAAAAAGATAAATAATCCTATTTTAGTACATACGGTATAAATATGGTAGGAAATTAATGAATGTATCAGGAGAAAACTGGCTATTTCGCTAAAAGCTCCATTATGCAGTAATATATTGGTACCTATGAATATGGATAACAGATTTCTCAACATTTGGTTACAAAAGGGTATATGTTGTATCGAAGATTGTTACAAAGATGGTGTTTTGACGTCATTTGAACAAATGAGGAAGACCCTCTGATGTACCTAATGGAACCTTTCCATGTTTTCTCCAACTGAGAGCTTTTTTGAGGGAAAGATGGGGACAGGCATCAACTCCTCTGGGAGTTAGTGAAATGGAAGACTCTCTGGATGGGGAATATACCTAAATTTTATTACTAGAATGTATTTTACCCTTCAATTAGAAAGTGTTAAACTTAGTCTGCAGAGATCAAGGGAGAGGTGGGAGTCCAACTTGGGTGTTGCAATATCAGACCAATCCTGGGATAGAGTAACTTCAACTATTAATTCAAGATATGGATTGGTTCAATTTTTTTTAAAAAAACACCAACTCTATCTTTCTCCACAGAAAATATCAGAATTGTGCTTTAGGTGTGAAATAGAAGGAGGAACATTTTTTTATGCAACCTGGTCATGTGTGAAGGTTAGACCCTTTTGCAAAGAAATTTCTAAAGTACTAACAAGAATTACAAAGGTGACCTTCCCAGGGAATCCAGGCAATTTTATAGATACATGCAAAGATTTCATACAGCTTCAAATTGCATTGGCAGTAGCCAAAGAAGTATATTTCAATCACATGGAAGTCAGACTCTCTGGTTACCTTGGCGAGGTGGGTAGTTGTATACCAATGGAAAAAATAACATACAATTTAAGGAACAAGTATGATATGTTTTTGAAAATATTGCAACCATAACTATGTTGGCACTCAACTTCGAAAATGCTGCTAAATTTAAAAAATGATCCCTCCCTAAATCCTGGTTAATTTAAACTGTGAGCTCTGATGGTGCACAAAAGAATATTTAATAAGGGGGTGGAGATAAAAGGGGTAGAATTAATTTTTATGCGTCTTTTTGGTTTATATAAAACTTAATAAATATATTTACGTATATTTTTGTTGACATTTTATAATTGTTAATTTTATTTTTATGAAAAACAAAAAATATTCAAAAAGGTCTGGCTGTGTGACTGCGTGTTTTGCACCAAGGACCACAGAACACTGTTTCATCAGGTTGTACTTGTGCAATCAGATGGCAATAAACTTAACTGGTGATAGACCAACAACAATAGTATAAATTAAGTTACCACAATTTGACATTGGACAGAAAAAGATAATAAATATAAAAGAATAGTTAAGTAAATATTCATGGTTCCAATTACTGCAAGAAAAAGGTGACATTTCAAAGATGCAGTCAAATCTTTTAATCCTTGAGTATTTTATGGTTAGATTAGGGTAGTATGTAGAGGTGTAGGAGCCTGATAGCTGTTGGGAGAAAACTGTTTTTGAACCTGGAGGTGCTAGTCTCAGGCTGAAGGTCACAGAGAAAAGAGATTGTTACCAGGGTGATGGGGTCCTTTTAGATGACAGTGAGTCTTGCATCAATGTTTTCAATGGAAGGGAAGTCAGGACCCTTAATGAGCTTGAATTTGCCATTTGCTCAAAAATAAAACGAGAGTCATACTCTCCATAGAAAACTTTTAGAACCACAGGAAATCTAAAAGCAAATTTATAATCTTTCTGCCAAAGAACTGCTTTCGTTTAATTAAATTCCTTACGCTTTTTAATAATATTTTGACTGAGATTGGCATAAAAGAATCTTCTGTTTTGAACTATCAAAGGACCTCCGTGTTGCCTTGCATTCTGAACTGCCAATCTTAAAATTACCTCTCTGTCCTGGTATCTCAGACACCTGATCAAAACAGATGGAGATGGTTGACCGGGCATTGTTGTTATTATTTCTCTCTCTGCTCTATGTGCTCTGTCCAATTCCAGAAACATTTGAAGTCCCAACACATCTGGTATCCATTTTTGAAAAAAATTGATTGGTTCCGACCCCTCAAAATCTTCAGGTAATCCCACAATCTTCACATTATTCCTACGACTCTGATTCTCCAATGAATCAATTTTCTTCAGTAAATCCACTTTTTCAATGCTCCATCTCGTAAAAGAATCATCATACACATCGAATTTTTTTTTTTTTTTAAACATTGTCCAATATCACTGACATCATCCTCCAACTTATCTTCCATCTCCGTTTTTGATGATAATAGAGAAACTTTGGACTTTGTCAGATCTTCTGAAAGGTTGATTTTTCTTTTAAAAGAAAGCTTATCATACTTGAAGATACGGACTTTTATCATGTGGTTAATCTGTCTGGGGGAGGTGAAATCTCATTGTAGCTCAGCCGAAACTGTCACTCACTTAGTGGCTTGGGCCACTACCCATGTTTTAGAGGAGTAGTAATTAGTAATTAAGGGAGGGTGGGAATGGGGTTGGGGTTTTTTTTAAACATATATATCTACTTTTTTTTCTTAATCTTTGAGGAAAAGTGTTGTTTTATTTTGTTGACATGGAGAACCAGCTGCATGGATTATGGTAGATGGCTAATTAAAAATTTGTTACATTCAATGTGAATGGTCTCAATAATGCAATTAAACACAACACATATTAAGAAACTTAACATTAATACTGCGTTTTTGCAAGAAACACATTTACCGGAAAGAGAACATCAAAAGTTGAAAAGAGATTGGGTAGGACAGGTCATGATTTCTTCTTTCAATTCAAAAACTAAAGGTGTGGCAATTTGAATTCATAACTTACCTTTTGATGAAGGAACTTAATTTAGTCAATGTATGGAGGAAGTTGAATTCAAAAGAGAGATTATTCATATTACTCAGCTCAGTATGATGCTTAATCCAGAATTGATTTTGTTTTGTTGTCAACTCAACTCATGAACAATGTAGTTTCAACTGAATATAAATCAAGAATCTTGTGGATCATTCTTTGGTTTTATTAACATATGTTGGAATGAATAAGATGGCTTCTTATCACTGGAGATTTAATTCTTCATTGATGAAAAATGAGGAATTTTGTAAATTTATTAATGACCAAACTAAACAATTTTTTGATATAAATAAGGATTCAGTGAGTAGTAAGTTTGTATTGTGAGGTCCGTTAAAAGCCTTTCTAAGGGGGTCAGATTATTAGTTTTACAGTTATTGTCTTTTCAACTAAAAAGACAATATTCAGCTGAAATTGAAAATCTGGAAAACGATATTAGTGTTTTGGATAAAGAGTTACAGAAAGGAAAATTAAGTAAGGATTCTATGAAATTGAAAGACAACACATAACAAACTTGAGTTGAATGTTTATTACAAAGATCTAACCAGAAATATTATGAGTTAGGTATGAAAAAGCACAAAGTTTTAGCATGACAATTGAAATCTGGGCAAATGTCTAGAATGATAAAGGCAGTTTAGAAAAATTCGGAGGTTTCCTATAGACCTCAGTATATTAATAAACAGTTTAAAGAATTTTATTAAAAACTACATACTTCTGAAGTGCGACAAAACAAGGATAAAATAGAGGAGCTTTTAAGTAGATTGCAGTTACCAATATTGAATGATTGGACTAGAGAACAGTTGGAGAAACTTTTTGATTTGAGAGAGATTAAATTGGTTTTGAATTCAATGCCGAATGGTAAATCTCCAGGAGAAGATGGGTTTTACTGTAGAATTTTATAAGAAACTTCAAAACTTAATGTTTCCAGTGTTTGGTGAAGTTCTACAACAAGTTTCAGATACACAATCTGTTCCAGAATCATTTTCACAAGATGTAATTACGGTGATTCTTAAAGATAAATACCCTTTGAATCCTGGTTCTTATAGACCAATTTCATTATTGAATGTTGATTACAGCATTTTGGCTAATAGATTGGTGCAGTATTTACCAAAATTGATTCATATTGATGAGACAGCCAAGTAGATACAGAAAATGCAACAATTTTTTTTCCCTGTAATGCCCAGCTATTGAAACTTAACAGCATCCATGCAAGCACCCACAAGTACATAACACTGTAAAAAAAGACAACCAAGGACCCAAAATTGGAATAAGGAAACAGAAATGCAATTCTTTCAATTGGTTGGGAAGAATATTGTCTTTGGATGTCCTTGATCTGAGATTGTGCTTACTTCACACTGCATTTTATAAAGTGAGTTATTAACTAAAGTCTTTGTCCAGTGTATGAAACGTCATACATTCAAGTATTCTAATGTCTGCTTTTTTAATCACTATTACATACCAGTACTTTTCCACCACGCTTCCTGCAATAAATCTCTTGCGAGGAAACATCAAGTCATTATTGCTAATTACGTGAATCTGAGTTTTCACTTGTGCTCTTTAAAAGCCAATTAGCTATTATAAAGGCAATGCAAAACAATTTTGCATTCCATCCTCATATTTTAAAACTATTCCACTCTCTACACCCAATATATTTTTTTTTTGCCAAGGTTTATTCATGCTGGAAACTACTGTAAATGTTAACAGGTTAATTGATCTTTAGAAATCACAGCTGATCCCACCAGAAATGTGGGTGGGGGGGGAAACGTGTGCACTCTCAAAATTAACCAAGACGAGATTATTTTTTTCCTCTCAAAGAGTCACAAATCTTTGGAACCATCTTTCATCATGAATTGCAGAAGCAGAGACCTTGAAGATATTTAAGATTGTGGGCACCTGATAAGGGTTTGAAAGGTTAACTGTAGATAGGTAAAAACATTGAGCCAACATCTTATTCTACAGCAGAACAACTGGCCTATTATTGCTCCAAATTTTTATGTTTGAATCAAAGATGATTCCCTAACCCCTGGGGAGAGTGAAGGCACAATATCTATATGCAACCACCAAACAGCACAAAGATCTTCAAAGCAAAGATGCAACATTTGAAGTTTACTTGCTGTTTTGGATTGAAAACAAGGTAATCAATTGCATGTGATATAATCCCACATAAAGCAACACAAAAGTTCTACTAATTTAGCAACCACCACGCCACTAACTAAGTCTCAAGATTTTATCTTGGACTAACCTGATGCTTGCGGGCCAAAGTAAAAAAAAACTGGGAATGGGATGGAGGTTGTGCAATTGGTTGATAATATTTTCTGTAAGGCCTTTGGTGCCTTTCTACTATGTTGCAAACTTCTTATTTTCTATTTATTTATTTATTTATTTTAAAAGGGTTTTTGTTGACTAAAAGATAGGATCATCAGCATGAAGGATAAAATAAGTAGGTTTCTAATGGAGGAAAACAGCATCACCCAATGCCCCCTATAATTCCAAGTTGGGTATTCCTGGTATTATGTAATTTGCCAGGATAGGATTATACATTTTTCTATTGGTTGAAGTTGCTCTCCAACAAATGCATACTAGTTTCATTCAAAGAGCATTCTTCTTCTGGCTATTTAAGATATGCAGCCCATGCAAACAATACCAGCAGCTGCTAACTTCAAATGCCAGAAAAATACTTAACCTCAACTCAACTCATTGCTCATCAGTTTTGGTCTTGTCCCTTTCAGAATTATCCAAGTGCTTTACAACCAATTAAGTGTTTCTGTTACAAAGTTGGAAATACAGTTCCAAAAGACAATTTGGCAAATATTGACCAATCAATTCAAACTTAAAACCCCTTCCACCAGGTTACTAAGATAGGAGTTTTATTGACAGCAAAGAGATGCAATTGGTCACTCAATCGCCAGACAAAGCCAATGACAACAATTTGATTCTTACATTCATCTCTGTCTATATTCTTTCATGTTCTCCCCACGATGTGTGAGCTTGTCTTTTATTCTCCAGTTTCTTCCCACATTCCAAAGACATGTTTGTTGGTCAAGCACTTTTATAAATTGTCCCACGTACACGTGACTGCCAGCAAAATCATCACAGAGCTGATAGGAATGACAGGAACCAAATACATCTGACGGGAACGTGCCAAGAACTGATCTAGATTTGATGGGTTGTGTTGTCTCCTTTTAGATCATGAGGAAAAAAAATTAGAGAATACAGATGCATAATGTATAAACCCAATAAAAAACCTTGTAAATTGTTCATGTAAATGCATTAGAGTCACCATGACAAAGAAGTGGTTTGTTATTGTTGAGAAACTTAAAAACTACTTTTGACCTAACTTTGTTCCGTATGCATTCCGATCTGAAATTCCTGCTCTTTTTTCAGTTTTATTTTGCTCTCATTGCTAGCTCCCTGTGTAACTCATCGAAAACAACAAACAAAAGCAATGAATATTAAACAAGGGCCTTCCAATTTGAAATGACAAATTGCCATAGACATACAGTAAATTAACATCAGATATGCTTTTTTTTGGGCATACTGAACCCATAGAATATCAGAGGAAACCCAAAGTGGAAAGATCATCTCACATACTGAAGCCTGAGTGGAACCAGATTGAAGCTAACTATTACAGATTTGGCAGACACTTGAGGTTTCAAAATGCACGTGGTATATGGTGCCACATGAAAAAAGGTTCCCAAGTTAGAGCTCAAAACATTAAGCATTAAACAGATGATTGGCTAGCTGTAAGGATAAGTTATTTTCAGGCTCACAAGCTGTAATCACTGGTGATCAGCAATGGCCTCACCTACTTACAATCTGTTTTGATGACATGGGTGGAATTTTCTGACAAAATAACACAAAGGCAAATTGTAAAGGTATGCAAAAGAGATCACCAAAGAATATCGACAGGTTAGCGTTCTTGGTGGGCAAATATTAGCAAATCGAACATGATATGAATAATCAAATAGATTACAGGTGGCACGCTTAGTGTAACAGTTAGCGCAATGCTTTAACAGTGCCAAAAACTTAGGTTCCAATCTAGCCCTGTTTGAAAGGAGTTTGTACGATCTCCCTGTGTCTTCATGGATTTCCTCCAGGTGCTCTGGTTTCCTCTCATCCTTCAAAAAATATATGGGGGTTGTAGGTCAATTGGGTGTAATTGGGCAGCAGGGGCATGTGGGTTGGGAGAACCTGTTATTGTTCTATATGCCTAAATTTTTTTTTTAATTATATTAGAAAAGGAAGATTTCAGAATATTGGGACCTGTTATACTTTCAATAGCCTGCAGGTACAGCAAAGTAATTGGGAAGGCAAATGGAATGACTTCCTTTTTTCATCCAGAAAGAAGGTGACCAGAGTTATCTGTGAGTTTATATGCTGTCAGTGAAAATGTATCTGGAGAACTGCATAGAGTTATGGTCATTTTATTTAACGAGGTATACACGTTTTGGTGATTGATTATTGAGATGACAGAATTATCATTCCAAAGTCCTCCAAGTAAAGCAACAATTTCAGCCCCAAGACCCTATTTTTTCCCCCTAGACCTCAAAACTATCTGAAGCATGTCCCTATAATATTCTTTTGGCAGCACGATTGGATTGTTCCTGCCACCTTCATGGTCACTGCATTCAAAATCCTAATTATGAAGAGTAAACAAAGGCACATCTCCATTTTGCCCTCACGATCCTTGAGTCATCTGCCAATGTCAATAATTTCCCTCCATTTACTTTGTCTAAAAGTCTTTTTTTTAAATTTAGATATACAGCATGGTAACAGGCCCTTCCAGCCCACAATCCCATGCCACCCATTTAAATCCTATTATCCAATAAAGCCCGTACTTTTTTTTTTTTTAAAAGGTGGGAGGAAACTGGATTACCTGGAAGAAACCCATGCAGACATAGGGAGAAAATCGTTACAGTGTCGGATTTGAACTCAGATCACTGGCACTGTAACAGTATTGTGCTGACCACTGCACTAACCATCCCACTCGTCCACACCACCATCAAATCTACTCAGAGCCTTCTTTATTACAAACTCAATTTCTCACTTCTATCCATTTAGGCAATTCCTTCACCGTTATCCTTTTCAATATACTCTGAAAGACTTCGACATCTTTCTGAAATTGTGGTGAAATGTTTCCTTTTGTTCCATTTCAAATGCAGGATTTTTTTGTTTAGAAACCATACCCCATAATTCTCGATTCCATCACATCAAAAACAGTATTAACCCTATGCAACTTTATTTTAATAAAGTTTTGGAATATGACGACTGTTACATAACCAAGTCAAACAATCCAACACCCCTGCATTCTGCCTTTGTACTCCACACCTCTATTTGTGAGCCACAGGATTCATCCTGAATTTTTTTTTTAATTAACGACACTTACCATACCTTTCCATTTTCAAGGACTATTAACCCTAGTCTCCATCTTATAATGAGCAATCAAGCAAGTTTAATCGACATTTAGTGGAATTTTTAAAAATAAAACTTTACCAAATTAAAACTCCAATATGGTTATTGCTGAAATGTGAATCTATATCCTCTACTTCTCTTAACAATATTATTTAGTGGATCTCAGCTAAATACATTAAAGCATCCCTAATACTAATTTCAGTCTATGTTTGGTGCATCGAAGTCCAATCTTCAGAATAAATTTGACAATTTACTAATACATATCCTCAACTTTTCAAGCAATTCTTCAAATGAGTTTGCTCCAAAGGTTCCATTTAAATCCAAGCTCAACAAATGTTCAGACAAAACAGGAAGGAAAGTGAAACAGCAAGGAACGTGAAATAGAGGCCAAAATCAGATCAGCCTTGTCTGTCAAAGCAGGGTCAAGGAGTTGCATGCACACCATCATTCAATTTCTTGTGCTCTCATGAAACATTATTCCAGACTCCTAGCGTGTGTCGACTACTGGTAGACAAGACTGCCTTGAGGAATTATGCTTTATTAAAAGCTTGGGCTATTTTCCATAATTATACAGAAATAACAACTTCTATTTCCCCAAATTACCACAATGATTGCATCCAAAGAGTACATTTATACTTGTGAAGGGTTTTAGATTGAACTCATGAAAGATATAAAAAATTCAATAAAAATTGCAATTTTTTTTCCAATTACATACTGCCTTTCATGATCAAAATACATCTTCAGGCAGTTAATCACTCTGAAGAGCTATGAGATAGTGACCATGATTAGTTTAATAAGGGTTTCAAGGATGGATGCCCTTCAATATCTTCTTTCGGTAATACAATTGTTATCTTTCACATTCATTTAGAGGACTAACATGGGTTTGGTTGAACATTACATCTCAAAGCCTGCGCTTTTGCCAATGAATGCAATATATTCAAAGTCGTAAACTGGAAATTATGCTCTGCAAACTGGCTGTCTTCTGACTCAGCTAAGATTATTATCATCACAGATGATATGGTTGACATCTGATAGCCAGTGAGTGACAGGCAGCACCCATGATTAGAATCAGAATGAATAATAATGCCCTCTGCAGGCAAAATACTGGCTTGCTTGTATTCCTGCAAGAAGAGAACATAGGAAGAAATCAGAGTCAAGAGACAAAGAAGAACATCACTTTTTTTTTAAACTGTTTACATTAATAAAGGTAAAAGGAAAGGAAAAGATTTCATTATTGTTACATAAAATATACATGAAATCTTTCACTTTTGTCAACCACAAGTCAGACAGAGAGATGCTACTTTGTCCAGCAGCCCTCTCAGAAACCTACAGCACCTGGTGTTCCTTGATGGTCTCCCCTCCAACTCCAAGTACTGACCAGGCCTGAGCCTGCTTAGCTTCTGAGATCAGATAATCCCAAGCATATTCAGGCTATTAGGCTTCCAACAATCCTGGTTCAACGTTAAAGCCTTGTACTTTGAGCCAATTACAATGTTGTATGTGTGCCATGAAACAGCAATCTTACCTTGAAAAACAATTTTTAATATCTGCACACATTGCAAAAAAAAGTGGATCTAAATTTTCTTTCAGGTTTGCACAAAACATTTTTTTTATTTAAGCCTCCTCTTCAAGAAATTGCTAATGAACAAGAGAAAAGTGAAAAAAGTGCACAGAAAAGGTCCCAGACGTACCCTAATGACTCGCTGAATCAGTTCAGTGTTTGAGCCATTAAGAAAAATGTTAGTCTTCACCACAGCTTTCTTAACTCTTCAGTAGATGACAATTACAGTATTTTCTCACTGAGTCAGATCATACAGTATGGAACAGGTCCGTTCTTGCAATATGACAGGGCTGACCAATGCTCATCCCATTTGCCTGTATGTGACCCATACCAAAAAGCTTCAGTGCCACTTCTAGATGAGCAGGGAACAAATTTTTTAAAAAAGGTTCTTCTTCTAATCTTTCTTCAGAAACTTCTGCTTTGGTGGGTCATAATAATTCACTTCCATTCATGGATTCTGAGGAGGTTTGAGGCTTTTGGATTTGAATTACTTATTGTAACATGTACCAAGATACAGTTTTTTTTTAAATCTCAATTCTGGATGCTATCCAGGCAAGTCAACTCATATAGCAGGAAGTGCAATAATAATAATCAATATCATAGGAAGGAATGTTACATTACACTAGATAGTGCAGGGTTAACAGGAAAGTAGTTTTAAAAAGTTCAAGGGCATCATCATTTGAGAGTGAGATTAATTTAAAAGTCTGACAACAGGAGGAAAGAAACTGTTCATGAATCTGAAGCCCTATGTATCTTCTGTCTTTTGTGGGTGGAGGGGTGGAGACAAATAAGAAAATTAACATGGAGTGAGATGGTCCTTTAGCATGTGAGCTGCTTTCCCAAAATAGTAGGAGATATCCATGGAGTCGATGGAGAGGAGGATGGTTTGCGTTATGGTCTGAACTACATTTAGAACTCTGGAGTTTCTTGTGGACTTGAGCGGTGCAGCTCATGTACAAGCTGTGAGGCACCCAGACAGGATACTTTCTATGGTTCATGAGTAAAGGTTGGCAAGCAACCCGAGGGACAATAGCCTTTGGCTTCTTGATTTTGTTACATCACCATGGTTAGACCAGGACAGGTTGTACACAGAGAACTTGAAGTCCTCCACCATCTGCACCAGTGAGAGAAAAGGAATTGTGTGCCCCACTCAGTTTCCTGAAATCACTAATCAACTGCTTTATTGTGCTGACTTTGCAGGAGAGCTTGTTGTCCTGACACCATGCCATCATTTTATCTCCTTCCTAATCTTTGACAGGAGCCACAAGTTAATACTGGTTTGGAACACTGTGCACACCTTCTGCTTGGGAATACCCTGGAGATCAAAGAGACGCAAAGTTGAATGACGATCTTGCGTGTTGAGTGATTTTTACAATATCTTTCCCATCCCTTCCCTCCTGAAAATCTCTTGCTGAGGTGAAACTTGGAGAAGATGCCTTTTTGAAATTTTGATGTTAGGAATGGATGCAACACGGTTCACCCAGAACTGATCGAGTACTATCAAGACCTAAACGCAGAAGATGCTGGCCTGGTTCAGGAGAGTTGGATGGTTTCACCTAATATTGCTCAAGGATTGAGGACATTGTGTAGACCAGCCATTCTCAATGGGGGCCACAGCAATTTAAGTAAAAGCTTTGTTTTCTTTTCACTTCACATAATACAAATACTTTTATGTTTCTTATATATAGTCAATAGTACAGAAGAAACCAAAACTTTATTATTTCACAGGGAAGGGGGCCCATAAACAGAGTCCTAAAAATAGATTTAGAATGGCTGTGTCGACAACACTGGGAATATTTTTCAAATAATTGAAAGTGCCCACTGCAGATTGTCCATGGTTCCAAGGTACGTGCACAGCAGGGAAGCCAGACACTGAGAAGAAGCTCCTTCAAGTCCTCAGATTGAGATTGTAACATCTCACGTAGATGACACATGGACTCGCCCAGGCTACAGAATTAAGTCAGCCAGGGAATCTGCAGCTATTACATTGAGAACTACTCCCTTCAAAAATAGAATGATGTTCCAATGCACGTTAAACAGTATTTCTTGTCCCCCCCTTGTCACTGAAATTCCCACTCGAATTCCCAGTAAACTCTCAATGACCTTAAGCATCAAATATACATTACTTCCACTTTTGTCTTCTTCTCTATTTTGTTATCTGCCTTTGTAAATGTTGAATTTTTAAAAAATTTTAAAGACACAGCACTGTAACAAGCCCTTCCAGCCCATGCCACCTAAATCTACCAATTTACCTACAGATCCCATTGGAGTATTTTTTTTGGAGGTTGGGAGGAACCTCTCGCAGTCACGTAGAGAACATATAAGCTCATTACAGGCACTACGGATTTACCAGGTTGCTGATGCTATTATAGCACTTCGCTGATTGCTGTGCTAACCGTGATTTGTTCTTATAACAAATCCTCTAAATAAAACTCCAATATAGGACTTCAAGATATCCATATTACAGAGCTCAACGTTAAGAAAGTGAATGAAACAGGAAAGCAAATGACATTCACCAAGAATGTTCCTCAGTAAATTAACTGGATATTGTTTACCCCTGCACCACTTTCTTATTAGATTAGTGTTGCCTATAGTTCTCTTACCATGACTCTCACTTCACTGTCAAAGGTTGTTAACTAAATTGCCAGCTCTAAATTTGAGCAGAAAAATCCAATTCAGCACAAAGTGGTACATCTGCCGAGACGTTAAACCAGGAGCAAGATTATTTTTGAGGTGAAAGTTTAAAAAAACTGATGCAAGAAATCTAAGCAGCAAATGCTAGAAACACTCAGCATTGTCAACATTTCAGGCCAAGCCTTAAAGTAGAAGATAAAAGAGAAAACCTGTGGACAGGGTGAGGAAGAGAGGGGAAAAAACAGTGGGAATCTCACTGAAAAGATTCAAATGGGGTGGATGAGTGGACTCATGGTTAATAGTACTGTGAAAGAGTGACACCATCCACCTTTTGCAAATAAATTGGGATAACTCATGAAGAGGAAAGCAAGTGAGCCAATATCACAGAGGAATGACAGCAATTCTGATCTAGATAAAGAAAGCAAGTTTTCAGAAGGTGGAGAATTTGATATTGATGCAATAGGCCACAGACACACAAGACAGAGGAAGAATGAGGTGGCGAATTTAAATGGGAAACAACAGGAAGCTCCTGAGAACTAAACAGGTGTCCCACTGAACAATCACCCAACAGATGTTTGGTTTCTCCAATGAAGAGGGGACCAAATTGTGAAAATAAAATACAGTACATAAATTGGCAGAAATGCAAGTGTATACTACTTCATCTGGAAAGACTGCTTGGATCCTTCAATGGCAGGAATGAGAAAGGTGAAAGGACAGATGCATTCACAAGAGAATGAAAAGTAACATAATGGCTCATGATAAAAAAAAATAACGATAGACCATGGAGTCTTGAAGGGGAAAATGCTTTTGAAATGCTGAAAGGGAAGGGAAGGTGAACATGCGCCTGGCTGTGGAATCATATTGGGGCAAGGAGAAATTGTGAAAGATAATCCATTGAATGCAAAGGCTGGTGGGTTAAAGAGAGAGATCCACAATAACACTATCTTTGCTCTGTCAAGAAGAAGCCAGAGAAGAATAGGTGAAAAATAGGTGAGATGTGGTCAAGGATTCTGTCAACAATGGCAGCTTGGAAGCCACAGTTCCAATGGAAGGAAGAAACTCCACACTGCCTGGAAGGAGTTTGTACATTTTCCCCAGGGGCTCCATTTTCCTTCCACCCTTCAAAATGGATTGGGGTTATAGGTCAATTGGGCTGCTCAGGCTCGTGGGCCCAAAGAGCCTGTTACCATGGTGTTTGTCTCAATTTTAAAAATACCCTTGTGGAAAGTCTCATCATCACACAACAGACTGAGGAAGTAACAAAATGACAAAAGACAACAGACGGAGGAAATAACGAGATGCAGCGAGCCTTTGGCGAGAAATATCATCAAGAAAGCCGTGAGAAGTTGGTCATGGATGTTTGTCGTCAACTTTTCTTCAGAGACAAAGATCCAGAAAGAGAAACGAGAGCGAGAAACAAGACCCTATGAAGACCATGACAGGGTGAAAATTTGCAGCAAACAAAATTTTCCAGTTCCACATAGGTGCAGGAACATTACCAGGAGGGCTGATTCACTGAAAATGTAGTTGAAAGAGGTGTTAGTTAAGGGGAATGGAAAGAACATGACAACATCAAAAAAAAATTAATTACCCTGACCAATAAGAACAAGAAAAACTGTCCACTGCTGTGTGAGGATATTTGCTGTGTTTTCAACATTATGGCATCAATGCCTACAAATGAGTTACGAAAAACAAGTCTTCCCTTATATACCCCGTCTTTCATCTTGTCATTAATAGGAAGGTTAATAGTTTGTTGGAAAAAGATATTGTTTCTGGCCCATAAAGTTCACCATTCTTTTTTTTCCCCACTGGTGGTGCATGTCCCTCTAGGTGTCTCCAGCAGATTGGTTTTTTTTTTCCCCCTGCAGAATCCAGCATCTCTTAGGTGCTTGGAAAGACAAGACAGTGTCAGATCCTGCCCACATTCTCAGAGAGTAGCATTCCTAGTGCATGAAACTCCCCTTCTATAGAGGAATGTGAAGAACCTGTGACTTAGTGTCAAATAATTTGTAATATTTTAATCAATTAAAACGCAGCTAACCTTTTACATAGCTGCAGAGACCTACAGGTGAAGAAACGGGCACCTGGAATACGCAGCTAAAAATATCAACTTCAATCAGCGTGGTCCCGTTATTGTGCCAATGTTCTTTTTCAAGGCAATTTATCCACACCGCTTTTCTAGGACAGGCAGCCTAAAAGTAGGTTGCACGAACAAGGACAACCCCAAAACGATGAGAATCTCAGTAAAGCCAACAGAGACCCAGATTGCTTACCAATTTTTGCCAAACTGCCCACCAATATCCAGACGGCGATGATGTAGGGGTCCTGAACCTCCGCCCATTCAAAAGTGAGAATTTGGAAGCTGTAGGTGGTCGAGTTGGCTTCTGCTGGCCTGGAGCCGTTTTGCTGGAGCCAGCTGATGGCTCCTTCCACGGGACAGCAGCAAAGCAGCAAAGCCTGCGCTAGCAGAAAAATGATCCGAGAGGTGCACCTGGTCCCACACACGCTCGGACCCCTGTTCCCCATCTCACCGCACTCCCGGGGATCAGATCCGGGCCAAGAGACTGGTTCGATCATTCGGTCAAACTCCTGGCCGCTCTATTTATAAATCAGGTCAATTGAAGGAGGTGGAGCTATCGTCTCACCTCGGACCGAGTTACAATACCCGCGCCTTCAGTTACAGTCAGACGCTCCCCTGCCAGGCTGTTCAATGAAATCCTTCCACTCAAAGAGACTCATGTTACCCTCAACCTGCCAGCATGCTCAAGCAGATCATGTCAAAAATTATTTTATTGAACCGAGTGGATTGAAAAACGTTTAATATTTGCTTTCGGCCGAAGGTGGTCATTCCAATGCATGAACCGAGGGGGACAATGCTGTGGCGCTCGGTCTCCCCCCCCCCCCGGTCCCGCGGCTCAGGTTCCCGGGACCTTCAGTGTGGCATCCGACCAGTCTTCGCGGCAGGGATATCGTTGTTCCGAGCTGCGCGCCGCGAGCCCCATCGATGTCGCGGCTGAGCTTGTAACAAATCCCACTCGTGACGTCTCCGAGACACAAGGGAGGTCAACATTCAGAGAGCGGGCTGATTCCCCGCAGGACGTGTTCAACGGACTGAGGCGCCGATTCATCGCCCCACTGTGAGGACTTTCTGGTGCGCTCTGCTTTTCCTTCTCATTATTAAACCTTCAAATGAAAAGGTGTACCTTATTCCGTCTTCCACCGCAACACCCAAAATTTGAAACAGGTGGAAGAGCAAGTCACGTCTTGTTGGACAAATCAGACCCGCATTCTGAATGAAGGGAGTCCGGCCAGAAACTGTTTATTGATTTCCATGGATTCTACCTGGTCTGCTGAGTGCCCCACCCCAACACTTGATGTGTTGCTGGAGAAATCAGACTGTCCATTAAATCACACAGGTGACCAGTTTTCCCCATTGGAAGAATTGCATTGCGCGAATCTGCAGCACACGGACACACGATTTTAGACAGGTAGCCCCCAGCAATGTTTGAACCTCAGTAAAGCATATCCTTACAGGTTATGGTAACAATGATGAATGCTGCTAAGATCAGATGTGGAGGAAATTTCATGACATGACTACCTGCTGGACTACATAGGTAGATGCTCTCACCTCCTCAGGGGCTAAGGGCAGGTGCACTTTTGAAAAATCATCGTTGTCATATGTAATTCCTGGAAAAGACAATTACCAAGCAATCAATTGCCAGTAATAGGAAAGAAATAAACATTGTCTGGGACCATTGAAATAATTATTCTGCCCAACTTATCATATTCCTCAATACCTGAAGGAGTACACAAAGTCTTAACATCTTATCCAAAAAGACAGAATCATTAAAAAATGCACAGACAGCCACCTAATGTCATTTTTTTTTTCCAAATCATCTGATATAAAATACACCACGTAAATTGCAACTGTTTTACATTCTGCATTCAACTCCACTGATCCTCAAATGTTCTGAATCAGTCGCAAAATTCCAACCTTATTATACCTGGTGCTGCAGAAAAAAATTCAATGCACTTGTAGCGACATCCAGTGCTAGTGTCTGCCTTGGGTTTCATTTGGTCAGTTGCGCACCAGTGCACAGTTAAAGAAGCATCAGGAATAATAGTTCATGGGGAAAATGGGACTGTGGTGAATGATGGAAGGGGACCTTCTTGCAAATTAAAAAAAAAAGTAAAACCTTATTTCATCAGGCCAGCCAATCTGTACCCAAAGCATCTTGGTTATATTTTCTCAGTACCAACAGAATGCTCAAACCATCCAGTGTCCAGTCTTTAAGAGGAAGGATTTCACACTGTGATAGACACCATTTGAAAACAGATGAGAGGGAGAGATAATGCACAATCCATGAAACTATGACAGGATATTTAATGGAAATCCTGTGGAGGAAGGAAGAAGGGCAGAGCATGGCTAAGAGACAATCAAAAGATTGAAGGAAATATTTTTCTGGGAATGGGATCAAGATCAATATTGAATATATATAATTTTGACAAGTTAATATTCAGATCATTTGGGGTGAAATGTTCAAAAGGAATTGCAATGTTTACAGTTTTCAAAGCAAGCTATGGTTCAACTCTATACAATGCTCTCAATTCAGAGACTGAAAATCTTTTCACTCCTCAGATTTGTTCACAACATTTTTTGCAATTCAAGACCATCTGGAGAGAAAGTGCAGAAATAAATGTTGGCGTCCAAGTTATGTCCTCTGAATATGTAATATGGGAGATCATTAAAACAGCCAAGAGAAATCATTGGGATCTCACTCTCCTCTCAACATTCACCAGGAGTATTGCTCAAATAGAACTCAATCATTATTGAGGATCCCTACCGTACATCCTACAGGATCCTTGACCCACTGCCATCAACGAGGAGATCAGGACTGCCAGGCTGAGGAACAGCTTCCCAGCAGGTGCTGCTTTAACCTTCGGTCTCTTATCAATGAAATGAATAAATTATTCCAAAATATTTAGACATGGTTATTTTGGATTATATTTTTATATATTCCTGTGGTGTTCATTGTGTGTATGTATGTGCCCTGTTGTCCAGAGAAACTGTTTCATCTGCTTGTATTTGTACAATAATAAACTTGATGAAAGCTACGATAATCCTCCAGTTTCCTTGAACCAACATCCCAGTGCTTACTGAAGAACTTATTGATGGCTTGCCCTGCAAAATCTAGTAAATTTGAATTCTCACTCATTCCAGCAGACATTTTCAAGAAGACTGCATGGAACCAGGACAGCCACTGCAGCCAGAGTCGGCACTTACCAGGACCATGACTCTTTCTGCCAGATTCCCATCTATCTCCCAATGTCTGTGCAGCTGCTAGAATGGCAGGAAGATGCTGTGAACTAATCCAATTTGCCTGTTTTGTTACGATGCTAGAAACCCACTCATGATTATCTTTGTTATTTGGTTTTTACCAGGTTTCCTGTGGATTTTTTTTAAGTCCAAGTAGAACTGGAGACTATTTTTGCAATGTCTGGGTAATGTGTGAAACTGAGCTCTTCACTAAATCTCAGCACACAC